>NC_047658.1:121784532-122102032 GCF_011762505.2 Arvicanthis niloticus | reverse complement strand
TAGCCATTAGTGATCTTTACCCTAGTTACTGCCCATCTGATATTTTTAGCAATTATCTTGTCATATGGTTTAAAACAGTGACTATTTCAATGAGCAATGTTGAGTTTGGTGTTTCCACTGACCTCATTGATTAAAAAGTATCTGGTACATGACAGAAATTCATTTTAAATTGGTCTAAAATTTTAACAAGGTGCACTAGAACAATAATCTGGAATTATAGCAAGCTATGAACAGAAGTAGGTCAAATGTGGGAAAGAAACCTCACATAGCCAAGTCATTCTGTAAAAATGTCTTTTCTTGATGGTTTGGAGGTACTGATATTCATCTCTGATAGTGAATCACATCCAGAACACTGCAGTGGGAAGTGCTGTGAAAAGCAGAGGGCACTTTTAAGACCCTGGGGTACAGGAAATGTCAAGGTAACAATGCTTACAAAGTCCCTCTGTCCACATGACAACCTCCAATGAACCCTGTCTATGAAATCCACATCCTAGCCAACAGCCTGTAGTTTCTACATACATGCAGTGGACATGCAGTGCTCTTGCCTCTAGGCCACATTTGGAATTTCTCTACAAACAGGTGGTCATCAATTCCTGAGGGTCAGTCCTCTGTTTTGTTTCAGTATGAGTGTGTGTCTAACTCTTGTCCATTTTCCCATCCATACCAGCTCTGTTTATAGGATACTTAATGTCATCAAATGTTTCTGCACAAATCAGTTTCCCAGGTAGTTGCTGTCTTCCAAGTTTCTCTTCCCTCCCTAAATATTACCATCAATCTCCATGCTAAACCTGAATGAACCGGATCTGTTTCAATCCTCTGTGTGAAGATGTTGGAAGAAGAGTAGGAGAACTTCAATAGAAGCAGAACCTTTTGGCTTTCCCACTTACCAATTGTGTAATTTTGGCTGAGCTCCATGACTTCTTCAGAGTTGAGATTTTCCCTCTGCTGAAGTAGATGATAATTGAATTAAATGACTGCCAAGTCTTGCTTCAGTTTTAAAAGCTTCTTAGGATTTGGTTCTTCTTGTCATCCTGGACACACTGGCTATTCTTCATGCGGAGAAACAGATCAGCCTTTACTGAATAGTTCCTTTTCTTCTCCTCTCCAACTGCTGTAGAGTCATCCTTCCATGATAGCTTTTGGCTGTTTCTGTCTTGGCATGTCCCCAGGCTTGTTACATGAAGACTATTTGTACATGTGATCAACATGGAATTAGAGTAGAAATGAGGGAATATGTATGTTTCTGTGAGCCAGATGCTTGAGAGGTAATGTTTATTTGTGTCAAGCTTACACTTGAGAAGTTGGTCAAAAGAGTTATTTATCTGGGAAGGCTATAGCTCAATAGGAAACTACATGCCTTGAAGTATTTTCTTAAAATTGTTTCTTCCTCCTTGGTTTCTAATAGCACAATTTCATTGCTCTGATTTTTCCTACAAGAGTAATTACTGACAGTTGGTAGGCACAAATTTAAAAACTAAAAGGGTGAAGGGAAAAGAAACACTTGTAAAAAAAATTATTCTTTATTCTTTGGAATTACCACAATACTGTTCAGTGAGTAACTGCCCAGGACCTGATGTGTATGATTTGCTTGCCTGCATGCCCACGCATACATAGAACTTGGAAGGAAAATGGGTAAGTCAACTAGAAACAAAAACGTTAGTAGTTTGAGAACATTTATTAATAATATTATTAACATAAACTTAAGCAAAAGAGATGTATGGCACTAATATAAATAAAACTTCAATAATACAGCATCTGTGACTTTATTTAGTTTAAAAGATGGAGCTATCCCAAAAGCATTTATTGAAAAAAGATTGTTCCTAGTTAAGGAATATAGGGGAAATTTTATCTGATCGATGTTCCAGAGAAAAGGTTCAAATGAGATCTATGACAAAATCAAACAAAAAGCATCAAAGAAAAAGAAAAGAAAAAGAATGATGATAAAATGGCACCCAACCTGCTTCTTCTTTTTTAAATTTAATTGTTTTTTCCTTATTCCCTTTACATGCCAGATGGAATTTCTAGTGTCTGAATAATTAGCCTTAGGAAAGTGAACATAATCTCCCCATTTTAGAACTAGGAATGAAGAGAAAAATATAATCTGAAAATTATTTGAACATGTTAAAAAAGAAAATTTGTGCTTAGGGAACAATAATGCACAGGGTTTTATGTATAGAATTTTGACATTTACAAGGTTCATCGATCTTTATAGTACTCAGTTTTCCAATCATTGAAATGGGATTTTTGCCAACTACTACACATGTGAGTTGAAATATGAATGTCATTTTTTATATTTCATGACATATTGATATGTCAGTAAATTTTGTAGAAACATGGACAAAAATAAGAGTACAACAACTATAATTATTTCTTTTATTTTTTATTGATAAAGTATTAAAAGTTGTTCATGCTTATGAAAGATAATTTGGAAAAGAAATATGATAGCTATTCCCCAGAGCTTACATATATAAGAATACTTCAGTCTTAATGATACTCAAATATTTTAACTTTTTGATTGCAAATTAAAATGGCTGTTTGATTTCCTGTCTCTTTGTCTCTCTTAAAACCTATCTGTCTTTCTCAAGAACACACACAACTGGGCATAAGATATTCAGGACTAGTGAAGCTCTATGTTTATCTGCAAACCTGAAGTTGGCATTTTTCTAAGATTATGAGAAATTCAAAGATATTTAGTTTTATCCAGATGATATCATTGAAAGGAGTTTGACTTTGAGTTTAAAGCATTAACTCCCAGCGAATTGTCATTGATCAAATAAGTACCGTAGATCCGATGGAGATTTCTGATGACTGATAATTCTCAAGGGGCAAAGAGGAGAATCAGTTTCTCTGATGCTGCCTTGTGCTAAGCTGAGTTGGGTCCTGGCGGTATTAAGAAAATTAGGAAATGAAGCAAACTCTTATAAAGACAATGTTCTGTTAATGAATAGACAGTAGTTTATAAATCTGTGGTTGTCATTACAGCCACATGTATTTATAACTGATAAGAACTGCACAGATGACTGTGATTTGGTTTAGTATTTTCTCTGTCCTTTGCTCCATTAACCCACATACCTCCACTTTTATCATGCCTTGAGAGCTACCTTGGTTCCCTACTACCCTAGGAAATGAGTCAATGACTGCTAAGTGACCATTCTCTCCAGGACACCACTTTCAGGAGAGTGGAGGTAGTTGAAATTCATAGTAATACTATATCTTTAGAGAACATCTTTCTCTTAGGAGGTTGCCGTATTTTATAAGCTTTCAGTTGAATTCTCTGCAGGATCTAGGAACAACTCGTAACTGTAATAACCCATACAAATACCTATAAACCATAATGGCAGGGTCAGTGCTATCCCAAGAAAGAAATGTATGCCTTGAGTGTAGCCTTTCTGATTGACACAAAAGCTCTCCTGAGGGATCACATGACTGAAGGCCAACTGTCCCAAAGGCCTGAGTGGATGTACCTCCCATGGGCCAGTTTTTGGTGACATATATAGTCCTTGACTAATCATCAATAGGTGACAGAGAGGCTGCATCAGATCTATTAAGAAGGTATCACTAGGTTTTCTACTTTATCCAATCTAGCAGCTGTATCTAATCTATCACCTTAGGAAACACACTGTATAAATGGTAGAACAGTAAGCCAGTAGGAGGCAGTATGGTGCAGTGGGAAGGTAGATTTTGAGAGTACAAACAGCTATGCTTTTACTCTTGCTGTGTGACAGCAAGTTGTGTCAACTTGAATGTTAGTTCCCTGTGTAGTAAGTAATAGTTCCTAAACTTATAGATTATTATAATTGAATAAGATTATGTCTAGGAGAACTTGGTAGTGATAAATCATCCTTTGTGGGGAGCTGACAGAAGGTGGCTATCATCCTTACAACCATCTTGAGCCATATACCCTGACAAGAGACTTGATTACATCAGCCTACAACAGCTGAGCACACTCTGATAACATCTTGCTTTAGATAACCAGGATCTTCCCTTGGGTGTGTGAGACTTAAAGGCGTGACTTAAGAAGTGAGGCTCTAACAACTTAGCCCCCAAAGCTTTTGGCAGTGTGGGTTCAAACATTGATAGAGCGGCCTGAGACATTTTGGCCCCCAAACGTGGGGTAGCTCGGGCTGCAACAATTCTTCTTTCTACCATTCTTGGTTACTAAAAAGGGAATCAAACCTCCTTTCATTAGACTCCTGGGCCTGCTGCTCATCACTAAGTCTGCAGGAGAATACCCAAGCATACATATTTACATAAACATGCTTACATGCACAGTGTATCACCAGCATTGTCTGAAATATCATTCCTTTGTGAATATAAAATTCTTATTCATATGTAAGCTTTTAGGTTATTATTCCCAGACCAAGTGCTGATCTTGTTGGTGTTGAGTTCTGAGTGAGAACTTAGACTTTACACATGCAAACTCCACCATGGACATGTGCAGCCTTAGTGTGGTGATCAGGTCAAATGTTGGACTCTGTGCTTAGACACCAGGTTTTCTCCAGAGGGATGCAGAAGCACCTGAGGGCTACTTCCAAAAAAATCCATGAACATCATGTAGAAACTGCAGGAGAAAAATCCCTTAAGACTTTCGTGATATGTGGTTTGCTGTCTAACAGTTTAACCTGCACAGGCTGAGAGGATACATGCCTCTCAGGTTTGAAAAGATTGGAAATTCCAAGACAAGGTGTAGAACAGAGGCCTTAGGCAGGAAAGAGGGGATTAACAGCAGGGAAGAGGAGTTATCTCCTAGCATTTGTAAGAATGTTTTATAGGCCCAGCAAGTAAAAGCAAGCTGAGCTCCATTTGACACAGTTGAGGTTAGCAGCCTCTGGGCAGATTCATCCCTCTTAATTCTATTTTCTCCAAAAGTGAGTGGGGAAAAGGGAAGGTTGGAGAAAGGAATGATGGTGGTAATGGCATATAAGCAGTAAATCAGTAACTAACATTATCAGCATGATTCAAAGCCAGGACAGTAAAGCCATGTGGCATACATGTCTAGGTATTTCAGATTCCCATTACTTTTTTTTCAATATTTCAACTTACTACTTTATTAGAATTTAATACTTTATGCACTTATTCATACACACACACACACATCCTTGAGGCACTTTCTATAATCGAACAATGAGACACTGAGAAATCCATATGCCCCTGAGCACTTCCAGTCCACTAATTATCAAGATGAGTGTGAGGGCAGATGCTGCAGGGCCAGGAACCTGACTGTGTTTGAAATGTTTTGGGGAAAGTGAAGAATATCTCCACTCAGTTGATGTAATGGGCACCAGAAGTGGATTGGAAGACAGAGGAAAGAGATGAAGGGTAGAGTAAACCTCATCTTGTGAAAACAGGAAAATTAAAAAAAATTGATAGATTTTAAAAAATGGTGTGTTCAATCAATAACTTGTATTCTTTAGCAGAATATCAAGAAAAAAGGGGTTATGCAGACAGTAATGGAGAAGGGTTATTTAAAAAGACATGAATATAAACTAGAAATCCTTCCTGCTACAAGCATGCCAGAAGAACAGTTTTGACAGCTGGGTCTGGTGGTGCACATCTATTTTTCCAGCACAGGGTGAACTAAGTCAGGGAGAATCCTGAATTTGAACTGTATAGGGTGATTTTATCTCAAAATAAAGAAAAATGTATATTGCCTCTCTGAGATTGTCCTGAATCAGTAATTACTTCATTTCCCAGATTAAGAAGTTGAGATTTGGGGCTGGAGAGAAGGTTAGCCATTAAGAACTTTACTGCTCTTGCAGATGACCCAGGTTTGTTTCCCAGTACCCACATCAGGAAGCTCACATCTGCTTGTAATTCCAGTTCTCAGGGATCCAAAAACTTCTGGACTCCCTGGGCACCAGGCATGCATGTGGTACACACAATCAATCTTTCTCCCCTCCTCCTGTGTTTGTGTGTGTATCTCACTCTGTCTCTGCTTCTGTCTTTCTCTTTCTGTTAACTCTGTCTCTTTCCTTCCCTCCTTGTCTCTCTCCTTCTCCCCTTCCCCAATCCCCCCTCTCAGACATATATATATCTCAACACATAAAAGAAGCTGAGGTTTGTCAATGGCAAGCCTGGAGACTTAATCTTGTCTTCTTTGTAAAAGACAACATTCTCTCCTCCTTCCCCTTCCCTATTACTGGAGAGAATGTTGCCATGGGTCAAAGTTGAAGAGAAGGTGATGAAAATCTGTTGGTAATAGGAAGGATTGGAACAACAAAATGAGATACAGTGTACCTGCAACAATTGAACAAGACTCTGATTTTTAATCTTCCTGTCAGAAAAGACAAAGAAGGATGGTCAGGATCAACACAGCTGGCAGTCTCAGCAGCCACTGTCAGCACCATCCTCTTGGAACTCACTCAGCAGCATTCAGTCCTGCCCCAGCCATGTGACTGACAAGGGAAATGCTCTGCTTCCTGAACACGCACAGCATGGTGAGTTTTCCAAATAAATTATTCATTCAAATCTCTGACAAAAATGCATGGCCTTCCATCCAGCAGGAGCCTCTGCTGAGCAGGCTGGAAACAATGAGGGGATGGGAAGCTGCTGCTGCTGCTGCTAACAGCTGAAGGTGGTGGGACAAGCTTGGAGGTAACAGTTACTACATGAAGGCAGCCCCATGAAATGTGCACTAAAAAGTAAAACGGAGTGAGTGTAAGTCAGAAATTTCAATGCAAGCTCCTTTACTGTGTATGGGTATGAGAAAAGAAGGAAAGAAATTTAAATTTTCTTACTCATCATTTTTTTAAAAAGTCAAATTATTAAGGACAACATGGTGCCTTTGATGAGCCCTTGGATGTATGTGATAATACTACTGGGAAGTGGACCAGCAATAGTACACTTCGGACAGATGGCATGTGAAACTGGATCCCCAAAGGACAGAGAGAATTGAGGACTTGTTTATCATCATTAATCTTGGATTATTGTAGCGCGCTACCTCGCAGATAAGGAGAAGGCCACACTCAGGATTCTTCTGACAGCATTTATTGAACAGCTCTTCAAGATGGAGAAAAGGGGAAGGACGCCGAGCTCAGAAAGCCCGCTGCTTAAATAGAGCTTTGGGAGACGCGCAGATCCCTCATTGGCTCAAATCTTTCATCCAATTGTTATACTCGGTTTTCGCGCCATGCGCAGGCGCATTCTCAAGTAAAGCTTCCGTGAAGAACCAGGAAGCAGAAGCCTGCGCCATCTTATAATGGAGAATGCGGCTCCTCACAGATTATAAAAAAAAAATAGAGTAAAAGGCAAATTAGGTAAATAAGCACATGTAAGACAGGTATTAACCTTTAAAAATCTTACAAATACAGGGGAAAGTACAAATTTCTTAATTAAATTGGGTAAAGATATTAACAAGAAATATGTACAAAAATTGAAATCAATTATCTAATATAATTTCACGTGAAAATATTACCCAAAGCAACAATCATAGCAACTTGAATAAACAATTTCAGATATTATTTTTTGCAACTCAGTTGGCCAACTTTCTTATGTAATACTGTTAACAAGTTTGTTAAAGACATGAGTTGCTTTCTATATTCTGTATTATCATGTGAAATTGGGAACTGAAGAGATGGTTCAGTGAACAAGCATGAGGGCCTGGCTTTATCTCAACATCCACATAAAAATGATGAATGTGTTCAGGAGAGACGGCTCAAGAGTTAAGAGTGCTCAGTGCTCCTTCAGAGGACCCTGGTTTTGTTTCCAGCCACTGCTTCAAGGAGATTGTGCTTGGAACTTCCAGGAGATTAGATGCCCTGTTCTGGTCTCCATAGTCATATGGTATATACAAGCTTATTGAGGATCACACACACAAATAAAATATTTAAAAACTTAAAAATTAATAAATGTTGATGTTGTTAAGTGTTTGGAACCCTAGCATCATGGGGGGTGGAGATAGGCTGATTGTTGAAGTTTGCTTGCTGGCAGCCTAGCTCCAGGCTCAGTGAGATACTATCTAGTGGAAACAAGGTAAACAGTGACAGAACAAGACTCCCAGAAATGAAGCAAAAAGAGATACATCAGGACACCAAGAGCCTTACTGTGTCTTTATCCTTAGTATTTGAGCCTGTGTACCCATATGCACATATAACACACACACACACACACACACACACACACACACACACACACAAAGTAATACTGGTATGTATTTATGGAGGCCATTTTGGTAATATATTGACATGTAAAGAGTCTTATAAACATTTGTCTTGAATAGCTCCTGTCAAGGAATTCACTCTGGGAAGTGATGGAAATAGTTAGTGTACAGTATTTGTCACTGCCAGGATTGTTATTTAACAAACATCTCTACCTGTAAGACTACTTCCAAACATACCACTATGTTTAGAAATAGGTAGTGTCATCACTCTCAGTTGACAAGACAAATGAGCAGACGTTCTTAGACATTAATTAATTTACTCAGAAAAAATCCCTTGGAAGATATGACTGTGAAAAAGAATTAGAATTCATGTCTGCCTGTAGAGCTTGAGTTGTGTTTCTTTCTCAAAATATCCACTCAGCTGTTTGGATTGATGGATGGTCTCCATTCTGGACGAATTTTCACTGCAAGCTGTGAGGTTGTCACCAGTGGGCTGTCCTCTACTGAATTCAAACCTTCCAGTTTATCAATGTGTTTATCAACTTGTTTATCAAGTCATTTATCAGCTTGTATATTAGCTAGTTTCTCTTCTCCTGCATTCATGCAGAATAATTATTACTGTTGTTGTACAATTTAATTAAACACTGTATAAATTTCTGGCCTATGAAAGTATGAAAAGATAGTTTTGTTTTTTGACAGTCAAGTTAAATATGTTAAACAGGCTACAAACGCATGTGCTGCTAAAATTAAGGGAAAAAAATCATGTTCCTGCTGAATTAAATGGCTACATGACAGATGGAAAATATCAGAAAAATTTTATTAACCACCATTATTCATTCTTTAAAGGATGGCTTCTTATATTGAGATCTTTCAGTCTAATTCAAGCAAATGACAAGTATTTATTTGTTATTTGTTTGAAGCACATTAAAAGTCAGAAAAATAGTCTCTTTCACATGCCAATGTTCTAGTTATCCTTTGAGCCCATAAATAATTATATTACATGACAGAAGGAAAATTGAGGTTGCTCATAGCTGATCATGAATTAGAGATGCCATCTTGGATTATCTGGGTACATTCAGTATAAGTAGACTCCTTCCTTAAAAGTAGAGAAGATTTGAGAAGAAGAGTTAAAGAAAGGTGTAATGGCATGTGTCCTTTCAGTGATGGACACCTGCTATTGCTTTTTTGAGGATAAGGAATGGGACCATAAGCTGTAGTGTACAGGCACCCTTTAATAGCTGAGAATAGACACAGAAAGTCTAACCTAGTGTTGAAGTAATTATTTAAAAAGCAGAGCCGCTGGTTAAGCAGACTAGCTAAGCTGCGGTGGCTCTGCCTAGCTAGCTGAGAATAGACACAGAAAGTCTAACCTAGTGTTGAAGTAATTATTTAAAAAGCAGAGCCACTGGTTAAGCAGACTAGCTAAGCTGCAGTGGCTCTGCCTAGCTCAGCTGCCATGTTCTGTGGCCAGAGGCTATGTGCTCACCACAGCTAGAAACAGACAGTCAGAAATACCAGCCCTGCCACCCACAAGATGCCAGCATGGGAGATGGCTCTTCCAATCTTCCACGCTGTCTCCGCAAGGCTGGGACATGTGCAATCACTCTGGGTACCATCAGAGTGGAGTTCAGCAGCCTTTGGTGGACACACCAAGCCTGTTCACTGCTAGTAAAGTCTGAGCTGCTCCCTAAGAAGGTTGAGTATATTTTCTAGTTGTCATTTTTAAAACTTTCTTTTTTAATGCATCTGCTTAGGTCTTTTGCCCATTTGTTTTGTTGGTGATACTGATAATTCATCAGACATTTATTTATATTTACTAATATAAAATAATATGTCATCAAGGCCAAATTGCTTTCTGGAAGGTCTAGGGTGTAGGAGGAGCCAAGGTGGGAGGAGTAAGGAGATGAAGAGGAGGAGCAAGGAGAAAGAGAGGAAAAGGAAGAGGAGGAGCTAGGGAGAACAGAGATGGAGTGATGGAGAGTCACGCAGGTATGGAGAACAGTCGCGGGTAACAACTTTTATTTAGGCTATCTAATTGGGAAACAACTCCCTTTGTATGGGCATATTGTTATTGAGCATTACCAAATATATAAGCCTTTGGATAATCTAAGCATTAGAGCCTCATTTTCTTACTGGGCCTGCATGGATGGCAGGATGGTCTGGGCTTGGTGGCAGAGAAAACAATACTATGCAGCACTGTGGGAGACAGCTTTATAAAGTTAAGCACATGGTTGCCTCAAAATCCAACAGTCACCTCCTTGCTCTTTACAGGGATGAATTACAGACAGGTTCTCACAAAGCTCTGTACAAGTAGAGTTCTAATCACCTTATTCACATCATTGCTCTAGCTTAGAAGGAGTCTTGATGTACTTCACCTGAGAGATGGATAGATGGATGGATGGATGGATGGATAGATGGATGATAGAAGGAAAAACGTGTTTGGAATGGAATGAACTATCATTCAATGCTAAACTAAATGAGATTGAAAGACCCCAAAGGGAGATTCCCACTCAAGTCTCAGGACGATGGCACCCAAGGACTCATGAGAGACCAGCTTGATGCAAACACACGAGGCAGTTTAATATCAGAGCTCTGGGTCATCACATATCTCCATATCTCACATAGGAGACAGAGGGACTGACTCCGAGGCTCAAAGGATTAGGACTTTTATAGGCAAGGTGTGGTGGAAGTGGGAGATTTTCACGTGAGTACACAAGATTGGTTGTTTTACATTTTTTAACATCAGCAGGCTGTATAGGCCGAGCAGGCCCAAAAGGGGGAAGAGTGGAAGAACACCAGATGGCCCATTACTCATTTGGACATATCTCTGTTCTTTTAAGGATGTCCTTGTATACTTTTTATCTTTCATGGCCAGCCAGTTCCTTGGATGATTCAACAGGCCTTTGTCTTGTAACTCTACATCCTCTGTAACTAATTAACTGGGCCCAAACCTGCTGACAGGCATTTTTAACTATTTGGGTTAGGGAAAAGGAATCACAGGGCCCTGCTATTTTTATTAGTTTGGGCCTATTTCAAAAATTTCTATCAAGATATCAGTTTACGAAAACATTGAGGAACACTTAAGAACATAACCAATCTGAGCAAAAGACATTATTTGATTCTAACTATATGATATTCTAGAAGAAGCCAAACTCAAAACAACAACAACAAACAGAAAAGAAAGCTCAGTGATTACTGACAGCTATAAAGATAAAAGGCTGAATGTGCAGTGTCCAGAACTACCTTCATGATTCTGTAATAATTGATATGTTGGTGTTGATTTGTCCAAACCTTAGAAATGTAAATCACCAAGGGAACCTAAACATGTCTTGTGGACCATGGATGACACTGAGATGTTCCTGTAGTCTCATATATTATTTAACAAGAGAGGGTGTTGTTGGGGAGGAATAGAACAAACAGATGTTTGTCTTCTGCTCCCTACTCAATGTTACTGGGACTTCAATCACTTCTAGGAATAGTTTTGGATAGGAAGTTAGATAGTAGGTGGATAGGTAGATACCTAATGGAAGGGCAAAACAACAGTTACATGGATAGATAATAGACTATCTCAAGTCTTGTCTCCACGTTTTCCACCAGGAGCCTTAGATTATTTGGCACCATAGTACATCAGTACAAAGGTAGAAAAACCTGTGGCTCTCAAGCCATCTTATTTGAGTCCGGGAGCTTATTGGACAAAACTGTGAACATTCTTTTAGTCTCCAAACCAGCTGACGGTGTCTGAAGGTGAATACAAATTAATAATGGGATTTGGACTTTTTCTCATTGATAAATGTTTTCTTGCATTGCCTTTCCAAGTCCTCTCTGGACCTCTGCTCTTTGCTGTGTCTGTGCATGTTCTCACATCTCATCATGGTGATGTCTTATTTTTTTCTCTGACTTTAGAGAAGATCACTCCTAAAAATACTACTTCTATGTTTCTGTTACCTCCCTGGGAGACTTCCTACAATGTTCCCCTTTGTAGTATAGTAGTTCCTTGCTTTTTTATCTCCTTTTACTTTTTCTCCACTTCCAAGACCTGGTCTCTATCTGCCCACTATTTTTCTTAGACAACTGAGAGGATTAAACATCAGATATAGACATGTGAGCTCTCTCCAAGACAGGGCCATATTGTAAGTGTAGACTTCTAGGCCTGAAAACACAAGTGATTCTGTGGATGAGAACAGCATCCCTGTAGGAGTTACCCTGTGAAGTAGAAGGGAGCCACTAGGACTGGAGAAAGTGAAAGTCATTGTGGGTGGCTCAGGACAGGGGTTAGGAACACAGGCTATTTGGAGCACACTGTCTTGTGCTCATGTGACTTTTGACAATTCATTTGAGTAAATTCTAGTTTTGTACCTGTACAGTGAATTTCTTACCTGGTAGTGTTTTTATAGAGATTATAATTGCGAGCACTAAATATCTATTAAATATTATTCACATTAATTTATAATAAATTGCTTTGAATATGTTGAATTTCAGTGCATGTAGAGTACCCAGTGTCCAAGAGATCTGAGGATAGGTGTCTGGATATTACAGTGGGATTTGGGTAGGAAATTTGAATTGTGACTTCAACCTAACATAGAACTTGGAATCTCAGAAACGAGTGAGATAAACTAAAACCTGAGGACTAAAAAACTTAGATGGTAATATCTAAAGGCCTGAGAAAATTTGGTCTTTGGAAAAGAATCGGAAGAGGAAGCAGAAAATCAATGTATGTAACATTTTTAAAAGATAGTCTGAAGAAATCACCATTTTGGTGACTCCACTGGTGTCTAGATCACCATGTGAGAAAAACCAGGCTGGAGAAGGTGACACACATAATGACTTCTTCAACATCCAATGCATCTGACAGAATCTCTTCATGCTATCTCTGTGAAAGTTGTGTAAAGAACTTTTGGATTCCTGATCTGAAATGCACATCCTTTTGGGACATGACACTTATCTTTGGAGGACTGCCACCACTATGACAAAAATTAACTACCCAGGCTTTAAAAATAAATTTTAAATATAGGATTTTTCTTTACTATTGCTTCTTTCAGTACTCAAATAACTTTGAGTGCCACAGAGTTGTGGACAGTTTAATTAAAATCTACCATTCCGTGAATATTATAGATAGGAGACCTGAAGCCAGAGGTAAGGCACTTTATTTAAAAATGCAAAGCTGTTAAGGGGTAATGTTATCTTCTGGATTGAATTTTTAAATAGAGTGAACCATAAGACCCCATAAATGCCCTGAGTTTACATGTTGATTGCTTTCATGAGAAATGCTCATGGAAAGTTGAATGAGAACTTTGTATGCCAAACACCTAAGATTTGTAGCTGATGTGCTGAAAGGGACAGTTTTCTAACAAAAGTCCCTAACAGCTTGGCAATTTGCTGACAGCTCATGGATGGGACCTAGATTTAATCATGTGCTGAAGAGTTAAGTGTCTGTGTCTCACAAGGAATGTGGGTCTCTGAGGCCTAAGGTGAACAGTGCTGCATAAATACAGTGCCTGGTGATTGTCATTCTGAGCACTTTGGCTGAGGGTGGGGCTGGGGGAGGTCATTCAATTAGAGCTGCTCTCCAGCCTCACTTTCACCTGGTTGGGATCAAAGGTGATTTAGCTGAAAGTGAGATGAAAAACAGAAAGCTTTCCTGTCACCCATCCTGGGCCACTAACCCTGTCTTCCTAAGCTTGTGGTATTTTGAAAGCTACTCTGTCTGGCCTTTGAAATTGCATTCAAATCCTTCTCTGAAAGTCCTTAGACTGTAACCAATCTCACATGGCGAGGGCAGTTTGGTAGTGAAAAAGGAACACAGAGCTCTGATGGGTCTATTGAATATACTAGATGGCATCTTAAAGTGGAACAATGCAATTGGTTTCAAAAGCTACACCTCCTGCCCCTAAAGTCTCCAGCAAAGGGAAATTGGATGGGAATGTGTAAAAATAGAGTTCCTTAAGCATTTTGTTTGTTTGTTTGTTTGTTTGTTTGTTTTTCCCTTGTGGCTTAGTACTGGTAAATTTTTATCAATTTTCTTTCATTTCCTGTATGCTCTTTTCTTGCTCAAAAACTACAGCAAATCATTAACAGCTGGCTCATATGCAAGCCATTCTGCCTTTTATAATCCTGCCCTTCTCAGAAAGGCCAGGTTTACTAATAGGGAAATGCTATTTCTAAAGTCTACCAACTTACTTGACAGATTGTGCATTGAGATTTTTAATTTGTAATTCATCACAATTTGGTCCACTTGAAAGTACCCCAAATCCACAAACATGAGGTTTTCTTCATTCCTTTTAAAAATAACAACTGAAATGTGATTAATTATATGAAACCAATCCTCTCGCTTTGTCTCCTTAAGGTGAAAAGATTATTTTTAGCCAGTTCCTGGAATTATATGATCTGTACGTTTTGACTCTGATGCTTCTCTCCCAGTGTCTGCTTCTGTTCTTAAGATTGGAAATTGACAAGGTATTGTAAACAGTCTTTCGAGATTTCCTATTTTAGGAACTATGCATGGAAGAGCAACAGATCACTGCATGTCTCTGTTGCTTTAGTCCTTAATAGGTTCAAACCTTCTTCAGGAAGTGGGGAAAAAAGTGTGACTTTTTAACTAACCATGTCATCTCCTTAATCATGCTGATTCTGGTAATACAGCTTCTATGAAAGTCACAGCTCCAGCATCCCTTCGTGGTGGGGGAGGAGCTTATCATCACCAGCCTGACAGGAGGAGCTCTGGTGGGTTAATTGCTGTGGTAGGGCTAGCTGGGTGTCTGCTTCTGTCACACAGGGACTAGTGAAGGAGGCTGGCTATGCCTGTTACAAACCAAACATCTTCATGCACCTCAGGTTTCTCAGAAAGATAGGAGGAATAAATGTTCGCTGTTCATTTTCTGTCTGTACAATAAAAATAAAATAGCCTCTGGCTAAACCTGGCAACAGCAGCAAGGCGTTGGGGAAGAAAAGGAAATTTGCAAATTAACATTATTACAAACATTTCTCCCTGAAAGTGCTGGAAATCAATTTCCGTGTATTTTGCATTTTAATGAACTACAAAAAGATAAATCAGCTGTGTTTGAGGAATGTTTGCTTGGCATGATGTTTTCTTATCACATCTTGTCTTAGCTGATCACATTTAAAATGAAACCAGTGTTAATTGAAGGCGTGGGAAATGTAACTGCTGCTTAATGAAGTAAATGCAGGCTGGTTATGCAGAATTAGAAATGCACTTTAATGTACTAACTCTGACACCATTTGTTTCCCTGCTCTGGAAAATGCCCCGCCCCTCACTCCTGAAGAGAATGTTTCTCAAGATGTAGGACACTGTTTCAATCAATGGGATGAAAAAGCTGTTGTTTGAGTTTTATATAATAAACAGTTTTAACTCCTCAGTGATAAAGGCCCTTGGCGAAGAGATGATTAATTACATATTTTCTATTAAGAAATAACAAGATTTTTTGTACTGATAATAATAATCTTCCTGAAGATGTTCTGAGATTGTAGGCTTTTGCTGTGTCTGTCTGTTCTAGTACCATAATGTGTGCTCGTTAAAATTTTGAGCTCTGTATCTCTGAATGACAGAGAACTCACTGCAGTTTCCACTGTGTGTGCACATGTGCCTAATAACAAATGGGATTTGCTGAGGGTCAATATTCAATGACAGCCCACAATACAGATGTGTTTTTCTCTTGTCTTCTGAAAAAATAAAGTATCCCATTTCCAATTTAACACTGTTCTTACTAACTGCATTTCATTGTCCTCCAGGTTATGATTTTTCTTCTTCTTTTCTTTAATTGCATAAAAAAAAGTAAGGCAATTTCTTGGAAAATAGTTTCATGAAATGTAACAAGTTACATGTCATTTGGCAAACTGAAATTAGGCAGCAAGATAAAATTCATATTTTCTTCTGTACCCCAGTGTTTTTAAATCAAAGGCTGCCGAAATGGCCTCCATTTCCCAACAATGACAGAAAGATGTGTAGGAAATTGTTTGGTCAATATAAGATTTGAACTTTATGCAACAATTAGTGAGAAACATGCTTCCTAATGGATAAAACAGTGTCTTGGATATTCAGAAGTTCTGACACAGCCAAGCATCTAAGTAAATTGGTCCTCCTAGCTGATGACCAGAATAGCAACACTGCTCATCCTTGGAGGTGGAATCTGGGTGAGAAATATTCAGTTGCTTTGCTGTCATTGCATAATTGCAACTCCTCTTATTATGAAGGTCTTCCAAACTCAGTCATATCCAAATGCACATCAAAAGAGAAAATGGCTTTCTATGTTAATGTTTCTCTGGAGTTATTTTCAGAGAAAATAGGTTTTTGTTGACAAAGATCTCTGTTTTCCAAACTTGAGTCAGGTGCCGGGATCTTCCCCTGGGCCCCCACTAAACTTCCTTGTGAAATTTTTAGCCATAATCCTGTATGTCATTTTGTTTAGAACTCCCCTTTAAACCTGAGATTCCCTTTCTGTATTATTTTATCCACTGCCTCCCACTCTTTTAAGCAGACTTTCCCCCTGATGTATTTGAATTTTACCACTGTGCTTAATAGGGCCACTTTCCTAGATCACAAAAGTCCTGAGTAAAATCTGTTGACATTGCTTTGACTTGCCAAGGCAAAAACCATGGCTCTCATCTTAAAGGGAATAAGAGATTATTCTGCAGCCATTTTGAGTGATCATGACCTGAGAACATAGATTTAGATTACCCCAAACTCCGTATTCCAATGTAGAAGCAGTTTCATGAAACTTGAAAACAGTTTTTCAAAAAAAGTAATTCATAAATCCAGGCAAGTTTAAAACACCTAAGTGAGTAACATTATTGAGGCAAGTACAGCCAGATGGAAGAAGCTTTTTTGTAGGTGCAGGATGGCATCTGATGCATTTTTTAGGTTTGGGGTTGGTAGAAACCAGTGGTCTGTTAAGTTACTAGATTCTTAGAGGTTATTATCTATTGGTCATGAAATGTTAGTTCTCACACATTGATGGGAAAAGAATGACTATTCCGGGGACTACAACCCCTCAAGATAAAGGTAATATATCCTCTGGACCAGCAACATTTTAATACCTCAACAGTTTTGAAATTCTAATCAGTCTTTCAGACAATTCTTCTTTGTAGGAGTTTTCATTCACAGACTGCTGTGGGGGTCCAGTGACTCTTTAGCACTGTGGAGTGGCAAGAGAAGGAGGGTAGGGTTTCCTGCTGCATACTCTCTGGAAAACAGTGGCAACAGTTCATTATGGAGCTGTAGAACCTGAGCCATTTAGAAAGCAAGTATCTAAAAATGGAGCTGTGCTGCTCGATTCTTCTTGCCTTGCTTACTCTTGTTGCTCTACTACTGGAAATGTTTGCTAACTTTCTATGGAGTAGGTCACACGTGGTCCTGCTTGAGAGCTTACTTGAAAAACCTTGCACTGTTCTTTGCTAGAGCAAGAGATGACATACAGTTGTGAGCGTATGAAATGGCTATCAGTGGTTTAGCAGAAAAAAAATGCAAGAATTCTACTAACACCACGTCCTTATTGTTTATTTTTATTAAATTTCTAAGTATTTACTTTCTAAATTAAATTTGAGCTTGGTCTTGTGACTTAGTTTTCTAATATTGTATGTGCACATGTGTGCATGTACACATATATGTGCCAGTTTGAAGTTTAAGTTTTAAGAGGTCGCATATAACTATCTATATTCTTGACTTCTGACATCACTGTAAGCATCAGCTGTGCTTCACTTCCCTCCTGCAGTGTATATAACATCACATACTGAGACCTGAATCTTCAGGCTTGTAGTATGAAGTATAGCTGTCCCAATGATCCACACAAGGCAATGATCACTATTATAAGCAATTGTTTATTTGACTGCTTTTTATATAGCATTATAGTAGCAGCTCCGTTTGATATAATAAGGGCTGTGAGCATAGCTTATTTTGAAATAGCTAATTAAACCTGTTACCTTTAAACTAGTTATATTATCATTGTGTTCAGCTTTAATACTTACTAGATGTTTTCAACTGTGTATTTGTGCTTTTCTTGTTAGATGGGTGAAGCAATGCAGACTTCAACTTTCATGAAAGTTTTCATTTTCTGCTAAGAAATATGAAGCTTCGAGGAGGAAAACAGACCTTGATTATCAATAATTGTTGAAGGCATATGTTGATCTATCTATCAGAATGCTAATGGTGGATTATGCATTTCTTCTGGATGCTGAAATCCAGGACCCATTTCATAGGGGACTAGTTGAGAAATTCTTGGTCCAGAAAGCAAGACATCAGCTAAGTTTGTTTTGGGCAACATAGTGCAGAACATTAGAATAGTTGAGAGGTTGGTGACCTGTCCTTTGCTATGACAATAACGTGTTTTCCTTAGGAAATACCTGTTGACAATTTAAGCCACATAGCCCCTAAGGCGAAAAATTTTTACAGTTTTTCAATTCTAATTTTTTTCATTTGTCAATTCACAAGAACAAGAGAAAATAAAATTTTGACAATACTGTAATCAATAATGTTATGTATAAGAGAGTTTTAGAAGGTATCTAGAGAGATTTCATAGATGCTCAGGAAACTCTCAAGTGGCAGATTTAAGACAAGACAGACACAAAACATGAAAAGACCTCCGAAGTAACAACTATCTGTTTGTTTACTCCAGAAAACAAATCTCTTACAAACCAAAGAAATGATTATACTGCTGTTCAATGTTGTTAACCAGTTAGCTTTTATTACAGTTACTAGAAGAAGTATGGGTGAAAAGTTACTTACAAGGAACAAAGACAACACAAAATTAGTTGCATCACCAAGAAGGCTACCTCAACAGGCTGACTACCACAACATGATGACTACCTCAACAAGGTGACTACTCACAAAAGCTTCAAACCTGGAGCTTTCTTCACAGTTCACAGACAGCTCAACAGGCTAAACATCTCTTCTTTTGGCAATTTTGCTCCTGACAGAGTCTTGATCCCAGAAGTTGTTTCCTCCTTTGATGGGAAGGAGCCATCAAGTGTGTTCCAGGTATTTCCCAGAAGATCTTTTGTGTACCTCCCAAGACTCTTGAATTTTCCTTCTTTGAGAGAATGTTTTCATTTAGAGAAGACTGACTTACAACAGCATTTGAATCAGTGCTTGTTTTGGAAGTAGAAAGTGAGCAGTAGTGTTCAGTGAAACACAAATGACCAAGAAACCTTCCTCTATCCTTACTCTTTCCTGGTGTTACTTCTTGATATTTGCCAACAATTTTTTGCTGAGGATGATAGTAAGAAAAAGAGGGATGACAAGGAGAACTGTAGACACTGTTCCTTACTTATCAGTATATATCAGGGCATCTGAATAAGTCACAGAAAAAAAAAATCTCTAATAAGAGTGTTGGAAAAATATAAAAGGAGAAAAACAGAAGCCATCAACATACCAGATGGAAAATATTGAAATAAGTTAAATAATTTTAAAACATGTAAACTACAGGCTAATACATTTGTTTGCAAACAAATGTGACAACTTAATTTTTGGAAAAACGTTGTGGAAGACAAGAACACCTCAATAAAAATGGCAGAAATAGAGCACAGAGCTAATGAGGAAGCTACTGAGGAAATTGAAATAAAAGTAAAAGCACATCTTTGGAGAAGAACAGAGAGGCAAGCAGAGAAACATTTAAAGTCGAGTAGTTTTCTGAAAGATTCTATAAAAATTTCAAGGCCTAGTTATACCTATGACCTTTTGCCATGTTATAAAAAATAGAAAACAACACAAAATATATTAAAATATAGGAAAAATTTACAAGTAGGATTAAAAAGTAGAGGATAATGGCTTTATTAGTTTTTTCAAAAAGTAGATCATGTACACATGTTTAAAAAAACCTACTAAGTAGAATATCAGCCAGCCAATTCTAGCCATGTATTTAAGAATAATTCATAATTTATTGCAGAAATTCAAGCATGATCTACTATGAGAAATTGATCTCTATATTGATGCAGAATACATTACCAATCAATTATTAATCAGTGTTCTCTCATAGATTTCAAAAACATATTAGGTAAAACTTTTAATAGAAAGTTTCCTATTTGATAAGCACATTATGAGTTAAGCAAAATTCATGAAAGCTAAGAATTTTACATTAAAATTTATGAAGAAAGCTTGGCTGAACTTACTATGTCTGGCATTGTAATATAGCACCTGTAACCTCAGCACTCTATATGCTGAGACAGGAAGATTCCAAGTTTGAGGCCAGTCTGGGCACTGTTAAAACAATTATCCATTATGATGTTATGATTTAATATGATAATTCCAGTCTATAATGACACTGAGTAACAAGACATTTTATGTGTAAGAACAGAAAAATTTTATCATCTGTAGATATTTCTTTCAGAAAATCTAATAGAATAAGTAAACTTTGGAAACTATAGATTTCAGATCATATCATCAAAATGAATATGTAAATACTATTGTGTATACCATGTATGTGTATGTACAGACACACTTGTTTTCAGATTAGAATTTAGCTTAGAAAAAATACCATTATGAGTGGATAAAAAATATTATATATGAATAACGAAGAAAATTTTTTCCAAGGAGAGACATGTTGTTCATGATTAGTTCAATGTAACACTTATGTATATCATTCATATTTAACTATTCTGTAAATCTGTACACACAGTGAAAATGCTGGGGTTTTATTTGAGTAATTATAATTCATATGTAGATTTCAGAAAAGGAGGTTTACAACTTGATTAACAAAGGAGTAAAGAACTAAAGTTGCCTTCCATGATAATAAGAATAATTGATTAGCACCTCTGAGGTCTCCAGTGGAGGTGCCAACATGTCAGATCTATACATTAGTGCAGTACAGCTGCAATGCAATGCAAGCCACATGTGTAGCTTTGAGATTTCATGAACTTTTTATGAAGAAGATGACATAAATCTCAATAACTTATTATATTTTCAATTGCATTCAAATGTAACCAAAAATTATCATTTCATCATGTAGTCAATGTAACATTTTAATTAGCTATTTCACAATTTTCTCAATAAAATTTTAAACACAGTAGGCAATTTGGACATCCGGTATATCCCAGGGATTAGTTAACTTTGCATGTAATTAAAATGGTATAAAAGCAAAAGGGAAGAGCGGGGATGAGATAGGGGGTTTCTAGGGAGGGGAAATAGGGAAAGGGGATGACATTTGAAATGTAAATAAATAAACTATCCAATAAAAAAGATTAGTGGTGGCTATAGTGAACAGGACAAACTACAATGCAGAAAGATAAATTGGGATGTTAAATTCACATTCCATACACAAGTATATTCACATGGATTATGGAGAGGTAGAAGAAAGCAAAAGCACAGCTAAGTGTATTTTATAGTTTTAAGTTCCTTGTAAGCTGCCTGTAATTCATGGATCCTTGCTTTACTATCCATTTCACACCCACAAATAAGGCGGCCTAAGACATGAACAATGAAGTCAAGCCACACTCAGAACATATTTTTCCTTTTTGACTTAAGCAGCATGAGATCAAGAAATTCAGTTACAAAAAGGAAGTGTGTATCTGTGCTCATGGCCAGATGATGTTTATTCTCTCTGCTAGGAAACAAAAAAGGCAGACATTGAAGACTACAGAGTACATGGCTGCAGTTACACAAGCTGTCCAGAACAAGCAAATGCATGGATACAGGAACACAGCAATGTTTGCCAGAGCCTGGGGTAAGGGAGTGGTTTTCTTTTGGAAATGTGGCAAGAGTTCTGGACATAGATAAATGGCAAAAATGTACTAAATTACCTTGATTAAATAGTTTAAATGATCAAACTGATGTATTTCATGCTATGTATATTTCATGACACAAAGATCTAGAGGTTGGTGAAGTACGCTGAACTCAGAATCAAGAATAAAGACGATCAGACTGTCCAGGTGTCTCTTTTATTTCTGATTGAGCACACTTGCATCTACACCTTCACTCCTCATTCAAGAGTCCTTCCAGTGTTTCCTAGAATCACTATTTTGGAAGGAAAATAAATAAAAACAAATGCCTCTGATGGATTGGTAGACAAAAGGCAAAATGGTTGCCAGAGATGGCTGCTCCCTTGTGCCACTGGAAAATTTAGCTTTCTTTTTTCTCTTTTTCTCTTCACATTTCTTGTACCTCCTTCCCAATATTTTCAAGCAGAAAAAATAGTATTTGCCCGCACTGTTGTTATTTCTTGTGAATCAACTACCATTTAACTTGCAATTTCCCAAGTTACAGCTTTCAGTTAGACCATAGAACCTTGGTGCTCTACTCAGGGATCACCTGGGAAGTTAATGTTTTCAGCTGCAAGGGTATAACCTTTGGTTATAATTAGTATTTATTAACTTGATGCTTCAAGCTCAGTTTGTGGTTCCCTAACAAGATGAAGACAATTGTACACATTTTACAGGATCTAATAAATACGTGTTCCTTTTTGGGACTTCTAGGTGAATTTTGTGTGTTCCATGATAGATACAAGGAAATTTTATAAGATATGTAAGTAACTGTTATCTTAAAATTTGCTTAGGCCATCTTCCCAATCTCATTTTTCCTGATATTGATTGGTTTCAGGAGGGCATATGTTTTAAGTATACATTACATATGCAAATATAAATATATTTACTTTTATTTGCATATTAATACATCAATAATAACAAATTAATATACAAATAGGTAGTACTTTAAGTGAAATCTATCATAATTTTAGAGATAGGAATTGGTGCATTTTTGAGCAACATTTGAGTCACATCCATATATCTCTGTTTATCTACAAGAGCATATGCAAGATCTAACACTCCATGTATATAATTTAATTTAATACATAGAAGTATGATATAAAGATATATCTGATTATGAAGAATATAAATATTTATTTTAACACTGTGCATAAACATATGTATTGAGATAATGAAATTATATATACATGTATAAATGTCTGCTTATGTACACACAGAAACAGAAATAAGCTTATTTCAACAAAGTGAACCGATGTTTATTATTTCTTCATTACAGATTATAGTACTTTTCACCTGCAACTCATATACTTACTTGTGCATTCTATAAAAATAATGAAATATGCATGCCAGTGTGATATAGTGTCTAAGCGAACATCAAAACAACATGTCTTAACACAAATATCACCTGTAACATGTATTCACTGTTTTCAGCTTTCTAATAGTTGCCTTTAACTCAGGAACTATGAATCCTTTTCTTTTCATGTATCTATACCGAAGGTTTTTTCATTACATACTATAGTGTTTATCATCAAAGTAGTTGTGCCTTGTTATTTTTAAACTATTTTTCAAAGATTTTGTTTTAGTTAGGGTTTTACTGCTGTGAAAAGACACCATGACCAAGGCAAGTCTTATAAAGGACAACATTTAATTGGGGTTGGATTACAGGTTTAGAGGTTCAGTCCTTTATCCTTAAGGCAGGATCATGGCAGCATCCAAGCCATCATGGTTCAGGAGAAGCTGAGAATTCTATATCTTCATCAGAAGGCTGTTAGCAGAATACTGGCTTCCAGACAGCTAGAATGAGGGTCTTAAAGCCTACATCCACAGTAACACACCTATGCCAACAAGGCTATATCTACTCCAATAGGACCACACCTTCTAATAGTGCTACTCCCTGAGCCAAATATATACAAACCATCACAGATTGCTATTTTACTTTTAATTATGTGTGTGACTGTGTTTATATCTACATTATTTCAGGTGCCCACAGAGACCTGAAGAGGGCATTGGATCCCCTGCAGTTGGATTTACAGGTGATTGTGAGCTGTGCATTGTGCGTGCTAAGAACTAAAGTTCAGTCCACTGCAGGGATCATATTACATACTTAACCACTAAGAAATGTTTCCAGCCCTTTTAATTGTTTAATAAATATTAATGTTTTCCCTCATATTAATCTCTGTAATTGTGTAGTACAGACATACATTTAATAATTGTTTGAGGATTGTTGTGAACCGCACTAGTCCCATGTTCGGGCAGCCAAAAAATGTTGAGATCTGCACTAGTCCCTGTTCAGGCGCCAAAAAATGTCGCGGCCCTAGCAAAATGTTGAGGCCTGGGCTGCCCCGTGTTTGGCAGCCAGTGTATCCGGTCCGCGGGTCGGGGTTCAGCAAGAGAGAGGGTGAGGGCGGACTTGAAGAGTGGAGACTAGACAGAGTATGTTTCAATCCCGTTTATTCTTCAATCTCTCTTTCTCTAAGTGTCTCCTAAAAGTGTCTCATTCTCTCCTAAGTGACTGATTCTCTCTGTCTCTGCCTTTTATATGTCTCACTTCTAAGCCATGTCTTTTGGTCACACCTTTAATCATGCCCTTAGGTCTTTTCTCTAAATCTGGATCTCTACACTTCTAAGTCAAACTCTTAAATTACACACCTTTAATCTCACACACCTTTAATCTCACTCAAGGTATCTAAACCAAGATTATCAGAGTGTGCTCAGCTGTTGTAGGCTATTGTAATCCAAGTCTCATGTCAGGGTATATGGCTCAAGATGGCTGCAAAGCTGATAGCCAATTTCTGCTAAAAGTCGGCCCCCAACAGAGGATCTCACGCAAGAAGTTTCTATGAACAGTGTTATTTTATTGATTATTAATGTCTTAAATGTCCTGCTAGTATAATTTTGCCTTTCAAAAATATTCTAGACAAAAATATTTGAAAAGGTTTATAAAAGAAGTCTTGATTATATAAGATAAAACTTTAAAAAACTATACATTTAAGAATGATTTGGAGGAATAAAATAAAAAAAAGAATTGAATGCATTGAATTGAAAGTATGGCTGGATCCATCAAGAGCAGACAGCAGAGTCAATAGGCTTAAGCAGGGTTTGCAAACCTTTTCTTATTGGGCCCAATGGTAAATATTTAGCTTTTATGGGCCAAGAGAAAAAGTTGAAGCAATTATGTATATTATTAAATAACCATCTAAAATGTCATTATTTAAATATGTGAAAATTAAAAATTAGCTGGCTCAGTAAATATGGACCAAAAGTTGTAATTGATTGACATTTTCCCGGAGGCTTGTGTTAATAGTCAAAAACCACTTGGGAAATGGGAGATAAGACCTGATATACCCTGGAAGGAAACTTAGAACTAAGAAGACTTACATGTCTCTTCCTGTTTAATGGAATAGAGAAGCAAAAATTAAACACTACTGTTGAGGTAAGAGTAAATGGAATTCTCATAGCCTTTGTTCTGAAGAGAAACAATATAAGACATATTGAGGTCACAACACCATGCTATCTGCTTTCACTAAGTTGCACATTTATTCTAAGTTTAAAAAACATATAAAAGTCAGGGCTTATTATGAAAAGACTTAATATGCTCATTACTGTATACATGAGGACCACACACTTGTGTTTAGTTGACCTTTGTTTTTTATGTACTCTTTCAGAGAGGATTTACTGAAAGTGCTTCCTTCTAGGCAGCCCTGTGAATATCAAGAGGAGTCACTTCTGAGTCCTTTTGCTCTTGCTGTACAGGAATATCTAAGAGTTGTATTTATACAGGAAAGAGGGTTATTTTAACTCATGGTTCTGGAGGCTGGGAAGTGTAAGGTTTAATAGCTATTTCTGCTTAGAGATAGGTGTCAAATCATAATATTGCAGAGGAAAAAAAGAAGCAAGCAGAAAACAAGGATAAATACATGGATAGCCTTGTTTTACAACTACCCTCTCTTGTGGCAGTTAATCTAGTCATTGGAAGAGTGGGAATTCATTCATAAAGAATGCTGAATTGTGAATTAGGAATCTTCACCATGACCCAAACACATCCAATTAGGACCTACTCCCCCAAACTGCTACATTGTGAACCATGCCTCAATGTGTGCTTTCATATGACAAGCCATATTTGTCCACAGTTGCTGACTCAATAAGGAAATGAGCTGTAATGAGAAGACTATTTTAAAAAACACATTCAATACACAAATTTCTGAGGCCATTTAACTAAGTATGGAATATATGTATATTTAAATATTTTAATTGACACAATTATTCACATTTATGAGAGCTCATGATCACATAAACCCTCTATAATTAACCATGCACAATGCTGCCCTGAATGCCAGGCACTTCTGAGCCCATCCTGTTGTCAATTTGTGAAATGTCTTTTGATGAGTGGAGAGGAATCTTCCTGACTTAAATCATGAATATGATTAAGGAGTAGATATTTTATTCTACTAAAATTTTATTTTAGGGAGTTTATAATAATAAACTGTGGCTCTCTTCTGACTGTGAATGCAAAATAATTGATTATGAACTGTGTGTTTATCATCATACAGTCCAACTTGTTAAGTCAGGATGGTCAAATTTCATAACTAGATCTTTTTCCCATGAAGTGGAAACTGAAAAGTGACACATGAACCCATGGAGTCTGTAAGTCATTAGTACTCTTTGTATTGAAAAGCTGTGGGTAATAAAAAAAGAAATGTGTAGCTTTTTTTCAGAAAGAAGTGAAGATGAGAAAATGTCAAGAATGAAGGACAGAAAGAACAAGAGGGCATTAGAAGGAAAGAGAAAAGAAAGAATGAAAATGGGGCACAGGTAAAGGTGTGAGAACAAGACAAGGAAAATGTAATTGTAGGAATATTGAAAAAGAACAAACCACAGGTAGATGCTTCTTGACTTCTCACTGTGACCCTAGTAGCCACCTGCTCTAAAACCCAGATGCCTCAGGACACATCATTTTCAAAATCTTTCTAGATTCTCTTTCGCTCTTCTCATGTTAGCCAGTTTAGTTGGATTTTTCCTAGTTGTAACTAGTAAGTTGTAATTTGTGAAAGTGTATGTTTCATTTACCCATAATACAGCTAAAGGTTAAAAATAGATACAGACTTTTATTACAGTAACATGAAATTTTTTTCTATGCTTCGTTTTATCATGTTATCTCTGATGAAAGGAAAACGTAAGAACTATTTAAGATAGTAGGCATTCATAAATAGAAATAAGAACGGAGGGGGGATGAGTAAATAGAAAAGCAAAGCAAAAGAGAGAGAGAGAGAGAGAGAGAGAGAGAGAGAGAGAGAGAGAGAGAGAGAGAGAAATGTCCATTAGTCCAGGGAGGAGAGTAAAAAATAGTAATGTGGAGGATTCAAATAAAAAGTAGAAAAAAATTTTTGAGAATATTTAAATTATTACTGTCTTCTAATTCATATTACAATGTTTCCATCCTCCACAAATTTCTGACCTATTTTTTATTGCTGAAATAGCTTTATAAGTCATAAAAGTAGTACTCAATAATATTTTTAAATAAAAGACCTTGGATGGCTACAAAGGGTGAGCGAGCTTTCATTTCTGAGCAAATGGGTAGCCTTCTTGTTTTCCCCTTCCAGCTAACTGGCATTAGAACAAAGAAGTGACCATGATAATTGACTCAGGATATGCTGGTTGACCTTGCAGAAACAAATGTGGCTCAATGATTTGGCTTTTTCAAATCATAGTGAGTGACCCATAAGAAAAAAAATCTAATGTTTTTTTTTAAATACATTAATGTAGGCACTTCCCTGAAAAACTGAAGCAAAACAAGTTCAATACAGATTAAAGATGAAATCTAAGGACACTCAGCTTCATTCTGTTTCCTCCCACAAATCTCAACAGGAAGTAAATAGAGAATGCCTAATTCTGGTCTACCACTTCTCTGCAATTGTTCATATTCTTGAGTCTTTAATAAAACAAAAGTAGTGTTACTGGTCTCTCTGCTCCTTTCAGTTAGAGACAAATGTATCTTCTAGTGCAGAGACACAATCGTGAATATAGGAGTAGATGGATTTGGCTGTATTGGATGTCTAGTCATAGGTGCTATCTTTAACTTTGACAAAGTAGATATTATCTATCAGTGACCTCAGCACTGACCTCAACTAAATGGCCTATGTGTTCCAGTATGACTTTACCTATGGCAAGGTCAGTGGCACAGTCAAAGCTGAGAATTCAAAACTTGTCCACAACAGCATCTCCATATTCTAGGAGTGAGACCACACCAACATAAAATGGGTGATGCTCGTGCTGAGTGTCTTATAAAGTCTACTGGTGTCTCTAATACCACGGAAAATCCTGAGGCCCACTTGAAAAGTGAAGACAGAAGCATCATCGACTTTTCCACTTCTGCTGATACCTATATGTTTGTGATGGCCATGAACCATGAGAACAGGGAAGACTCTTGCCCATGGTTCATGTCATCACTACAACCCAGAAGGCTGTGGATGGCCTCTTTGGGAAGCTGTGGTGTGATGGCTATCAAGCTTTCCAGAATATCATCCTTGCATCAACTAGTGCTGCCAAAACTGTGGACAAGGCCATTCCAGAGCTGAATGGGAAAATAACTGGCATGCCGTTCATGTTTCTACCCTCAATGTTTTCATCATGGATAGGTCCAGAAGGTGGATAAATAGGCATTAGAAGACTATGCTGTGAATCAGGTTGTCTCATGTGACTTTAATAGTTATGTTTACTCTTCCATTTTGATTCTAGGGCTGGTGTTGCTGTCAATGACAAATTTTTATCATTTCCTGGTTTGACAATGAATACAGCTACAGAAAAAGGGTGGTCGACCTCATGACTCACAAGGGCTCAGTTGAAGAAATGCTGGACCACTCACCCCAGCAAGAACATGTGAAGAAGAGAGAGACCTTTTGTGGACCTCCTACTCAAATCCAATTCCTAAAACATTGAGCAACTGACTTCATATTTTCCATCTCAAATTCACAGAAAAAGGGTAGTGTCTTAGGGAGCCCCACTTTCTTGAATATCATAAATAAAGTTCACTGTACATGTCTCCCTCTCTCAAAGTATTAGATTACTGGGAAGAGAGAACAGTGGGACCAACCGCTGTTTGGTCCCACTAACCAGGTACACAAGTGGTATGACCCGTGTTTGATCAGAACTCATTACTTGTGGCATTACTCAAAGACTACACAAAAATTGTTTCTTCCAGGAGTTCACTAACAAAATACAAATGACAATAACAAACAGTAGCATCCATCAGTAATGTCCTTTAAAGATAAGATGGTAAGGAAGATTTAATGTGCTGCTCTTGAGAATTTGTAGACTGTGTGAACCTCTATAGTTAGCTTACTCCTCTGGCCTCTAGACCTCCCAGTAGAAAAGCTTCTGGTGTCACGATTCTAAAAAGCAACTTTAAAAAAGGAAAGTATGGCAGAGGTTTTCTTCTTGTTACATTCTGCTGTGAAGATACAATAAGCATGCATACATCTGAATTTCCTAGGTTCCCAGACTCACATGTATTTGTGTTTTATTATCTGCCCTGGAAAATAGTATTGTAAGTCACCACTCTCTACACATGTTATTTACAGTCACTTCCTGGGCTTCTCTGGAATGTGAGTAGGTCCTGAGAGGTCTGCTTTCCAATGGATTGGTAACTAAGTGCTGAGGATGCAAACTTCCGAAGCATGATGAAACTATAATGGAAATATCTACAAGGGGCTGGAAGAGTATAGCCAGAAGTTGTGAAAGAGAGACTGCAGAGGGGAATACGTGAGAGTAAGAATATGCACCAAGGCATACTTAGGTCCTAACCCTGCTTCCTTACCATCTTATCTTGAAAGGACATTACTGATGGATGCTACTGTTTGTTATTGTCATTTGTATTTTGTTAGTGAACTCCTGGAAGAAACAATTTTTGTGTAGTCTTTGAGTAATGCCACAAGTAATGAGCTCTGATCAAACACGGGTCATACCACTTGTGTACCTGGTTATATGGTACAACATGACCTTTGGCCTCTTTTTTTTTTTTTTTGAATTTTATATATGAGGACTGTATTTTTCATTCCATAATCTTCCCCTACAAGTCCTCCTGTGTTCCCCAAACTTTCAACTTCATGACCTCTTTTTATATAATATTATCATTAAACAAACACACACACACAAGTTTCTGATTCAATTTAGCATTCTACACACACACACACACACACACACACAGACACACACACACGTTTAGCTCTGACCACTTGGGAGTGGGTAACCTATCAAGTGCCACTTTCTGGAGATGAATGATTCTGCCTCTCAGCAATCATTAGTTGTCTCTAACTCTTCATATAGGATGAGTAGGATGAGGACTATGACAAGACCTAAAACTATAATCAACCAGAATGCAGAGTTGTGAATCAAAGTCCCAATGGATAATCTACAAAATATTCCTGCTTCCAAGTCTCAGGGAAAATAGAAAAAGAGGTAGTGGAAATATTGTAAGAACCAGAGCACCAAGGAGGTTGCTAAGAGAATTATTTCTCTTAGCAATGTCAGAAGCAACACCCAAAAAGTCTCACCAACATGACTGAAAATGTGAGCCTACCAGGTCAACACCACTATACATGTAAAAATGGATTAAAAAAGGCAGGAAGGCTTCAACCCTACATTGAGAACTACATGTAAATAAGGAATGCTGACAGTGTGGGAGAAATAGTCTTCTCCAGGGAAGAGTACATGAATTGGTTATCTAGCAACAAATGATCAGCCTGAAAACATACATACAAGTAATTTTGTATAGGCCTAGCAGCTTTTATTTAGGAATATCTACATATATACATATATACTCATGACAATTAAAGAAAAAAATGCCATAAATTTTAAAATGTGCAAAGAGGATTAAATGAGAGGGTTTGAAGAAAAGAAAGGGAGGGAAAAATGATATAATTACAGTATAACTTTAACAATAAATAAACACATTAACAGTTTATAAAATTATATTTTAAAACTAAAATGACCATAATTATGTTTCAAAATAACTAATATTTAGTATACATGTTAATCATACATTAAAACATAGCTTTATACCTAATGCAGATGTTGAATATAGTTTAAAGTGTAAACTTAGCCTAGCTTCTACACTTATTCTAATCCTAGTTCTGAACTAAACCCAACATTATTTCCAACTCTAACAGTATCCATACTACTAACCATAACTATAAACCTTAAAACTATTTCCAATCATATCATTAACAGTACCCATAACTCAAGTTGTAATCTTAATCAATAACTTGACTAACAGTTGACCTAAGCCTAACTAACCACCTACATATTTGTAACCATAACCCTAAGAAAAACACTAAATAAAGCCATAATACTAACCCTAAATCTAAGACTAGCCTACATCTAAACTTAGTCTTAACTTCAGAAATAATCATAACACTGTGTTTAAACCCCAATACTAACCCTAGCCTTAAATGTAAACCCGACCCTAACCCTAATCCTAAACTTAGTGATTATACTAACACAAAATCTAACTAGATCAGTGTGCCAATTTATACCCTAACCCTAAACCAAGCTCAAAACTTAACTCTAACCCTAGTCAGAACCCTAGCACAAACTAGCCATGACCCTAACTCTAGTGTTAACCCTAATTTAGTACCAATAATCACTATAAACCTTAATATAACTTAATTCTAAATATTACCCTAATCCTAACTTGACTTGTAACTCTAATCAGAAACTTGACTCAAAATGTGAATAACCTTCCAGTAAATCTAATGCTAGCTTGAGCGTAACATGACACTAGCCAAATGTCATTCTATAACTCATCTTAGCCCAGATCCTAAATTTAAACCTGCTCTTATATTTACCATAAACCTACACTTAACCATTGGATAATACATAATCCTGACCTAACCTGATGCTTAACTTTAACCATAAATCTAACCCTAGATTGTAGCCCATGCTCTGATCATAGCCTATACTAGCCCCGATTGTAGCTCTAACCCTAACTGCAACACTTTTATCCTAAAGCTAGTGGTACAGTAGTACTAACCTTAACTTCACACACATGCAGTTTCCAAGTGCAGTCACAAGTCAATATGTGTGCACATGTTCATACACGTGCCTTTTATGAGCATACTGACAAATAGTTATATATGCACATGTACATATGCAAGTAGTCAGTAAGTATTTTCACATGTTTGGTGAGTATGTACCTGTTCACATGCATTCAGTTTCTGAGTGCAGATACATGTCAATGTACAAAAGTATGTTCACACACATGAACTTTCTGAGCATGGTAACATGTTTGTGTGTATGTAGATATTTATGTGTAGGCAGTTTCAGATGGTAGCCACATGTCAGCATTTCATAAATGTACTTTACAAGCATGGTCAGAGTTCAGTGTGTATGCACATGTTTACAAACATGCCATTTCCAAGCATGGCTACAAGGTGGCATATGTGTAAATGTTTACACAGAATTCACTTCCTATATAAGGCACATGTTGGCATATACATGCATTTTTACATGCCTGGATTTTCTAAATATGGTTACCTGCCAACATGTACAATGCATTGTCACACATGTACTTTCCAAGAAGTGTGATATGTCAGTGTGTATGTATGTGTTGGAATTCATGTACTCATCAAATGCTATCACATGTTAGCATGTGCATACATATTCACACACATGAAATTTCTGAGAAACTTCATATGCTATCATGTTCATATGTATGAAGTTTATGAATACCATCCTATGGTAACATCTCTGCACATGTTTAGATGCAGTTTCTGTGTGTGTGTTCATACTCTTGCAGTTTCCAAGTACAGCTAAGTATTAACAGTCATGTGTATGGTTCACATTAATACAGTTTCTGAGTGCTATAATGCAGGTGTTTACTCACATTTTCACACATGTGCAAATTCTGAGTGCTATGACCTGGTATCATATTTGCAAATATTTATACACAGCCAAATTACAAGTGCTGTCACTTGTCAGTGTTATTATGCATTTTCACCTGCATGCAACTTCTGAATACTTTTATATGTTGGTATTCATTCCTCTGTTCACACACGTGTAATATTTGAGCATGGCTATATGTCAACATTGATGTGTGTTTTTACACACATACAATTTCTAATTGATAACTTTTGTTGTGTGTTTATATTCTCATGCTTGCAGTATCTGAGTGCTTTTACATGTTGGTTTATGTGTATGAATTTATGCAATACATGCTGTTTCATACCATTTTCATAAATTGGCATATACACATGTTCACATGCATACAGTTTATGAATGTCTCATGTTAGCATTTACGGACATAAAAAGCACACAATGCCATTTCTGAGTGCTGTCACAGGTTGGAAAGGATGCATGTGCATGTTCACATATGTGAAATTTCTGAGTGCTTGCACATATCAATGTGTATGCAGAACTTTACACAATGTCTTTCTGAGTGTTTGAGTGCTTGCGCATGTTGACAAGTACATGAATATTCACATATTCACATGTATGCCATTTCCATATGCTATCATATGTAAGTACATATTCACTCTCATGCAGTTTTGAGGATTATCATATGTTAGTATTTATCTGAATGTTCACTTACATACAATTTTTGTGTGTCAATATTCATGCTGTCTTCACATATATGCAATTAACAAGCACTCTCATAGGTCAGCGTGTGCAGTATTTATTCATTCACAGGTAATTTCTGAGCACTGTAATGACATTCATATATGTGTTTATATAAATGTAGTTTCTAAGAATTGACATATGTGAGCATGGAAAAACAAGTACACATGTCTATAATATTTTAGCATGCACACATATTGGTGTATATGGGCATCTTCACAAGCATGCAGATTTTGATGTTGGTCATATATCTGTGTGTTTGTATATATTCACATACATTTAGTCTCAGAGTATGGTTACATGTCAATACCAACATGTATGTTCACATGTATGTAATTTTTAGCCCAATAAATGCTGACAAATATTAACTTGTACATAGAAATGCAGTTTTTTAATACTGTCACAAGTCAGAGTATGTGTATATGTTCACAAACATCAGTTTCTAGGTGCTGCCACATGTCAGTATGCAAATGTCTTTTTATATAAATGTGTTTTTTGAGCATATACACATATCAGATTGTACATGCATGTTCACAAGTTTGAAGATTCTGAGTGTGCTTAAATGTCAGCATGTACATGTATCTTTATGCAATGCAGTTTTCTAATGCAATCGTATGATATGTGTGTGCATGTTTGCACTTATGATGTGTCTGAGCATGGTCACATTTTTGCACATATATTTACATGGTCTCATGTCATGATACACAAGTATAGTCACACACAAGTAAACTCCAAGCCTGGTCCAGTGTTAGTATGTGTACTTATGTTTACTCACACCCAATTCTCAAGGATAACCACATGTTGTTTTATATATGGATGTTCACGTGCATGCAATTTCTGAGCACTGTAGGCTATATGTAGGCAAATGTGTGTACCAGTGAAGTCTCTGAATATGATCTCTCTCTCTCTCTCTCTCTCTCTCTCTCTCTCTCTCTCTCTCTCTCTCACACACACACACACACACACATATATATATTCTTTGTATTCATGTGAATAAAGTCTCAGAGTATAGACACATGTGTACATTACTGATAATACACATGTAGTTGCCAAGGCTAGTTATGTGATGGAGTGTATGTGCATGTTCACCCACAAGCAGTATCAAATGCAGATATACACATGTTTATACATGTGCAGTCTTGAAGTACAGTCTCATGTCAGCATGTATATACAAGTTCATGTGGATGTTATGTTCAAGTGTGGTCACATGTTTATATGGATGAGAATATCTATACATATACATTCTGAGTACTGCAAAAGTCAGTGTATATATGCATGTTCATATGCATAATGTTTCTTAGTACAGTGGCATGTCAGTAGTGTGTGTGTGCATGCTCACATACATGTCATTTTTGAGCATGGTCACATTTCAATGTGTACATACATGTTCACACACACAGTTTCTGAGTCTTCTTATATGTCAGAATATAATGCATGTCTTCACGTGTCTTATTTATAAGCAATTTTTTGCTATCACCCACACTTTTTGTTGTTCATACACCTGTTTCCACATGCAATTTCTGAACAAAGCCACATATTTATGTGTCATACATGTTTGCATAGATGCAATTTTCCAAATGTGGTTACATGTCAGCTTATAAATATATATTCACTTCCATGGCCTTTTCTAGTATTGTTACTTCATGACAGCTATTGGCATGTTCATTTCATAGTTATACAGTGTCCAAACATGTTCATGTGCCAAAGCATATGCTAATGACTACATACATGCAATCTCTGAGTACAGTAACAAGTGATATATTTGTGCTTTTTCTTGTATATGAAGTCTCTGAGTATGTTCTAATGTTAGTGTGTATGTGCATGTTCATAGCATGTAATCCCTAATCTTGGTCTAATGTCAGCATATACATTCATATTCACAAAGTGAAGTTTCTGAACATGGTTGCATATTAGTATATACATACATCTTCCCATATATGCAATTTTTAAGCACAGTCACTTGGCTATGTGCATGCCTATATTGACATGTTTGGAGTCTCTGAATACTGTCACATGTAAGCATGCATATGCATTTTTATGTGCATGAAGTGCCAGAGCATGGTCATATAATACATGCAGTCACTAAGCAAGGTCCCATTTTTTTATACACATTTTTATCTACCTGCAGTATTACATACAGCCAAGTATAGGCATATATATATATATGATTAGTGTTAAGATTGGAAACATGTTTAGTGAAGAGGTAATGTTATACTTAGTGATAGAGTACTAGATTATTGATAGAATTACTTCTATGATAGCATTATAGTTAGCATTGGGGCTATGTTTATGGTGAGGATTTAATTTAAGGATAGGTTTTGAGTTTGTTTTAGAGCATGTTATCACTATTCTCACTTATCAACTTGACTACATCTGGAATTAACTAAAAGTCAAGTAGCATGTACAACTGCAAGTTTTTCTTTTTCCTTAATTAAATCATTTGAACAGGGAAGATCCACCTTTAATCCAGATGTTCTGAGGTGGGAAGAAAAATGTCTAGTCCAGATCTTTTGAGGGGTGAAAATCCATATCTATAATCTGGACCATATCTTCTGCTGTAAGCCTATATAAAAGACATGGAAGAAGGAAGCTTGCTCCCTTTGCCTGCTTCTACTCACATTTGCTCTCACTGGCAAGCTTATTCTTTACTGGCTTTGGAGCCTACTTCTTTAGAATTCTGGTATATACTAAAAGCCAGATGAGATATTCAGCCTCAAGGACAGAACAACTACTGGATCCTTGGATCTTCTGTTGGTAGACAGCCATTGTTGGGCTAGCTAAGCCAAACCTTCTAAGATGTACTAATGAGTCCCATATATATTTATTCTATAAATTCTGTTGCTCTAGTGAGAACTGATTAATACCGAGCTACTATTAAGAATAGGATTGAGGTTAGACTTATGGTAAGGGTTACTGTATGTGCTAAGGTTAGGGTTGGGTTTGTGTTTATGTTTAGCGCTAGAATTGAGGTTAGACATAGAGTTAGGTTTAGGGTGTATGCAGTGTTAAAATTAAGGTAAACATAGGATAGTTAGAATTAGGTTTAAGGTAAGGTTTATATTTGGGATTTGAACTGTGGTTTTGATTAGGATTGTGACTATATTTAGAGTTAGTGTCAGGTCCTCAGGAAAGAAAAGTTAGGAATACTGGGCTAGGGAATCATAGCTCCATATTTAGTCAATGAACTCTATTTGTTCAAGAGCCACCTTTACAGAATAAATAGCTTCTTTCTTTTGTCACCCGCTCCCTAATGCTCATCAGCATCTGCATACCCACAATTCCAGTTCTAGAATAGGCAAAGGAATTTTATTTATTCCTGAGCCACCCTTGCAGGATAAGTTGCTGCTTCCTTTTCCCACCCTCATTTCTATTGCCTCATGACAATAGCCATCTCCGCACCCATAGGCCCAGCTTTGGATCTGCATTCTAAGATATCATGTTTGTTCAGTAGCTGCCATTGACTAACAAGACTTTTCTTCCATTTCCTATCTTTCACCTCATCTTTTACCACCCCCAAACCACACAGAACTAGCTCCATCTGTGGCTTCCCAAACCATTTTGTTCATGAGCCTCCTTTAACTTATGAGATGTTCCTTCCCTCTCACAACTTTCTGCCTGCTGCTGCCAGTTCTACAAATACAGGCTTAGCATCAGAGCCATAATTTTTTTGAGCTAACTTTTTCTGGTCCAATTAAATAGCTGATATACCAGCTTTACCTAGTCCCAAGGCATGCAGCTTCTGCATTTGTCAAGTTTATCTCAGGACAGATTTTCCCACCAAACACACAGCCAAAGACAAGTTCACATTCTTAGGTCAAATAAACACAAACACCATACTAGACCAAGCCAATATTTTGCCCATCAAATGCCCTCTACTAGAAACTATCTAGATGAACCCCAGGACACAGAAGTTAAACTGTATCTTCTACATACTGACCTGTGTGTCCATTCATGCATGTCTGTGATATCTGAGGGCACACAGATATTACAACTATCATGAACTACATATACATAATCATGTGTATGTGCCAATATTTGACCATAGTCACAAACAACATGTATGTGAGTGCACATAAATGTGTGCATTTATAAACACTCATTAATATATGGCTTTGCTCCAAAAGTGCATGTGTGAACAAGTGTGTGTACACCAACAAGTATCAGTGTCTCAAAACTGCATGTTTGCCTATGTATATGTTTGTATATGCTGACATGTGATGCTCAAAAAGTTCATCTATTTGAGTATGCATATACTTATCAATGTTCCACTGAATTAAGAAATGCATACAACTGAACATGCACATGCATGTTGATATGTGACCATGATCAAACATGTATGCATATGAATGTCCATATACATATCAGCATGGTTGCTTTATTTCTACATGTGTGAACATGCTCAAACACATTGTCATGTGACCATACTCGGGATTTGCATGCATACGAATATGTACATATAACTCAAAATGTGTTGCTGTTCAGAGACTGCCTGGTGAACTTGTGCGTTCATGGTCAAATATGATCATTCTTAGAAGGTGGATTAGAGTGAAGATGCACACAAATGCTGACATCACAGTGCTCAGAAATTGGATGCAAATGAAAAAACTGCATAATACTGATTTATGAGAGTACGTGAAAATTGCATGCCTGTAAACACATGCACAAATATTGACATGAATGTACTTAGAAGTTACATGTCACTGAACATGTGTATTAATACTGACATATGAAAGTGTCCAGAAAGTGAACACATATGAACAGGTAAAGACATGCTGACATATAGCAACACTAAAAAGTGGCATGTATGCAAAGATATCTAGAAATATACCAACATGTGCAATTACTTAAAAATTGCATACATGTGAAGGTGTTAATATACACATATGTATGTAAGTGATAGAAAATGACATGTGTGAATATGCAAATAATAATCAATTTTTATTGTATCATAAAGTGCATATGTATGAAATGTGCATATAGGCCAACCTGTGACTGCACCCTAAAATGCATGTGTGTGAGCATGTACATATATGTCAATATGTAAATGTGATTGGAAACTGTATGTGTGTGATTTTCAGGTATATGAAAACATGTGATAGTTATAAGAATCTGTATACATGAAAATATTTATATAATCCAAATATGTTAGTGATGAAAAACTGTATGTGTGTGAACATGCATGTATACCACCAATTGACATGTGAATGAATTCTGAAATACAGAAGCACTCAGAAACTGAATGCATGTGAATATATGAATTAATACTAACATGAGAGTGCTCATAAACAGAATGTTTGTGAATATAACAATATATATGAATATATAACATACAAGAACACTTAGAAAAGCTTGTGAACATGTGCCTCCACACTTACAATTGCATGTGAGAGTACATGTGAACATTAACAAATGACAGCCCTTGAAAATTATCTGTATGTAAACAGTCATACATATGACAGTTTTCAGAAATTACAAATGTATGAAGATGGGAATGATTGCTTATATGGCAATACTCAAAAATTGTGTGCATGTGAACACATACATACATGCTGGTGAGTACTGATACTTGACAGTGCTTGGAAACCACATGCAGTATGGATTCTCTAGAGAAATAGAACTGATAGAAATATATACTCATTCTATCATATTTCTATCAGTTCTATTATATATGTATATATAATACACACATATATATGTATACATATACACATATATATATGTACATGCATGTATGTATGTCTCAGCTGATCCTCAGTATATGTTTAAATCCCCACAAAGTAGATTTTAATACCAGTGAGTGGATGTAGTTGTCAGCAAAAGTGAAGACAAACAGGTAAAGAATAAAAATTTCTTTCTTTCATATTCATTTTACAGACTGACATCAGAAGGTGTGGTTCTAGATTTAAGTTAGTTTTTCCAATTCATATGATCCAGATTTAGGGTGGATAATTTAAGATTCCAACCTTTAATGATCCAACCAATAAAAATCCCTTACAGGCATACACAGTATCTTGGAGTCTGGTTAATTATAGATGTTGTCAACTTGACAATCAGGAATACTCATCATAGTAGATGAATGTGAATATTTATATATACTCCTACATACGACTTCCCAGAGAATGTACACATGTAAATATGTTCATATGCACTGAACACACATTGAGACACTGTATGCATATGAACCTCTGTGCATACTTTCACATGGGACTGAGGTTGCTTGTATGTCAACATAATCATATATAACCATATATGATAGTGTTCAGAAGCTACATACATTTGAAAATGCACCTGCATGCTGACACTCAGAAGCTTCATGTGTGTGAACACATGCATACTGACATGTCCAAGCTCCCAAAATCATGTATGTAAATATGCCAATACACACCAACATGTTTCTCCTTGAAGACTGGATGCATTTTAATGTATATACATATTGTCATGTGACTACTTTTGGTAACTCCATTTGTCTGAATGCTGCTCTACATATCAACATGTGACTGCACTGAAAAACTGCATGCACATGAGTATGTAGATTCTTACTGACATGAGAATAATCAGAAAGAGTGTGTGTGAACATGTGTATACAGTATATACATGAGAGCAGTGAAAAAACTGCATATATATGAAAATGCATAAATATACTGGCATATGACAGCACTCAGTTACTGCATGTGTGTGAAGACTTCCATAAATAATATTGACATGGTTTAGAAATTTCATGGGCCTGAATACGTGAGTAAATGCCAACATATTACTGGTTGAAAACTTCATGTAGTCATAGAAACAAGTACATACACTAAAATGTGCCTACTAGACTTATAAATATCATGTCTGTGCAAGTTTACACACATACTGATATGTGACAATATGAAGAAACTTCATATGTGTGAGCACACATGCATAAGCCCATGTGTAACAGCATTTGGAGACTTCATGCATGTCAAAATGTGTAACACATGAACATGTGATAGTGCTTAGAAAGTGCATGTGTGTGAACATGTACTTATATACTGACATGTGCAAAAGGAGGTTTGGGATGTGGAACATTTGGAGAGTGGACCAGGAGGGGGATAAAGTCTGGACTGCAAAAGAAGATTAAAGAATAAATAAATAAATAAATAACTTTTAAAAACCAACCTGTGACTGCACTTTGAACTGACAAATGTATAATACAGATATATGACTATCTATGTTTAAGAACTGCATATATGTAATCATGTATGTATAGTACACGTAGTCAGTAACTGCATGTGTGTACACACTTCTATTTGACGATGTGCTCAGAAACTGTGTGTACATTCATAGACTTTTACATATGAGAGAGCTCAGAGTCTGCAAATATGTGAACATGGATTAGCAAGCCAACATATGGTCATCCTTAGAAATTGCATATGTGTGGTGATTAATGCACATGTGAGATATGACTGTGCTGAGAATCCTGTATGTGTTTGAACATGTGTATACATGTGTACATGTGATCAGTCTAAGAGATTTCATGTATGCATATATCTGTATATACTCAAACATGTGAAACTTCTTATAATTTACATGTATGGTAACATGTACACACATGGAAATATGTAATCAGGCTCAGAAACATCTGATCATATCCATACATGTAAACATGAGTTCACATTCAGAAAAGAAAGTTATGTCAACAAGCATGTACATACTTATATGACTGCTTTTAGGAACTGAGCTTTAAAATACATGACAACATATGACTGCAAAAATTACATGCATGTGAACATGTATGCACATGCCAAAATTAATGTCTTAAAAAGCAGCATGTGTGTACATAATGACATATGAGACAACTCAGAAATTACATGCATGTAAAACAGGCATAAATGCTGACTTATGAGAGTTTTTGTAAAATGCTTGTTTGTGAACATTTGTATGAAAATCAACATGACAGGTTTACAAATCTTCAGGCATGTGGACACACAGACAGACAGACAGACAGGCACACATGCACAAATGTGATCCTGCACAAATGGCACATATGTGAATACGTGCAGACATGTCATGTGACTTAAAAACATCATATGTATGAACATGCACATTCTGACTTGTGATCTTGCTTGGAAATTGCATGCATGTCGAGATATGCACACATTCCAGTAAATGGTTGCTTTTATTTTCTAAAATGAAGGGATGAGATGAAATCTGAACCGAAGCCATGTAAATATGTGGCTTCAACTGATACCAGTGTGTTTCTTTCTCTGTTCTAACTATCCCTAGGCCTACATATGGAAGCTTCTAGCCTCTGTACAAGCTAATCTTCTAAACTGACTGATTCAATCTGGCTTTTCTTGGCTTCTGACTGAATTGCTTTCCTTGGCCTCATACCAACTTTGGCAATATTTTCTAATCTTCTGGCTTCTTCTCATTTTCTGGCTAACTCTGCTTCCCCTGTGTTTAGCATATTCTCTCTGAAAACTCTCTCTGTAAAACTGCTCAGTTAAAACTGCCATACATACACATTATACCACCACATCTCTCTCTTGCTGCACTTAAGTAGCCTCTCTATCCTATGTTTTCTCGTGTAAATTGGGTGTATTTTTATCTTTGACTCATTCTGTCAAATCTGTCTCTGATTTGTCTGCCCCTTAATTAGACGTCACTTGAAACATGGCTGTATCTATCTCCAAATTAACCTTACCTTCATTTTTAGAAATGAAAAGTGTGTGTTAATTCTGTGTCTGCTGCCCAACCAGATTATACTGTAATCCAGGACGTGTCTACATTTTATCTGGATCATATCAAAGCTACAATGTCTTTGGATGTGATCCTTTGCCAGAGCAGACATGTTGCTGGATTAAAAATCCTCTATACATGCTAATAAATGGATATCCTGGGCAACTCCATCTGTGTAAACTTGCATAACATTGACATGAATTCATGCTCAAAAACTGCATGCATGTGAACATGCACACACACTTTGTTGTGCCTATGCTTTTGCTACATGCATTTAACACAATGTGTGACCACACTAAAAATCTGCCTACATATGAAGATGCACATACACACTGACATGAGATTTTACTCTGAGACTGCATGTGTATGAAGATGCATGTATTTATTGACATGTAATCATGCTCTGAGACTACACATATGTGAACAAGTGTATACAGAGCAACATGTGACCATACTTATAAAATGTATGTGTATTAGCATGTGCATACACACTGACTTTTAACTACATTAAAAAAACTTCCTTGTGTGAACAGGCTCATAACTGTTGATAGTACTCAGAAACTGAATTTATGTATACACATGCACACATAGAGACATACAACAATGCTTGGAAACTATATGCATGTGAAGTTAAGGCTAGAACTCTGGTCATATTTAGAGTTAGGTTCAGCACTATGGTTAGAGCTAATGTTAGGGAGAAGCTTAGGGTCAGATAGAGGCTTGTGTTTAGAGTAGGCAATGGTTAGTGCTATGGTTAGGATTATGGTTAAGTCTTAATATGGATTGGATTACATATTATCTTAGTATTAGGTTGAAAGTTATGGTAATTGTTAGAACAAGGTTAGGTTTATGATTTGGGCTAAGATGAGGGTAGAGCTCTGTTGCAGTAAATCTCCAACCTCAATAAACCCATGCAAAGAACACACAACTCAGTTATAATATTTATGAACTACATGCCAAATTGGGCAGATATACCACTACACTATTCTATTACCCAGCTATGAAATCTCTTGCTATTTGTGGTTCCTCCAGGCCACCTGCTTCTGCTTCACCTTCCTTCAATCTCTTCTTCCTCTGTCTTCCTCTCCCTCCTTCCTCTCCTCGACTCCCTTCCTTCTTCCTTTCTCTACCTCTCCAAAACTTTCAGCTCCACCTTTTCTTTCACTACCCAATCACAGGTGGGTGATTTGACCAGTAAAGGTGAGAGCAGGTTCACATGAAGTCACCTGAGTATGTGATCCATTTCTCTTCTGAGGCAGCCCCTCTTGAGAAAGCAAAATTAGCATCAAAATTCAAACAGCACTAGGGCAATCCATAACAGGGCTCAAGTTTGGGTTAGTGTTACAGGTAGGATCAAAGCTAATGTTTGGAGAAGATTGTGGTTATGGTTTGGGTTGTGTTGTTGATTAGGGTTACAGGTAAGTTTACTTACATTTAGTGTTATGGTTAGGTTTAAAATTAGTTTTACATTTAGCGTTAGTGTTAGGGTTAGGGTTAGGGTTAAGATTAGGAATAGAGGCAGTGTTTGGATGAGGTGTAGAATTTTGTTTAGTATTATGGATAGGATTAAGTTAGAGTTTTGTATAAAGTTCTATTAAGAGCTATAGGTAGTGTTAGAATTATTGACAATGTTAGTAGTCATCTAGTTAGATGGTTTTGGATAGAGTTAAGGCTATACTTTCATGTAGGTCCAGGGAATATATTTAGGGCTAGTGTTTGGATTACAGTTAATATTAAGATAAGAACTAGGATTTGGGTTAATGTTCAAGTTATGTTTAGGGCTACAGCTGGTGTTAGGTTTGGAGTTAGGGCCCGGGTTAGAGACAGTGTATAGCTACACTCAGGATTAGGGTTCATGTTAGTGCTAAGAACACAGTAGAGACAATATTTCTGTTGGATGTACAGCTTTGTTTTGTTTTAGGGTTAAGTTGATAGACAGTTTTAGGAATAGGTTTGTTAATAGCAATAGTTTGTTCTAAATTTAGGGTTACAATTAGTTCTAGGATCAATGTTAATTTTATGGCTAGGATAGTTCTTGTGGTTAGTTGTAGGCTTAGAGTATGGTTAGAGCCAGGGTTACAATTAGGGTTAGATGTAAAATATCAACTATATCTATGTGGAGGTCAAATTTAGTGTTAGGATTATGGTATTGGTCAGAGCTAGGATTAGGTTTAGGATCCTGTGAGGAATACAGCTCAGTGAAGCCAGAGGGTAAGTATTACACTTAGTGTTGGATATTTGTTTATGGTTAGATTTATAACTAGTTTGGGGATTTGTGGTGAATATATGGTTATGGCTTGCATTTTGGCTAGGGCCTGAGAACTTATTGTAAACCTACTATTAGGGTTAGTGTAGACATAAATTTTTTGCAAAGTACTTTGTAATACGGGTTCAACCTCTCCTCTAGCTCACCACCCAGCAGAGGTAGTGGAAGAGAAAAGTTATTAGGATATGGGGGAAGTGGACCTGTTCAGCAATAGTTCTTTGGAGTCCACTCAATCTTCTCAGCAGTTCAACCCTGTAGCAAACACCAACTATGACTCTAAAGCTGTAGTCTAGTCCTCTTGGCAGACAGACATCAGGCATGCTCAGAAGCTGTAGTTTAATCCTGAAGAAGCTGCAGAACTTTCCAACTGGCCTGAGGAGCAGTTCTTTGCTGAGTTTCTCTCAATGGTGGCATTACCACAAGTTGATCTCAAGAACGCTTTGTAAAACAAACCAATACATTCCACTTGTTAGCATAGAATAGGGAGACAGAGCCAAACAAACCAATACTCAGTGCTTGTCTCCCACTGCCTATGGGGTCAAACTTATACTCTTTCTCAAAGGTCCCTTTAAATGTCTGCTCTAGCAAAACTTCCTTTAACTTGTGTGCCCAGAAAAACATCATTTAACATAACTTTCCAAAAAACTAAGTTTTCAGTTCAGATTAGAGTTATAGCTTGCGTCAGTATTAGGATAAAGGAGAGTTTTAGGTTTATTTCTCTCTCTCTCTCTCTTTTATTTTTTTTGTTTGTATTTATTATTTCTTTTATCATCATCATCATCATCATCATCATCATTTGCTTTTTCTGTGATCACAATCATTGGCAAAGTTCTTTTTTCCAGCTATTCCTGGACATGGGGCTCCTGGCTTTGAAAGGCTCCACTCAGACTTGAAAGTGACAAAGGCTGTTTGAGATGTGGCCTGGAACTGGAGCTGGGAAGATGTTGAGTAGAAGAAATCATTCTTGGTTTAAAAAAAAATTAAAAACAAAGCAAAACAAAGCCCTCCACAATCTATAGGTCATTCTTTACTCCACCAGTGACCAAACTGCCCTGAAGAAACACTGGAGGGAGGAGAAATACGCTGGTGGGCATTGGACCACCTCCCAGGATAAGTAAGGAAAGTTGGCTTCCAAGGCTTCTTCCAGCCATGGGGAGGGGGGGTGAAGGAAAGGGAGTAGGATTTTTTTTTTTTTTTTTTTTTAAAAGAAAAGATGGAGAGCCCAGTGCCTTGAATTAAGATACTGTCCCAACTCCAGGGCTCTATCTGCAGCCTCTGCCCAGGCCACTTCCCACTGTCACCTCCTCACCCAGGAGATGCATAATTAAAGAAAAAAATCAAAACAAGACCCTAAATAAAACATAATCCAAAAAGAAATGACCTGGAGGAATGGAGAAGAGAGGAGGAGAGAGAGAGCTGAGAAGAGCCCGCCTCTGAATGCATAATTCTTACTGCTACAGTTAAAGGTTGGCTTGTGGTCAGGATTACACCTCATGGGTTATTGTTAGTCTAGATACTGCTTTAGTTATATTTTCAAGGATAGTTTTATTAGAGTGATGGGTAGGGTCATGCTTATGGTTAGTGTGACGCTAGGCGCAGTATTGGTCTTATTTCTAAGGTTAGTGTTAGAGTTTGGCTTAGCGTTGGGGTCAGAGCTAGGTTTGTTGTTAGGGTTATCGGGTTAACATTTGGGTTAAGTTTATACTTAAGATAGGGTTGCTGGCAGAGTGGGCATTCGGGTTGTGAGTAAGGTTCTGTTAGAATCAGCACAACGTTAGTATCACAACTGTCATTTTTCCTAGAAACGGAGTTTAGTTTACAATTTTGTTTTAGGGTTGGATTGTGATACAATTAGGCTTTTTTTTTTTTTTTTTTTTTATGTCAGGGAGTTAGCAATATATATTTAGGGATTGTGTTTGAATTAAAGGTTAATTCTTGGTTGAGAGTCAGTGTTTGGTTTAATATTTATTTTGAGTCTAGTATTAAGGCTACTGTTAGGTTTGGGGATAAGTTCTAGGGCTAGTGAAAGCTTTTTAGTTAGGCTCCAGTTAGAATTAGCTCCATATTTTTGGTTAAGACTGTTGTTAAAACCTGCCTGGAGTTTGCTGTAGTACTTTGCTTCTAAAGTGTTAGGTTTACTGTTATAGGCGGGAGCAAGTTTAGGGCTGGTCTTAGGATGATCGCTAGGGTCAGGGTTAGGTTTAGAGGCAGCTTTAGGTTTAATTCTAAAATTAATGTTATATTTAAAGGTATGGTTAAGATAAGGTCTAGGGAAAAGTTAGTCAGAGTGTTTGGTGTAGCCCTGGGATTTGGTTAGATATAGGTTTAAGTTTAGGGTTAGGATTGGTGGCATAGCCAGTTTAAAGATTATGTGTTGAATTATTTTAGATCTTGGTGTAAAATTAATGTAAGAGCTATATTTGGTGTTAGAATTAGGGATAAGGTCAGTTTTCAAGATACTTTTGAGGTTCATCTTTGAGGTAGTATTATAATTTCTTTTATGTCCAGGATGATGTTTTGTCTGGTATTTGAGCTAGGATTATGTTCAGGGTGACAGCTAGGGTTTGGGGTATTATTTGTATTAGGTCTACATTTAGAACTATTGTCACTTTAGGTGTTAAGGCACTGGTGTTAAGGCTAGGCTTGGTGTTATGTTTACAGCTAGTATTCGAATTATAGCTGAGTCTGGATTCAGTTTTAGGCTAAAGAGTAGGATTCGAGGCAATGTATATATAGGTTAGTTGTTGAACTTCGTTCATTGTTCGGGTTAATGTGGCTAGAGTTAGGATAGGTTTAGATTAGTGTTATGGTTATCACTGTGGTTAGCATTATGGTTAGTGATAAGTGTAAAGATAGTTTGCAATATTAGGATTTTATTTATGGTAAATTGTAGTCTCAGGGCTTAGGGTGGAGCTAGAATCAAGATTATTGTTTGATTAAAAACTTAAGAGTTATGGGAATGAGGTCAAACTTTATGATCTGGTCTGGGTTTTGTTTAAGATCAGACCTGTCGTTTGGCTATGACTCAGGGAAACAGCTCCGTGTAGTAATAGGACAAGAATTGTATTTAGTGTTACAGATTGGTTTATGATCAGTGCTACACCTAGTTTTATGTTGGTTGGGCTGAGGTTTTGCCTTTAGAATGATTAGGGCTACTATAGTGTTAACATCATTGTCAATGTTAGGCCAGGAGGTATTTTAGGTTTATTTCTACAATTAATATGAGAATTAGCCGTAAGTTTTGTTTATATCATGCCAAGGTTGATGTTAAGGTTAGAAAAGGTTTCAGGAGTGTTTCTAAGGTTACTGTTAGAGTTAGCAGCAGGGTTATCGTTAGAGTTAAGGCTGGGAACGATATTGTTTTTGTTTTAATTTCTGATTTTATGTTAGAGCTAGAGGCAGGCTCATGGTGAATGTCGGAGGTAGGTTTGCTAGCAGGATTAGTGTTCATCTCAGGGTTAGGGTTAGAGCCAGGCTTATGTTTAGGATTAGGGTTGGTGGCAGAGCTAGGAACAGGATTATTGATGAGGACGGGTTAGAATTTGCTGTAAATTTTGTGTAACAGCTCCATTTAGTGGTAGGACAATGTTTAAGGTTATTTTTAGACTTTGCTTTAGGTTTCAGACTGCAGATACACTCACAATTAGATTGAGTGCTGATGATATAGTCAGGGCATTTGAGCTACTATGAACTTCAGGGTGAGAGACTTGGTAAGTACTCACACTGGATATGTGGTTAGACTTGGGTTTAAGATTAGGGCTAAGGTTGGGACTGGGGTTATACATAGGGTGAAGTTTAAAGTTAGAACTAAGACAAAGTTAAGGGTTAGTTTTAGGGTTAAGACTAGAGTAAGAGCAAGCGTTTGCATTAAGGTTAGAGTCTTGTTTCTTGTTATGCTTAAGGTTATGGATATGGATATGGATTCTGGCTATAGATATAGATGTGGATATGGCTAGATTTGGTTATGATTGTGGTTAACATTGGCTTTATGATTAAGTTGTCAGGATTAGCATTAATATTACTGCTAGGAGTGGAGCCATGGTTAGTTGTAGACGTAGATTAAGGTCAGAGTTTCATTTAGGATTAGGTTTAAATCCTAATTACATTAAAGCTGTCTGATGGTAAAATCTTGTTAAGTATCGTAGAGGTTAGTGCTGGTTTTAGGACTAAGTTTAGAAATAGTTCTAGGCGTATCATGTGGGTAAGTGGTCGTCTTAGTTAGGGTTTTAATGCTGTGAACAGATACCGTGGCCAAGGCAATTATTATAAAGGACAATATTTAATTAAGGCTGGCTTACAGGTTCAGAGGTTCAGTCCATTATCAAGGTGGGAACATGGCAGCATCCAGGCAGACCTGGGGCTGGGGGAGCTAAGAGTTCCACATCTTGTTCCAAAGGCATTTAGAAGACTGGAAGCTAGGACAATGGTCTTAAAGCCCACACCCACAGTGTAACACCTACTCCAACAAGGCCACACCTACTGCAACAAGGCCACAGCTCCTAATAATGCCACTCCCTGGGGCAAGCATATGCAAACCATCACAGTGTAGTGTACACACTCCACACCTACAGTAGGTGTTAGCATTTAGTATATGGTTAATTTTAAAGGTAGTTTTATTTTTTAGGCTAAATATAGGCTTTGGACTAGTGTTAGTTTTGTTTGTTTGTTTTGTTTTTGCTATGGATTGATTATGGCAATTGTATGGTTATAGATAGAGAAGGTAAGGTTTGTGTTGGTCTCAGTGTTAGTGTTAAGTTTAAGGTTAGGGTTAAGGTTAGCTTACTATTAGCATGCCGGCAAAAGACAGAAAGAGTTTTAGGTTTATTTTTTCAATGTTACAATTAGATATGTTGGAATATAGCTAACATATCTATATGTTAGTGTTAGGCCTTGCTAGTGTTAGGGTTAGGAACAGTTTTACATATATTTTAAGTTTAATGTTAGTGTTAGTAATAGGAACAGGGTTAGAGTTAGGGTTAGGGTTGGTAATTGGTGTTTTAGTTTAGTTTTAGAGTTAGAGGCAGGCTTAGGGTTAAGTTTAGGGATGGTTTTTTGTTTTGTTTGTTTGTTTGATTAATTTGTTAGGGTTATGGCTAAGGCTAAGTTTTGGTTTATGGTTAGACTGGAGTCAGAAGCAATGTTTAGAGTATAGCCTTAGAGTTTGCAATAAAGATAGAGCAACACCGCCACCTAGTGCTAGAACTAATATTAGCATTTGCTTTTCTGGTTTTTAAATTTAATCTACAAGTGTATTTAAAATGGACCTCTTGACATTATTTTTTAATCAATTGACTTTTTAAAATACTTTTTTTCAAAGAAAAAATATGTAAAATATATTATAATCTTGATTTAATTTTCTATATATCTTTCCAACTTTCCCCAACTCAACTTCATAGCCCGTCCTCTCTCTCTCTTTAGAAAGCAAACTTGTTTTTCTTTGTTTTCCTGTTTATTATAGTTAGTTGTCTGCTTAGTTTTAGTATTTATGCTGTATGGATGTTTACAATGTAGTTTAAAACTAGTAATATATTTAGGGCTAGATTTTAAACCAGGATTAATTTGGGGATAACACATAGGTTTTGGGATAGTATTGAAGTTATATCTCACTTTAACATTGGTGTTAGGGTTAGGTTAGGGCTGGCATTAGGGCTAGATTTATGGTAGGATGAGGACCAGGGCTAGAATTAAGACTAGGGGTAAAGACGATGTCTGCATTAAGTGTAGAACTTGTGTGTTATAAGGGTTAAGTTTATGGATAAGGTTAGGGTTAGTTAGGTTATGGTTATGGTTTTGCCAGGGTTAGTGTTATGGCTATGATGGTAATTTATGGTTAGCTGTCGGTTTAGATTTAAACTTACAAATAAATCTCTGTGAGGATTAAATTTAGAATTTAGGGTCAACAGTGTGTATGTGATGCTTATGACTCAGTTTACAGATACAGTTTGGTTTATCATTATGGAAACGGTTACAGTTAGTGGTAGCAAATTGGTTTTGTTTTAGAGCTACTTATAGTATGGCATACAGGTAGGTTTAAGGTTAGGGTTTGGCTTGGACCTTAGTAGAGTTAAGTTTGGGTTAGGGTTAGGGTTAGAGTCAGAGGGGTTGGAGGTAGACAAGATTACTATTCAAGATAATTTTCGGGTTTGGATTAGTGTTTATTTGGGGTTGAAGTTATGTGTAGTCTCTCATTAGGACTGGTGTAGGGCTAGTGTTACCATTCAGGTTAAGCCCGAGTCGTGTCAGGGAAAGTTTTACATTTTTCCCTAAGTATGATGTTTGAGTTTAGGGCTAGGGATAGACTTTAAGTTATTCCTAAGTTTAGAGTTAGTTAGAGTTAGAGGTAATCTTAAGGTTGAAATTTGGGCCAGATTTGTAGTTTGGGGTAGTGTTAATTATGAGGTTAGTGTTAAAGGTAGGTTCATATTTAAGGTTGGAATTGGTGGCTGACCAGATTAACATCAGAGATATAAAGTTATTGTAAGTGCTACAGTCAGTATTAGAGCTAGTTCAAGTTTAGTTTTAGAACTAGTTTTGGGGTTCTTGCTGGAGTAGATTTCAATTCATTTAGGGATATGTCTATATTTTGATCTAGTGTTTGACCTGTGCTTAAATTTAGGGTGTAAGCAAAAGTATGGCTTCATTTTCAGTCAGTCCATGGGTTAAGTGTTGCGAAAAGGGTTAGAGACAATGATATGGCTAGGATTAGAATTATGGCATTTAAGGGTTAGTTTTAGGTTTAGACTAGAGGCAGAGACAGTGTTTGGATTAGGTGTGGATATTTGTTAGTGTTATGGTTAAGGCTATGGACAGGGTAAAGGGTAGGTTTAGGTTATTGTTATGATTAGTGCTAGGGTTAGGTTACAAGTAATAGGCAGATTGTAGTTGTGGTTACTTGTAGGCTTAGTGTATGCTTAGAAATAGATGAGAACTTAAAAATAAAGCTATATGAAGTATAGATTAAGGTTTGAGGTATGGTTAGTGTCAGTGCTAGGGTTAGGTTTGGGAGTAATATTAGGCACAGAGTTTAGTTTTACATTAAAAATGAACATAGTATTAGAAATTGACTCTGGTTGCTTTAAATCTAGTTTCAGTGTTCAAGCTCTATGTAGGGTCAGGGTTGTCTTCAGGTAAGGATTTTGACTAGGTTCTAATTAGGATTTTTATAATGTTGGGGTTCTAGTCAGGGTTAGTGCTGAGGAGAGGGCTAGACACAGGCTAGGTTGATTCCTAATATTAGAGTTAGAGGTGGGGTTGGGTTATGGTTAGTCTGGGTTGTTAGAGCTATGGATAATTTTAGGTATATCAAAAGTCAATGTTAGGTTTAGAGGTTAGAAGCCAGACAAAAGAGCTGAGCAACCAAAAGTAGTAGTAGCTTTCAGTGCCACATGAAGGTAAGCAGTGGGTGGCTGAGACCACACTTCCTTGAGGAGCACCTGCGATCTCTCAGACTCAACACCTGGTGGGGCAGGTTGGCTGGAATCTCATGTTAGCTGCAGGCAGTAGAAGCCAAGGCCTGCAAGTCCTGAGCAAAGACATCACTGAAGACCTCTAAACTGATAATATATAACAGAATAGATAATTCCCAGTTTAGAGATATTTAAGATACAGAGATAAATACATGAGTTTGGAAGCAGTAAGAGAAAAATAAGTAGAATTTTTTTTTGTAAGTATGCTTAGACACTAAAGAGGGGGAAAGAAACTGAGAGTAGACAGTGATAAGATTAAATATTAGGTTAAAAAGTGATAAAGTAAAGTCTCGAAAGGAAGGAGAGAGAAGGAGAAATAGCAGGAATGTTTTGCTCATGTGCATAGACACTGAAGAAAGGAAAGAAACTGAGTGTGGACAGTCACAGAAAGCAATATTAAGTTTGAAATTAATAAAGTGAAGTCTCCAAAGAAAAGAAGGAGTTAGAGAGATTCTAAAAAGAAAATATTTTTTGTATGAAAATATGTAACAAACTCAAGAAGTAAGACTCCAAAAAAAACCAAACAACACAATTTAAAAATGGGGTACAGAGCTAAACAGAGAATCCTCAACACAGAAATATCAAATGACCAAGAAGGGATAAGGACCCCAATCCACCCACAAAACTGTTGGGAGCCGCAGTGATTTTCCATTCCAAGATGGCGTGGACATCCTGTCCTCCCACTTGTAAACAACTGACTGCTCAGTTGCAAAAGGCAAAAGGCGCGCCAAAGTCACTGGCCAATCCCGAGGCATAATATTGGGTGGTGAGCGAACAGCCAATCAGAAGTGAATACGTCACTCGAGGCTGTATTTAAGCTAGGCCCCTTCCGCGTCTCACCCCTTCCGCCTCCTTCCGCGTTTTTCCGCTTTACCGTGACAAGAAGTAAAGTTCTCGTTTTGCAGTAACTACCCGAATTCTGCCTCTCGTGTTTCTCGTCCACGGGCGTGGGGGGACGTGGGAGGCGCACAGAATACAAAACTTTCTATACAAAATGTGTCCTGTCAAAATGAAATGCAGGGACAAAGATGGCCAGAGATTGAAATGGCCATCCAATAACCAGCCGACCTTGAGACCCATGCCATGGTCAAGCACCAGTCCCTGACACTCTTCATGATACTCTGTTATGTTCACAGACAGGAGCCTAGCATAATTGTCCTCTGAGAAGCTCTACTCACTAGCTAACTGAAACCAATGCAGATACCCACAGCCAAAAACTACATGGAGGTCAGGACCTCTTATGGAAGAGTTGAAGGCCGTGGGGAGGATAGGAGCTCCACAAGAAGACCAACAGAGTCAAGTAAACTGGACCCCTGGGAGCTCTCAGAGACAGAACCACTAACCAAAGGGAATACACAGGCTGGACCATGGCCCCTGCATATATGCAGAAGAACTTTAGCTCAGACTCCATGTAGGTCCCCCAACAACTGGAGTGGTGGCTGTCCGAAAGCTGTAGCCTGACCGTGCAATCCATTCCCCAACAGGGCTACCTTTCCTGGCCTCAGTGGGAAAGGATGCACCTAATCCTGCAGATACTTGATTCACCAGGGTAGGGGACACTCAAGGTGAGGAATACCCAGAATGGGATCCACCCTCTCAGAGGAGAAGGGGAAGAAGAAAAGTCAAGGGACTCTGTGAGGTGAACTAGGCCAGGGGGCAGTGTTTTGGGATATAAATAAATAAATGAATTAAAAATATGAAAATCATTATAGCATAGGGCATTTGAAATCCATATAGTTTTGTTTTGACCATCAGTATAGAAATAATTATAATTTATTCAGTAATGATCACAGCTTTATATGTCTCTCTAAGAAAGATCAAAATAAAGCAGATTTAGATAAGGAAAGAATTGACAGATGGAATGCTAGATTAAAGGTGGCAGAACTGAAATTAGAGGGTCATTTAAATCAAAATCAAAAGTTCTCAAGTTAGTTCAGGGGAATCCGATCTAAAGCCTATGGTGCCACCTTGTAACAAGACTGCATGATGGCAACCCATAGAGATACTAGATCTCAGGAGATTTAAAGAGGTTCAGCTATGGAGCAACATAATAGGAATAGAAATATTAATATTGTAGAAGATCAATTGTTAGGTTAATATGCTGGGTTAAAATATTATGTTTAATGATGCCACCTTAGAGCAATGTCATACAATAGCTAATGTGTTCCATTATAGAGTTTGGAAAATTAAAGTACGGACATGTGTCAATACAGCCTACAATTGATACATATTCAGGATTTCAATAGGCTTCTGCCTTACTTTCTGAAATGGCTGATTCTGTAATTATACACTTATTAGAAATGCTGGCTGTCTTAGGGATACTTTTATAGATTTAAACTGAAAATGTTTTGGCATATGCATCAAGTAAAAGCCAATATTTTTAAAGCATAACATAAATCATGTTACAGACATACCTTACAATCCTATAGACCAAGCAATTGTGGAAACCACATTTTAAAAGAGATCCTCATAAAACAGAAGAGAGATATATAATCTCCTAAAGATTAATTACATAATGGTTTTTTAACTTTAAATGTCATAAATGTCAATGAGACAAGTAACATGGCCACTGAAAAACACAAAATTAAAAAAAAAAACTGTAGAATTAAATCACTATATATACTTTAAGGATGTGTTAACCTCAGAATGGAAATGTTTGCATTTGGGAAGAGGATATGTCTTTGTTTCTATAAGAAACAAAAAGCTGCAGATTTCTTCAAACTTAGTAAAGATTAGATTTGACCATGGTAGAGCTCCTCAAAATCTTGGCTACTGACATGGAAAAAGAGACCCTAAAGAACCACAAAACAGATAACTCAAATGCTGATCTATCTACATAGGACCAGCTCAGAGACTGGCTGAGGCATGGATGACTCTGCAGTAGCTAATAAATCCTTTTGGCTTCCTGGTCCTCATGATTTATTATTACATTCCATTCTGTCATATGATATGGGGGGGGGGGATTTATAATACAGTTTGGTTTAGTCCAAATGGACTTTGTTCAAGTTGACAGACACTTTTCACCTGCTCAAACATATAGCATAGAATCATCATTAGGTGACTTGTGCACACTGCAATTTCATACATGTGTTAATGCAGAAATGTCCATCCAATATTACCTTTAAAAGTTTGTGAGTTTTCAGAGCAAAAGGACAAGACACCAATGAAAATAAAGAAGATAGCCCCAGGGGATCCTACCTTACAAACTGCCTTCATGTCTGTGTCCTCAAAAATTGCATCCAGGAGGTCTTCAAAGTCACTGTCCCACAGATGGTCTCACAGAGCTGGGCAGTGAGTGAAACGGCCAGCTTAGAACTTGACCAATTTCCAAATTTTCTTAGTGTCCCCAAAAGATGCCACTGCCCACGAGACAGCAGGAAGCAATTTAAAGAATATGATACCTTCATCCTGAGAGGTAGGATAGGCAATTTTTGCTTATTTGGTGGGTTATGGATGTTTATTACCATTTATGGGGGTTGGTTGCAAGTTATTATTAGTCATGGTCAGGGAGGGAACAAGGTAAAGGAGGTTAGATTTACCGAACTCTTTTTCTCTTTTTCTTCCCCCCTCTCTGTCTTTCTTTCTCTCCTATCTGGTGTTAGGGAAAAGAGCTGGGGAAGGGAAGAGGATGGATGTACAAAAGAGAAGATAAAGGGATGAAAAGAAGAGAATGGTGACTTATTATATCTACTTTTAGACTAGAAAACAAAGTCTGAAATATTTTAAGTTAGTATGGATTTTTTAATTCTTTTTTTTTTTTATTAATTATTCCATTCGTTTTGTATCTCAAATGATGTCTCAATTTCTGGTTACCCCTCCAGAAATCTCCCATCCAACATCCACCCTCTCACCCTCCCCTTTGCCTCCATGAGTGTGCTCCCCCACCCATCCACCCTCTTCCGCTCTACCGCTCCAGCATCACCTTACGCTGGGTCATAAAACCTCCACAGGACCTTGGGCCTCCCCTCCCATGACTGCCAGTGAAGACCATCCTCTGCTACATATGTATCTGAAGTCCTGGACACTCCTTGGTTGGTAGTTTAGTCTCTGAGAGAACTGGGTGGTCCAGCTGATGTTCGTATGGGGTTGCAATCACCCTCTTTTCCTCCAGTCCTTCCGTCAGCTCACCCACTGGATTCCTGAGCTCAGTCTGATGGTTGGCTCCAAGCATCCACATCTGCATGGTTCAGTTGCTGGCTGAGCCTCCAGAGGAGCAGCCATACCAGGTTCCTGTCAGCAAGTGCCTCTTGACCCCAGCAACAGTGTAGGGTTTGGTGACTACTGACAATCCCCAGTGGGGCAGTCCTCGGATGGTCCTTCCTTCAGTCTCTGCTCCATTTTTTGTCCCTTTTCTTCCTTTGGACAGGATTATTTCTGCGTTAAAAACTTTGAGATAGGTGAGTGCCCCCATCCCTTGACAGGGGGCCATGCTTATCTGCTGGAGGTGGTCTCTACAGGTTCTCTCTCCCCTTTCTCTGTGCATTTCAGCTAAAGTCATCCCCGTTGGGGACCCTCCAGTGGCTATCCCCAGTTACTCAGCCCCCCTTCCATGTTGTATTCAATTACCTGACTTTCTGTACCTCTCTCCCATCCTCTCCAGTACCTGATACTACCCCCTTATTTCCTCCTCCTCCTCTCTCCCTCCCAGGCCCCCCTCTCCTTCCACCTTCCATGATTATCCCGTTCCCCCGTCAAGGCAGGACTGAAGTATCCACACCCTAGTCTTTCTCCTAAGCTCCACATGCTCTGTGGATTGAATCATGGGCATTGTCAGCTTTTGGGCTAATATCCACTTATCAGTGAGTAAATACCATGTGTGTTCTCTTGTGTCTGGGTTACCTCACTCAGGATGATATTTTCTAGTTCCATCCATTTGGCTAAGAATTTCATGAAGTCATTGCTTTTAATAGCTGAGTAGTACTTCATTGTGTAAATGTACCACATTTTCTGTATCTGTTGAGGGACATCTGGGTTGTTTCTAGCTTCTGGCTACTATAAATAATGCTGCTATAAATATAGTGGAGCACATGCCCTTGTTATACATTGGAACATTTTTGGGGTATATGCCCAGTAATGGTATAGCTGGGTCTTCAGGTAGAAGTATTTCCAATTTTCTCAGGAACCTCCAAATTGATTTCCAAAGTGGTTTACCAGCTTGCAGTCACAACAGCAATGAAGGAATGTTCCTCTTTCTCTACATCCTTGCCAGCATCTTCTGTCACCTACATTTTTGTTATTAGCCATTCTGATTGATGTGAGGTGGAATCTCAGGGTCCATTTGATTTGCATTTTGCTGATGACTAAGGATGTTGAATATTTCTTTAAGTGCTTCTCAGTCATTTGAGATTACTCAGTTGAGAATTCTTTGTTTAGCTCTGTAATCTACTTTTTAACAGGGTTATTTGATTCTCTGGAGTCTAACTTCCTGAGTTCTTTGTATATTTTGGATATTACCCCTCTATGGGATGAAGGGTGGGCAAAGATCTTTATCAATTTGTGGGTTGCTGTTTTGTCCTATTGATAGTGTCCTTTGATTACAGAAGATTTCAATTTTATGAGGTCCCATTTATTGATTGTTGATCTTAAAACATAAGCCATTGATGTTCTGTTCAGGAAGTTTTGCATGTGCTCAAGTATTTGAGGCTCTTCCCCACTTCCTCTTCTATTAGATTCAGTATATTGGCTTTATGTGGAGTTCCTTGATCCACTTGAACTTGAGCATTGTACAAGGAGATAAGAATGGATCAATTTGCATTCTTCTACATACAGAGAACCAGTTGAACCAGCACTATTTGTTAAAAATGCCGTCTTTTTCCACTGGATGGTTTTAGTTCCTTTGTCAAAGATCAAAGTGACCATAGGTGTGTGGGATCATTTCTGGATCTTCAGTTCTATTCTGTTGATCATCCTGCCTGTCTCTGTACCAATACCATGCAGTTGTTGTTGTTGTTGTTGTTTTAATCACTATTGCTCTGTAGTATAGGTTGAGGTTGGGGATGGTAATTCCCCTAGAAGTTCTTTTATTGTTGAGAATAGTTTTTGCTATCCTGGGTTTTTTGTTATTCCAAATGAATTTGCAAGTTGCTCTTTCTAATTCTGTGAAGAATTGAGTTGGAATTTTGATGGGGATTGCATGATTCTGTAGATTGCTTTCGGTAAGATGGCCATTTTTACTATATTAATCCTGCCAATCCATGAGCATGGGAGATCTTTCCATCTTCTGAGGTCTTTGATTTCTTTATTTACGGATTTGAAGTTCTTGTCATACAGATCTTTTTGTTGCTTGGTTAGAGTCACACCAAGATATTTTATTTGTGACTATTGTGAAGGGTGTCATTTCCCTAATTTCTTTCTCAGCTCATTTATTGAGTAGAGAAAGGCTACTGATTTGTTTGAGTGAATTTTATATCCAGCTACTTTGATGAAGTTGTTTATCAGCTGTAGGAGCTCTCTGGTTGAATTTTTGCAGTCATTTATGTATACTATCATATCAACTGCAAATTGTGATATCTTGATTTCTCTGTCCCAATTTTATCCCTTAGATCTCCTTTTGTATTCTAACTACTCTGGCTAAAACTTCGAGTACTATATTGAATAAGTAGGGAGAGAGTGGACAGCCTTGTCTTGTCCCTGATTTCAATGGGATTGCTTTGAGTTTCTCTTCATTTAGTTTGATGTTGGCTATTGGTTTGCTGTATATTACTTTTTTATACTTAGGTATGAATCTTGAATTCCTGATCTTTCCAATACTTTTGACATGAATGGTTGTTGTATTTTGTCAAGGGCCTTTTCAGCATCTAATGATCTGATTGTGTGGTTTTTTTCTTTGAGTATTTTTTTTATATAGTAGATTACATTAATGGAATTCCATATATAGCAGCATCCCTGCATTCCCGAGATAAATTCTACTTGATTATGGGGAATGATTGTTTTGATGTGTTCTTGAATTAGGTTTGCAAGAATTTTATTGAGTATTTTTGCATTGATGTTCATAAAAGAACTTGGTCTGAAGTTCTCCTTTGTTGGGTCTTTTTGTGGTTTAGGTATCACTGTAACTGTGGCTTCATAGAAAGAATTGGGTAGTGTTTCTTCTGTTTTTGTGAAATAGTTTGGGAAGTATTGATATTAGGTGTTCTTTGAAGGTCTGATAGAATTCTGCACTAAAACCATTTGGTCCTAGACTTTTTTTTTTTTTTTTTTTTTTTTTTTTTTTTTTTTTTTTTTTTTTTTTTTTTTTTTTGCTTGAGCGGCTTCTAATGACTGCTTCTATTTCCTTGTGGGTTATGGGACTGTTTAGATGGTTTATCTGATCCTGATTTAACTTTGGTACCTGGTATCTGTTTAGAAAACCATCCATTTCATTTAAATTTTCCAGTTTTGTTGAATATAGACTTTTATAGTAGGATCTGATGATTTTTTTGAAGTTTCTCAGTTTATGTTGTTATATCTCCCCTTTCATTTCTGATTTTGTTTCTTTGAATACTGTCTCAGTGCCCTTTGGTTTGTCTGCCTAAGGATTTGTCTATCTGGTTGATGCTCTCAAAGAACTGGCTCCTGGTTTTGTCGTACTTTGTATAGTTCTTTTTGTTTCTACTGGGTTGATTTCAGCTCTGAGTTTGATTATTTCCTGCCTTCTACTTCTCTTGGGTGTATTTGCTACTTTTTGTTCTAGAACTTTCAAATGAGCTGTTAAGATGCTAGTGTATGCTGTCTCCAGTTTCTTTTTGGAGGCACTCAGAGCTATGAGTTTTCCTCTCAGCACTGCTTTTCACAGTGTTTTTCAGCACTGTGTCCCATAAATTTGGATATGTAGTGCCTTCATTTTCATTAAATTCTAAAAAGTCTTTAATTCCTATCTTTATTTCTTCCCTGACCAAGTTATCATTGAGAAGATAGTTGTTCAGCTTCTATGTGTATGTGGGTCCAATTTGTCAATTGTTGATATTAAAGCATAAGCTATTGATATTCTGTTCAGAAAGTTTTCCCCTGTGCTCAAGTATTTGAGGCTTTCCCCACTTTCTCTTCTATTAGATTCAGCATAACTGTCATTATGTGGAAGAAGGTGCGCAGGTCTCTGGCTGGTGGGGTATCTGAGTCCCAGGAACCCAGGGGACTCAGTATGTTCAATATTAGTGCTGGGTTTGGGATCTCACCTGTGATTCTGGTTGTGTCAGAAAACCTGGGAAATAGATCTGCAACTGGGGTATGAGCTGTGTGGGTTTGGATCCAGAGCAGAGGCTCTACTCCAGGCATTGGTGCAAACTGGAAGGCATGGAGGTCTCTCTGGTATGGATTTTTGTATAATGATAGAAATTTAAGATTGTGTATTTGCCACAGCACATTGTACATGTGGTTCAACTCTTGTTTAAGGTATATGTACATATGCAACTCACTTAAAATATAATGTGATGTGAAGTTCTAGTCCTCAAAAGCTACTATTGTAAACTGAGATAATTTTAAAAATGCAAGTTAGTAGTCAGTTACCTATAAATAATCATACTTATTGTCATGTTATGTACTAGTTTAGTTAATTACAAAATTACACTTTATTTAGTCTCCTGAATAGATGTGTTTTGAAAGTTAACTAGAAAGTATAGCTAGAAACAAGCAATGTTTGTCTATTTAAATATACTTTAGATAGAAAGGTGGTCACAAAATACTCCAGAGATTTGCAGAATGTGGCATTTAACCATTTTAATAATAAAACGCTTTTTTGACAGAAAGACAAATCAGCTCCTGGGAGCATTACCATTCTATTCTGAAGAAGATCTTCACTGAAGAACCTCCACCTAGAGTTTGCTTCAAACATGGTAAAACTGGCCACTGGGCAAAAAAGCAGAAGAGAACAGAAACTGAAACAGAGCAGAAAGGTAAAGACCTAGCCACCTGGCTTGTCATAAGCTAGAATAGTTGGGGTGAGTTCAAATCAAAGCTTGCAGTATGCCCCAGCAAAAAGCCTAAGCTTTTAACTATATTAGAGGTATCTGTCTTATTGAACTGATTGTGAGATCCAAAGAAAGTTCCACAATATAAACTGGTTTATCATTAGTTTTAGTCATAGATTTCTCTGTGGAATACAAGTACTGTTATGGTAAGCTTAGGTTTAGACATAGAGTTAAGATTAGGTTAGGGCTATGGTTAGAAATAGTTAGGTTTGTGTTAGTGTTATCACTAGTACTATTGTTAAGGCTTCAGATAGTTTTAGATTTATCTCCAAGGTTAATCTCAGAGTTATCATTAGCCCAGCTTTAGTAGTTAAGGCTAAAGATAGTTATAGATAGTAAAATGTTAAAAAAAATCGCAACTATTCAATTTTACCAGTTGTTTTACTTAGGGTTTTACTGCTGTGAACAGACACCATGATCAAGGCAACTCTTAGAAAGACAATATTTAATTGGTCTTGGCTTATAGGTTCAGAGGTTCAGTGCATTATTATCAAAATGAGAGCATGGCAGCTTCAGGGCACACACAGTTCAGGAGGAACTGAGAGTTCTATATCTGATGGCTTCTAGAAAAAGACTGGTTTCTGGGCAGCCATAATAAGGGTCTTAAATTACATGTCCACAAGGATACAGTTCCTCTAACAAGGCCATACTCCTAATATTGCCACTCCCTGGCCCAAGCATGTTCAAACCACAATGATGACTCAGGAGCCAGTTACTGTGGTGAAAGTCCACCAGCTCTGAGAGATAGAGAAAGTACCCACTGACCTCCCTTCTTTACCAATGTCCCAGAAGAAAAAAGCTCTTTCTCTTTCTCCACACTGTTTTAAATACCCTTCAACTCAAACTCCCTTCTTTCAGTTTACTTATGTTTACACCCCGTCAGCTGGTTACTTCCTCTGCCTCTTGACATATGGTTGCACAGCATAGGTACGGGGTCTTGAGTACCCAATGAACAGGAAGAGGTAGAGAAAACAGTGCCAAGGAGGACAGCATCAGGTAGCTGAGCTGGTGATTATTGGGTCAGACAATGGTGGGGTTGTGTCGATACATGAAGATGCCTAATATAGTCAGCAAAGAAGTAAAAGCAGGGTGGTTCAGATGGCCAACACTGTGCTGATGGGCTCATGGTAGGACAGGAAGTCAAGGGTTTTAGTGAGGCACTGGCTCATCTCCACACTGGGCCACTGGTTCCAAGGATACTTCTGATACATTGTACTATTTGTATGGAGGAGAAACTGGGTCATTGCCCTGAGCATGGGCACTCTGGAGCCCTTCCCAGGGTGAAGTAGTTATGAGACAGGTGATGGCTTTTTGGATGACTCATTATATTTCACTCTCATTGCAGCAGACTTTCATGATGGCCTGATGTTCCTAGGCTGAGGGCCAAAGGAAAAACTGGCAGAATTCCTGATTATGGTCTATTAACATGCATCAGAGTATCATAAAACAATACTAGGAAACCTGCAGAAGTTTGTAGTCGCATGTGGGATTTATCATTTTGAACTAACATAGTGAACTTGTCATAATTCATAACCATCAGTAATTAGTTGACAAGTCTATTCATCCATCATCCTCTTTTTGTTTAGCAGTGTTTATGGAGGCTCTATTGTATACACAAACTGTATCTTTCCTTCTGAATGAAGCCACTAATCTAAATCAAAAGTAGAATTTGTATAATTTGTATTTCATAGTAAATTTTATTATGGGTTTTGTGGTTGAGGCACTGGAATAGCTTGATATTTCTATTTAACCTATTTCTTTCATTATTTTGGTTTTTCTTCTATTTTTGAAGTCTAAGTATTTTCTGGAGTTATTTTCTTCACATTTTCTTTGGCATCTGTTGTCCTTTTTCAGTTTAGTTAATGATTCCCCCTTATTTAAAAAAAAAGAGGGAAAGGATATTCCCCAAATCTCTGCCTTCCTAGGGAATGGTTTTGGTATGAGTAAGGATGTTTTTCAAACCTGCAGCTTCAAAAAATACCTGAATTTTTTTCAGAATAAATTTTAAGCTTTGAGCTACAAGAACATAGTAAACCTATTAGCACCAATAAATAAGATGTAAGGAGATGTCTTACTGAAGGGCTTGGTGTTTGATAAAGGCCTCAAACAACAAATCAAATTATGAGGAAAACTGGTCTTCTGAACCTGGTCTTCCTGCTCCAACCACTCTTTCAATGCATCCATTTCCTCTTCATCTCCCTAGTCACATGGAGAAGTGCACACTGCTTGTCAACAATAGTGAGCAAATTATCTCCTAAAATGTAAATTCTATGCCCTGAAATGTGGCAAATGAGATCTGCATTTCATGGACACTTGCTTTCTGTATGACTTCTGTCAAAATCCATAGTAAGTTATTAGCAACTCTTTATTTCCTTTATGTCTTGAATAATCACTTACTTATTCTTTATCCTAGAACCTTGGCTAGTATCTTCATGCTTCCTTTCCTTATAAATGGATTTATTGTTTGAGGCCATTATCAACCACTGATCCCTTCAGTAAGACATCTCCTTACATCTTGTTTATTGGTGCTAACAGGCTTACTATGTTCTTGTAGCTCAATGCTTGAAATTTATTCTATCACTCTAAATGTTTTTATATTCTAGATTCCTTACAGAAAAAAGCTGTTAGGAGCATTAGTAGATTATAATTCTCATTTAATTCATCATAAACTATAAGAATCAACAGATTTCATCTGACTTGTATTCAATACTAGGTACCCATCTCTGTGTGTGTATGTGTGTATATATATATATATATGCATCTTACAGACATAATCCCAAAGACATAGGAGGATTCATTTTATGGTATATGTGTGATAATGCTGTGTAGCAGATAATACACCAGGTATAGATTTTGGATAAACTTTCAATGAATGAAAAAGAATTAGTGTAAGGATTACAAGTGGTTGTAGTATACTATGTATGTGAGTGACACTGACATTTTGGTCATGTATTTCCAGGTTTTAACCACCATTATGGGACTCTCTCCTCATGTGAACATACATTTCATCTGAAACCCTTTATGGCTACCTGCTGGCCACTGTCAGAACAAGCACTATCCTCTCTTCTTACCTGGAGACATAGTAATTTCACTTCTGGGACTTAGGAGGAAGTGTTAGCAGCACTGTGACTTCTCATGTAGTGTTGACTTTCTGCTTCCAACAGGACATATTCCATTGACGATTGAATGAGGGGCCTGTACAGGACAGTAGAGAGTGAGAGTGAGGGATACTGCTAAGGAGACTGAGCTACAACTGTGGTTGGAGTTTTAGGGATTTAGTCTCATTGTTTTCACTCCTGGCTTTTTCCCTCTCTTCTTCCCTTTTCTTACTCATTCTGTTGTGTTTATTAAAAACTTTCTCTCCCATCCCACTCTTCTCTTTTCCTTCTTCCCTGTTTCTGTTTTCTTTCTCTTTTACATTTCTCTTCCTTCTTCTTTCCTTTCATTGTTTAAATAGATAGAAATATGACTTATGTATAACATTCTATACATGGTGCTAAGAAATATTTCCCAGTGTTGATAGAAAGTAAGTACCTTTAATTGAAGGTAGACTTGGGGGTAGAATTTCTGTTCTGCTTTTTATAAAGTGGGTGCATTGGTGTTACCTCTGTGAACTTACATTTCTTCCTAATAAAACAAGACCATTTTAAGATGCTCTGCAGATTAATGAAGTGCTGCAAGTGAGCTAACACCACAAATGGTCACCATGTTAGAAGAGCACAGGGAAAAACCACTTGGGGGTTGGAAGATAATCTGAAGTATATACTAGGGGAGTCTGTTTTTCATTGTCGGTTTAATGAACCCCTTTGTTTCTGATCAAAGTACCTCTACCCCAATGTCCCAGATCATTCTGAAGTGAAATATTCCCGGTGAATCAGAAACAAGACCATTAACATTTTCTCAGTGTCAGTGCCATTCAGAAAGCCTTAGAGTGCAACCTTAGCTCTACTGATGTTGTTATTATATCATTCTTTGTTGTGGAGGGCTGTTCTTTTGGGGTAATATTTTTGCTTTTAAGTACTGAATTCCAGGGGTAGTCTTTGAACTTTGGACAGTTTGTGAAGGTCCCCAAAATTTCCATTGACTCCTGAGAAATACAAGCACCCTAATTGTGGAATCATTGAGTGTGTCTTGAATGAGTTTTAAGACAAAAATCCACTGTAGGCTTTTGTAGCACTAAGAACTGCAAGTTAGTGGTAAGATAAGTATCTATGGTAAGAGGTCCCTGACAATAGACTTTAAGGAGCTCATCATTGATGACCAGCACATTGTGAAAAAGTAATACTGACTCTTGTTTGGAACTCTGTTACCTTCTTCATCAACAATCTTTGTCTCCACTTCTTTGAGTGGAAAATAATTTTTACATTGAAGTGTGATAGGCTTGTAGATGCAAGACATTATGTTGAACTAAAGTAAAACTAGAATATTTTGAGATGGTACTGATTTGGAAACTTTATTTTTACTGGCCAGGTCTTATTGTGCCAGAAGGTACTATGCATGCTACTAGATAAAGTGATCATAACTGTTACCCAGCTTTGAAACCTGTTTTTAGTATTAAACCATTTATTAAACCATATATTAAAGCATTTTCCACCTCTTACCAGAGTAGCTTCTTGAAGTAGGTGACAGTTAACACAGAGGCTCACAACTGATCAAAATGCAGAAAATACGAGACTCTAGATTGCCCAGCTCTAAATGAGACACCCATATGAAATCCCTTCCTCCTAAAGGTAAGGGATCATTATGAAAGAGAGGCAGAAACATTGTAAGAGCTGGAGGTGGTGGATGATTACCACAAAACAGTGTTTTCTGAACACAGTAGGATGTATATATGAATTCACAAGCAGCTGTGACAAAATGCACAGCTGTGCAAGTTAAGCTAGACCAAATCATAATGTGGAGGCAGGAGGTAGACATCCAACTCTAGAAGAGGAGCTCTTGCCAATTGATAGTTGCTGGGAGAAGGAAAATAAGTTGTCTTTCATAAGTTTGCTCCATGTAAGTTGACCATGCTTCAATGGATGGCACCACACATAAGAATATATGGGCAGTGCAAATTTGACTTGATGGGTTAAAAAACTGAGGACACAAAATTGGGGCAGTAGGGGGAAGAACCTGGGTTTTGGAGGAGTTATTGTGAGAGAATATAATCAAAATAAATTGTATGAAATTCTTAGAGACCTAATAAAAACAGAAATAGTTAAAAATAACTGAGAACAGAAATTAAAAGTACCAAAGATAATATAGCAATGTTTGACTTTTATTTTCATTTTGGTGATATGCTGAATATAGTATAGTTGATTAGAAAATGGGGTATTGAATCTTGCCAGGATTTGTTAAAGAAAAATCCAGGGGACATGTCATGAATCTACCTTAGTCTTTCACCTATGTCTACTTCAGGAAAACACTCCTCAAGTATTTGGCCCAGCAAAACATTATCCAACACAAATGACCCTCCAAAGAACCCTTAAGTTTCCACTTCAGTTATGTAACTCAAAACCCTGTTTATTTTATTTGACAGAATTCCTAAAGTCCATGAGGCAAAAGATTTTATATCACATAGCGGGCCTGTGATAAGACTAGCCACCCAGATCTTGCTTTTCTGGTTGCAAATTCTATGATTTTCTTTTACTGCTGAAGCCTGGAATTTCCTGAGCCTGTTTAATCTCCTTTTCAATGCATTTGTGTATTCCACTTCTAATCCGAAGGGATGAGATTTACTTGCCTCTTCCATTAAAGTGTAGCAGGTGATGAAGTGGTGGTGCCTAATTCCATGTCTCACATTTCACACTTATTCCTTCATTCCTAGTATGGACCACATGTTGCATACCATCACTGGTACTTATTGTCCTGGCTCTCAGGGCAACTGTGATGTCTCCTGGTTCTGCCCTCCAAGCCCCATTTGAGTGACTCACTTTCTTGTAATAGCTTTCAGGTTACTTACAATCTCCATCATTACATGCAGATTCACCCTACCTGGACCAACATGCATTCCTCATTTGCTGAGTTTATATGAATCTTATTTTCTTTGCACCCCTACTAAGTATAATGATACTCGGTGTAGTGTGGAAAGTTAGGGCTCAGGGTAAACTGTAGCAAAGAACCTCTAAAGAAAAGTTTTGGGATTTGTGACCAAGTCATATCATTTTTTTGCTTGGGTTTTTTTCCTAGTCTACACTGTCTCTCTGCTCATCTGAGTTTCACTGAAAGGTGGAATTATTAGGGACTGGAAGGGGATCCTATCTACTCACCTACCAGGGATTGACATCTGTTTAATTAGCACATATGCTTCCCAGAAATGGTCCTTCTTTTGGAGTACTCTAGTTATGATAAGCAGATAACAGTAGGCAGCTAGGTAGGATTGGTAAGTGGCTGTCAGGTTATATAGTTTGAGAGTAGGCTCACACTGGTCATGTTTTCCAGCCCCGGGTAAGTATTCATTTTTCCTCCAGCATTTTGGGTGGAATTTCCAATACCTACTCACCTATACCCTAAAGCTCCTCCCACAGTTTCCCTACAGCTTGGTTATGAGGCTGGTCATAGTGTCTTTAGGAAGTCCTTAAAACAAGGCATGCCCAGGCTCAAGTTACCCTGAGCTAAATTGTCAGCATTGGTGTCCAACAGAGATGGACTATAAAAGAAGGAGGTAGAGTAGATCTGTACCCTTCCAGTCCTATTGTTTTGAAGTGCTACAACCGGAAGTCTGAAAGTGATAGCAGTTACTGACAATAACCTTATCAGTGCTGCTGAGGAGGATAGCTTTAACATTCCTTCACCAGTCCTGTGACTTGTTGCCTTCCCTACTGTGCTGTATATAAATTAACATCTCACTGGCCTTTAAATAGATATCATGTGTAGTTGTTTCTTTATTCTGTGAACTCAACCATGAGAATTCAACTCACATTCCTAAGAAAGATTACAATGGATACTGTAACATTGTAGGGGCACAGAGATAGTTTAGTGAGTAAAAGTGCTTTTCCCAAGCCTGACAACCTCAGTTTGATCCTTGGGATCTGTCTTAGAGTTTCTATTATTGTGAAAAGACAGCATGACCATGGCAAATCTTATAAAGGAAAACATTTAATTTGAGGCTGGATTATAGTTCCAGAGGTTTAGTTCATGTAGTACATGGTAGCATGCTGGCAGACATGGCACTGGAGAAAGATCTGAGAGCTATACATCTTGATTCACAAGCAGCAGAAGAATATGTTACATATTGGGTGTAGCTTTAGCATATAAGACCTCAATGCCTGACTCCACAGTGAGATACTTCCTCCAACAGGGCTATCCATACTCCAACAGGTTAAATCTCCTAATAGTGCTACTCCCTATGGTCCAAACATTCAAACACTTAAGTGTAGGCATAAATGTTTTGCAACCTACTTTTAAAAAAGGTTCAACCTCTCTCTGTCCCACCACCCAGCAGAGGTAGTAGAAGAGAAAAGTTATTAGGATAGGGAGGAAGTAGACCTGTTCAGCAGTAGTTCTTTGGGAATGAGCTTGATCTTTTATGGGTTCAGTCCCATAGCAAACACAAAATATGGCATAGCAGTTACAGACCAGTCTTCTGGGCAGGAAGACAACAAGGCATGAAACAGCAGCTACACTCCAGTCCTGTCAGCAAGCAGATACCAGGCAGCTGTAGTTCAATCCCAAAGAAACTGCCAGGCTTGACAACTGGCCTGAGGTGAAGCCATTGAAGTGGCAAGCTGCCGTGGGAACCTCACAAGCATTTCTTGGGTGAATTTCTCTTAATGTCCAAGTGATCACAAGTTGAGATCAACAATGCTATGTAAGGTGAACCAATACATGTGTGCCTTTAGTGAAGAATAGCAAGGGGGAGCAAACCAAACCAAGGCTCAGTGCTCATTCCACCGTCTATGGGGTCATATTTGTACTCGTTCATCAACCGTCTTTTCATGTGTTTGCTATATCTAAACATTCTTTCACCTGTGTCAGGAAACACTCTTTCACTTGTTTGCTTTAGCATGACACCCTTTCCCATGTGTGCCCCAGGAAAACATCATTTAATACAACTAACTTTCCAAAGAACCAGAAGTTTCCACTTCATATTCTCCTTTCTGTTTAAGAATTGTTCTTTTCTCTATCATTAGCAATCTATACATAATAGAAATAAGTGTAAGAACCATCACATTTTCAATAAATGGCATATGTACAATATCATCAAATAATCTAACAAAGCAACCTTAAATTTCTATCAATATACAATATGTCAAACAAAATAATTTTCAGTTTCTATCTATATAGAATGCAAACAAAAACTTAAATTTCTAAAAAAACAACTTTAACTTTCTATTAATATACAACAATTCAAACAAAAATTTAAATTTTATCAACCCTGACTATAACCAATAATAACCTTCCATTCTAAATTATAACAACTAAAACACATCAAATGAGCAAACCTATACAACCTAAATTAAGGGATTAAGATGATGATCTTCATAAAATTGCTTCCTGCTAAATTAAGGCAAAGAATTCCTGTATGGGCCCCATGAAAAAAACGAGTAGTTTGGAAAAAACCTAGCTGTAACATTTGTTGCCCAGTCTCTGTGTTTTTTCCAGTCTCTGTGTGATCAATTATTTGGGCTATTTGCTTTGTGAAGACATTCATATATCAGCTGACAAGAGGCTTTCCCTGGTCAGATCTAATCTTTATAAGTTATGTTGGTAACCATAATCTTTCATTCCCTGTAGGTACATAAGCATAACCATGTCCCCATCTTAATCCTATTGCAGGTTTCCATTCTAATGTCAACAGAGCCTTACATTTGTTGGCCTAGTTCCTCAGTGTTTTTTCAATAACCCAGTGCCTTTCAGGTGCTGTTTCTTTTTCACCAACATTAAGAAAATTGAGAGTTAACAATGCATTAGTTAGTTTGTCTTGGGGGGGGGGTGTTTACTCTCCCTTTTTGTTTGATAAGCATCTCTTTCTATGGCTGCTTGTCCTATAAGCAGCAGAGTGTCAGGTTTTCAGAAGGTCACATGAATGACTGGAAGCATTGTGAAAAGTGAGCGTCCTCAGAGAGTCGAATGTGCAACACCAATTATTACCTCAATTTTATTGATGGGAAGCTGAAGTACATAAGAGACAAAAAGGTTTATGTCAAGCTATAAACAATGAGTGCCTGGTCCATATGCCTTTATAATGAATGAGGTGGTCTTTGAAAAAAAATGAGGGATAGCATTAACTAAAGGAATCATGTGTTGACTTTCTACAGGTAGCCACATAGGATGGTTGGTGTTGAACTATTAACCTCATGGGGTGGATGCCAGAGCCAGCTGGTCAACATGGGAACCACAACCAGGGGAGTGAGAATGATTATAAGAAAGTCAGAAAGAAGATGCAAGAGACAGAGATTGGAGGGCTGCTGGTGAATATCATATCTAAGAACAAATGTATTTTATTTTTTTCGGTGTCTTTTAAAGGCAAGCATCACAAAGCATGATCAATTCCAGGAAGATAAACAATGACCACAAATGCTTATGTGGCAAGTTTATGGTACACAGTATTTATGCTTGACTATGGGTATTTACTTCAAGCTAGAACAGTCTCTCAAGGACGTATGTGTAAGTGGAAGAACTTTGCGTGGTACCACACACATCTTAATTTAAAACAAAGACAGATGTTTGCAAACTTATTCATGATTAATCACAAGAAAGATGTCAGCCAAAGTTAACTCTAGAAGTGCTCCCCAGAGGTGGGTATCCTTTCTCATTCAAGCTGACTTGTAGAGCCTCTCAGGTGTCATCTAAAATTCCTAGGACCAGTGTTCTAACTTCATTATTGGCTGTGTGATCTCGTCCAGACACCAAACATCTGCAGATCTTACTTTCATTTCTTATAAAATGTTGTTTCCTTCCTCACCCATCTCGCAGTCATGATGCTGAAATATGATAAGCTATCAAAAGGGATTAGGACAATTTAGAAAAATAAGTAGTGTTTATTTCATAACAGGAAATATAGTAATGATATTATTGATAAATTATAATAAAATGTAACATAATATAATGTAACATATACAATAAAGTATAATAATAACATCAGCCATGTGCTTCCTGGAGCAGTTTTATGGAAGCCTAGGAAGAGATAGTCAGGGTCTCTGGCCTAAAGGGCCTGAAATGGGCCACAGGGAAAGAAAAAAGTATAGGGACAGAGAGGAAGATCTATGAACACAAAGTGTCTGTTATATCATCCTGCTCATAACAGAGCAGAGGCTGTATCCATTCCCTTCATTTTATAGAAAAGAGGCCTCAGGCTCAGTAAAAATGAGGTAGAACTTGTTTGCCTTGCTTTGTGGGGGGTCCTCTTAGCCTGTGAATAGCCATGGCTGTGTGGGTTTATCGTGAGTGGCTATGGCTATATGGATTTACTATGAGTGGCCATGGCTATGTGGATTTACTATGAGTGGCCATGGCTGTGTGGGTTTATTATGGATGGTTATGGCTGTGTAGATTTAGTATAAATGGCCATGGCTGAGTGGATTTACTCTTTGGAATCCTCTCACAGGAATTTGTTTCCTCTTTTTTTTTCTGAAATTATAACATAATTAGTATATTGCTGTCTTCCCTTGCATCCTTCCAAATACTCCAATATACTACTCCTTGTTCTCTTTCAAATACATGACTGATTTTTCATGAATTGTGATTACATGCACATATAAATGTGCATATATGTATATAATTCTAAATATATACTGCTCAGTTTGTATAATGTTACCCATATGTATGTATGTTTTCAGGGCTGACCATTTGATATAGGATAACAAACTGATATGTCATTCCCTGGGGCAGACTATTATTCATCCTACTCTCAGTATTCCTTAGTCACCTGTAGCTCTTTATACAAGGTTTAAGGACCTTGTTCTTTTGTCATCCACTTCGGCATGTCTACTGGTATCAGCCTTGTTCAGCTTATGCTTAGGCAGTAATTGTGGTGAGACTTTATGTGTGCAGCTTCTGACACTGCTAGGCAAAAACAATTTCACAGCAAACCCCTTGATTGTCTGGCTCTGAAAATCTTTTTGTCCTCTTTTTTTACAGTATTCACTGAACCTTAGGTTTGGGAGTGTTTTGTAGATGTATTAATTGGGACTGGGTTTCACAGCTCTGCATTTTGATTCATTGGTTTTTTTTTTTGTGTGTGTGTGGTGCCTGTCGAAAAAAATAAGTTTCCTTGACAAGGGGTGAAGATTACACTTATTTGAGGGTATAAGAACAATTGTTTAGATTGTTATTAGGGATTAAGCTGGTCTAATAAAGCGGTGGTTGTACACTATCCTTCAATATCCATTACTGCAATTATGCTGAATAGCTAGCTAGCTTTCCAGTAACAGATACATTTTTCCTTGTGTCAAGTGGGTTTTAAATCCGATTAAATAACTGTTGGTTACTTCCAATCTATGCACATCACATCATGTTTGTGATTGATATAGTTCATAAGTACTTTAGCAGGGTAGGACAGTTGGTTTCTTTTATCTGGAAGCTTGCATGGTGCTCTCTGGTATTATGAAATACTCAGGGAGGAGACATTCTGGTCAGTTCCATCTGAAGGGTCTTTGTGCCATTTCTAATGTGCCTAGTATCTTTAGTAATTGGGACTTACCTTACCCCTCTTGAGGGCAATAAATAAAAGTGGCAATAGGCTGTATGTTTTAGGCCTCCCTTGGATGGCCCTAGCTAACAACTCAAACCTGGAGTATGTCTACCTGATTTGAGTGGTATTTTCTGTGAGCTTTATAGTGTTGAGAAGTGTTCTCTGTAGACTGCTATAGGAGAAAATACATCAATAGCATTACTCAGTCTGAACCCTGCATGCTTTAATACTAATCCACCAGGCAAATTGTGTCTACTGATGCAGTTGTATGTCAGTGGTTGTCAGAGGTGCAAAATGTGTAATATATAAATCTTACAGATCCTTCTGGTCTGTACTGGTGCTCTGAGAAGTCCTAGGGCACCAGCTCTGCACCCAATCCCCCCAAACCCAGAAGAGGTTAGACTCCTAGGAGCTCTAACACACCCAGGATCATAGGTATTTAATATGGAGAAGAGGGAATGTTTGTGGTTTTTTTTTTTTTTTCTGCAGGATACAGAAGGAGCTTGGTGGCTGCCAGAGCCATGGGTGAGACATGCTGATGCCCAGTCAAAGAATGATGCTGACCTGTGAGCTTGCTGAGTGTCCTGACAATGGTGACTGGGAAGCTGTATTGGAAACGTGTGCCTGACCCACCTTTGCTTACCTATTCCCCGGATGGGGCAACCTGTCTTGCCTTAAGTTTTTAGACCTTGTAGAACAGAGAGTCAAAAAGAGAAGTTATAGTAACTCTTGTATTTTTCTTAAATGTGATATGTTATTTAAACTTAATTATGGACTGGTCTAGAAATCAATCCTATATTGAGAATAACATTCTATGTTTGGAAGGCTGGTTCTGGACATTTTCAGAGACATATTTGAAAGATAGCTGCAGTTCTCTATGATGTTATGTTAGCAAGAGATGAGAATGCTTTTATTCCTGCACATCATGTTAAAGCTTGTCATTAACAATATCAACATGTTGGCAGCTATAGTACATGACTTGAAACTGAAAATGGACCCCCAGACAGAGTTATTAAATTAACAGGTTGGCAAGCCAAGGATGGGCAAGATTCTGCACAGAGCCTTACCAACCTAAGACACAAGTGCTTTGCTTTTGACAGTACATATTCCATGACAGGTAAGGAAGGCATTCTTGTTAGAATGACCTAAGACAGGATCAATCTTGTTTATGAAATGAAAAAGGGTGAGAGGCAGAGAGCTTTTGGCAAGAATATGACATGGGCCAAGGACAAGGGAATGGGCTGCTTTGCAGGAATCTGACATTGGTCAAGGACAAGGAAGTGAGTTGCAGGTAGGAATCTGATAGTAACCTAGAACAAAGTAGTAATTTCAGGCAGGAATCTAAATATTATGTTAGAACAAAGAAGTAATTTCAGGAAGGAATCTACATCTTAGGCTAGAACAAGGAAATAGTCTTCAGGCATGTAAAGGACTATGGGCTAAGACAGGGAAGTAGGCTCAGATATTTTGGTCATCCTGATAAGCCCTTAGAAACCGTGATCATGGGAGTGTTCATGAAAGTTTGTTTATTGCATTGCTTGTCCTTTGACTATTTGTGTTTATTGTCTTGCTTGTTTCTTGACTATTTTCATCTATTGTATTTCTAGTTCCTCAACCTAGAACTGACTTGCAATTACTTGCATGTAATTAAAATAGTATAAAAGCAAACGGGTGAGAGGATGGGATAGGGGTTTTTTAGAGAGGGGAAATGGGGAAAGGGGATGACATCTGAAATGTAAATAAATAAATTATCCAATAAAAAAACTTACAACCAAAATTTTAGTATGATTAAGATATTTGTATGAATTGTGCAAGCTGCACGGATCGGTTAAGAATGAATTTTTGTTCCTTCTTTGAACCAGTGAAAGACAACTATCATTTTATGAGTTAATTTGATTAATAATCAATTATAATAATCTTCAGTAATGCTGACAAGATTTATTGACTAATTTTAGCTAAAATTTTGACTAGAGACATTTTTATGTCTAAGCCAATTATATGGCTGTCCCATGCTGAGGAATCAGCAAATCAAGTTTCCTATCCTGTTGTTTTTTTTAAACCTTTCTGTAGCCAAGATCTTCAAGGGTTTTTCCCTTGCCATATCCTGTCAACACAAATACAGAGCCTCTCTCCCAAAATAGCATGTCCTTGGTCCAGTAACTGGAAATCACTAAAGGTATAGATTGAATTAATTTAATAGCATGATCTTTCTATCAGAGGATTTTTAATATCACAATTATCACCAAACTTGCAATTATCTTCATTTTGGTAATTAAAAGAACTCAAATCAATTTAAAACAATATATACAAATATTATTGTTATTTGTTGAGACAGTGCTCCCCCACCATTTCATGCCCTGGCCTACATGAGATCAAGGACTAAGTTATTTACTCATCTGTATATTTGAATTCTTTCTTCTATGGAGATTAATATTTCTGTGGGTACATATGTCTCCTTTCTCTTTATATAACTTGAATTAACATAAGCTTCTATTATCTGTTTGAGGTAAAGTTTTCCACTTATCCTCTGCTCTTTGACCTATAATTTAATATCAAAAGCCTAAGTTATTTATTCATCTATTTACTTTACTTCAATTGAATTCCATTCTACTTACTGTATAAGCCTATTTCCAGGCTCTATATTTGTCATATTAGGCTAAGCAATTTCAGAAATCCCATGTAGATCTTGTTCAAAGATCTCAGGTATTTGCCCTGGTATAAACCTTTTAAATTGTTCTTCAAAATATTTTTCACATTCACTCTCCCTTCTCTCTGTGTGTGCCTTTGTTTTCTATATTTGAGATCAAAGGCCTGGATTTCTTTACTCCATATATATTTAAAAACTTTTAACAATTCTAATTACATTCCCTTCTAACCTTAAAAACAAATAAATCAGTTTCATTCATTTCTATTCTTTATTTATCTGGTTGTGGGAGACAGGCAGCTTCTACCATTTGTCTGTCTGACTTTTGAGAAGCCAGTCTCTTTGCACAGCAGTGGCTCCCAGTATCTCTGAGCCCAAACTTTTTGTATTAGTTCCAAACCTCAGGAAAAAAAAACTCCATGTGACTTGGGCAAAATCTGTAGCCTGCTAAGAAGCAGATTTTCTCCAACTTCTAATCTTACATCATGACATGTGTATATTCCATCTGAGAAACTTTAAATAATTTTTACTTTTTTGCACGTTTTTCTCCTTTTTTATTGGATATTTTATTTATTTACATTTCAAATGTTATCCTCTTTCTTGGTTTCCTCCTTGGGAACTTCCTATCCCATCTCCTTTCCTCCTGTTTCTATGAGGGTGCTCCCCCTCCCAACTACCCACTTCTACATCACTATTCTAGCATTTCCCTACACTGGGGCATCTAGCCTTTACAGACCAAAGGCCTCTCCTCCCATTGATGCCAGAGAAGATAATCCTCTGCTACAAAAGCAGTTGAAGCCATGAGTTCCCCATGTGTGCTCTTGGGTTGATGATTTAGTCCTGAGAAACTCTGGGGAGAATCAACCCTCCAACAATAACTCTCATGTAGTGTGCCAGAAAATATTTCTGCCCAAATTTATGCCTACAAGGGTTTACAACCAGAATCATTTTTGGCCACAGAGAGGGAAAAGTATAAACTGTAATGAACAGGTCCATGATTGGGTGGTAAGATAGAGGAGTTTTGGGATATCAGAGGCAAATAGACAATTTTCAAATCCATCATATTTCTTATTGTTCTCTATTTTTATAATATCTATTACTGTTATTGTTATCTTTCATAAGTTTTCTGTTTTAACATCTTTCTCTCTGACCATTTAGAACCCATTCTCAGAGGCGCTGGAGCCTGTTCTCTATCCATGCTAGGAATGCCTGGGGGTAGTGTATTATTATATCAGTGATAATCTGTCTGTGACAGTTGCTGTACCCTAGATCAATATTACACTTGACATTTTTGTTACTGATTACTGCATTATGAAACTACGTGTTCCTGTTTCTGCATAATAGAAGATAGAATTGAAAGTGTCAGAAGAAAATAACTTGCATAAAATGTCATAAAGATAAACTCTAGATCCTGTTTTTAAAAGATTTGGAATATGACATGGACTAGAGCGTCGGCTTAGTCTAAGTAGTTAAGAGCATGCATTGCTCTTGCAGAGTACCAAATTTTAATTCTTGGTACTCAAATAGAATGGCTTGGTTCTGCCTGTAACTATCGCTTTAAGAGATCTGATAGCCTCTTCTATAGGTATCTGTCTTAGTTAGGTTTTTACTGCTGTGAACAAATACTGTGACCAAAGCAGCTTTTTAAAAAAGTTTTCTTCTCTTTCTTTCTTTTTCTTTAATTGGATATTTTCATTATTTACATTTCAAATGTTATCTCCTTTCCAGGTCTCCCAGACTCCCCTATTCCATACCCCTTCCCCCTGCCTCTATGAGGGTACTCCACAACCCACCAATCTACTCCCACCTTCCTGCCCTGGCATTCCCCTACACTGGAACATTGAAACTCCTCAGACCCAAGGACCATTCCTCCCACTTATGTCCAATAAGGCCATCCTCTGCCACATATGTAGCTGGAGCCAAGGGTCCCTCCATGCATACTTTTTTGTTGATGGTCCAGTCCCCAGGACCTCTGGGGTGTCAGGCCAGTTGACACTGTTGCTGAACTGTTTGCAACCACATGGGGTTTGCGGTCCCATATGGTTGCAAACAATTGAGCTCCCCATGAAGGAGCTGAACCAGCTCCTTCAGTCCTTTCTCCAACTTCTCCATCAGGGATGTCCCCTCCCCCAGTTAGTCCAAAGTTGGCTGTGAACATCTGTATTTGTCAGGCTCTGGCAGAGCCTCTCAGTAGACAGGCATATCAGTCTCCTCTCAGCAAGCACTTCCCAGAGTTTGGCGACTATATGAAATGGATCAAGATGGCAGTCTCAAGATAGCCTTTCCTTCTGACTCTGCTCCACAATTTATCTTTATATTTTCTCTTATGAGCATTTTGTCCCCCTTCTATGAGGCACTGAAGTATTTACACTTTGGTCTTCCTTCTTCTTGAGCTTCATATGGTCTGTGAATTGTATCTTAGATATTCAGAACTTTTGGGCTGATATCCACTTATCAGTGAGTTCTTACTATGTGTGTTCTTCTGTGACTGGGTTCCCTCACTCAGGATGATATTTTCAAGTTCCATCCATTTGCCTGTGAATTTCATGATGTCATTGTTTTTAATACCTGAGTAGTACTCCACTGTGTAATGTACCACATTTTCTGTATCCATTCCTCTGAAGGACATCTGGGTTCTTTCCAGATTCTGGCTATTATAAATAAGGCTGCTATGAACATAGTGGAGCATTTGTCTTTATTACATGTTGAAGAATCTTCTGGATGTATGCCCAAGAGTGGTATAGCTAGGACCTGAGGTAATACTATGTCCAATTTTCTGAGGAACCACCAGACTGATTTCCAGCAAAGCAAATCTTATAAATGACAGTATTTAACTGGGGCTGGCTTACTGGTTCTGAGGTTCGGTCGATTATCATCATGGAATCAAGTCTGGCAGCACCCAGGCAAGTATGGCATTAGAGGAGCTGAGTGTTCAGAAGACAAACAAGGGAAGACTGTCCTCAGATAGCTAGGAGGAATATCTCAAGGCACATCTCCACAGGAGCACTCCTCCTCCAACAAGACCACACTTCCTAATAACACCACTCCCTGGTCCAAGCATATTCAAACCAACATAGCACCTGAACATGTAACACACACACACACACACACACACACACACACACACACACACACGCACACGCACACGAGCACACACACACACACACACACACACACACACACAATAAATAAATAATTAATTAAATAAGTGTAATAAAAATGAAACAACAAAAAACTTGAAAGCCATATCCAGTAGCATCTGAAATATTCACACTCTTCCAAAATAATATAGTTACAGAATTTGAATTACCTTGTATGGAAAGGTCTGGTCTTTGTGTTCTTGAGAGAAACTGCCATGTGCATTGCTATTATTTTCTCTTATTTTACTGAACATGTCCATGGATATTGGTACTCTTCAGATCTGAAACTCAAAAAATGCAATTACTTAATATTTTGGGGGACCAATTTAATGCACATGTTAGAAACCTACCATTGAGCATAATCCTAGAAGTTAGCAAAGCCATACTCAGTGCCCAGTTTTATTTGGTGCTGCTTGATAAACTTCAGAGCCTGTGACTGTGCAAGTCTGTTTTCTGAATTTAACTTACTGGTCTATAACTATTTACCCCATATGGGCATAAAAGATACACCAAAGAAATAGCCCACCAATATTTAGTTTGATAAACTAATGGTGTTATTGGGGACTAATTTTAGGTGTGTGGATGATTTGAAGACAGCTGCATAACTGAAAAGTCTTCCTCTAGTGTGCATGATAATTTATGAATCTGGATTCCTGGAGCACCCTGTTCAACTTGCTCCATTCAAAAGAGTCTCTTCTTTGCCAGCAATTGTTTACTGATTATATACTATTGAGAAAGATCTTTGGGAGTCATAAATTTCTGAGTCTCCTGAGACTTGTAAATTTAGTTAGTTTCCTAAGTATTTAACTCTTGTTAGCTTGCTGAGTTTTATGATCCTCCATTTAAGAGAAAACATTTCAATTTGGAAAAAATAGCAACATAACACTAGCCAGGCCTGGTGATTTGCCTTCTTCCTCAACTTAAAAAAGGATCACTTTGCTTTTGAATCATGGAACTTTATATTCCAACTAAATTCTTAGGTGCTTTTAATTATGTTGTACATAGCACATAAGGGGAAGCTTGTGTGTACTGATGAAAGGCAATGACCTCTATGTTATTTTCATTTAAGATTTATTATTTTTTTCTTTTCCTTTATTTTTTAAATTTGTCTTGGTAAGTGTTCTGTGAGCCATCAATTGCTGAAAAATCAAATTAGTGGGAGAGATGGAACTTTGCATTTCTGGGGGAACCCTCCAGTTAGAGGTGACTTCAGTGTTTGCTGAAGGCCATGCAGGAGGAATAACAAATAGCTTCAGACCTCATGAAATGTGGCTCATTGGTTACTACAGACATATGGGTGAGCCTTGGTCTGGCATGACCCAAGGAACATGTGTCCTGAGGACTTCATGCTGTTATGGAGTTCTCCTCTGCTTGCTGCCCTCACATTCCTCTTAATCTAAGAATTATATGAAAAATCTAAGAGGGTTTCCAGTCCCTCACTGTGCAGTATCTCTGACACTCATAATAATAATGCTTGATCTCTTTTAGGCATTGCTGCTGGAGCAGATTAATGATTCAATCACCAATCTTGGAAAGAACTCAGAGATGTAGATTGCCAGCAATGACCACCACACTTAGAAAATATTTGGAAAAATAACATTGTTAGTAAAGTTAGGTTGAGATGTTTTAGCTACTGTCTCTGATGTAGAAAAATCTTAGGGAACAATTTGAAGTTTACAAAGACACACTATTAATGAATAAGCTATGGACTCTCTATGGTAAGGGAACAAGAACAATGGCAAAACTGGCTGATGTGCCTATCATTGAAGCTGTACTACTGCTCATTGCTTTCTTATACCCATCTTTGCCCTCAGCTTCCTTATATAATTTATTAAGAATTGCTGATAATTAGATATGCATTCTTAGAATTTAAGGTAGATATGACTAATTTCTATATATAAAAGTTCAGATTTATGATTATTTTACAATTCTTACAGTTTTGCTTTTAAAGATAAATGGTAAAATAATTAGCCCTTTCTTTGTAACTGCAAATTGCCGCCTACTAGTAAGAGAAACTGGCTGAGAAAACTACCTTGCTTGCTTGCACTTTTTTTTTTTTATTAGATATTTTATTTACACTTCAGATGCCATCCCCTTTCCCCATTCCCCTCCCTTAGAAAACCCCTATCCCCTGCCCCCTCTTTCTTTTTGCACTTATACATTTTTTAAAAAATGTTAATCATGGGCTTTGTAAGTTTGCTATTGCTCAATCAGAGGTGTAACCCACTACCCAACCTAGATATATCAACTATCTTTGACTGGTGGAGATACATGAACATCTGCCTCCCTGTCTTCCCCCTCTCTCTCTCTTTCATCACCTAGCTTCTCCTCCTCCTCTTCTTACTCCTTCTCTTCCTCTCAGTACTCCTCCCACCTTAGCTCCTCCTACATATCACCCTTCCTGTTAAAATGAAACTTTTCTCTCAAAATACAATTAGAGCATAATTATGCCAATTTGTACCCGTGAGGTACAAGATAGTCCTCATACCTAGTCCAACATTTTGTTGAGTAACCAGAACCTCTGTCATCTATCCTAACTAAAACATTTAGTTCTGAACCTGGCTTTAGGATGAATGTCAGCTGATGACCATCCACTCAAGTCTTTTCTCTCAAGGTAAATAGCTATAAGTTTTCAACCCCATCAGAAATCCAGAATGGCTGAGTTAACTATAATTGTGGGAAGCACAAAGCATAGCTTCTAAAACTTAGCCAATTTATAGAGACCTCTGAACACCTGGACACTCGCTCTACTACAAAACGTTGGAGCATCTGTTCTTCTGCCTTCTGGCCCAGGATCATCTGACAGACCTTAGTGCTGCAGAATTATTAAGGGCTGATTACTCTGTCTAGGCAGATATAATAAGTCGACTATTCTGCAAGTGTGTCCTTTTCTGGACAGTAATTTGTCTGTAGAAGGAAAGTGGCAATTCTTGCCTGGTGGCTGTCTCACTACAACTGGAGTAACTCCAAGGATGCTCAATTTCTTCTTAGAATTCAATATAGGAAGCTGTCCAGAGCAGACAGGTCTCTAATGAAAATGAACATTAATATAGAAATGTTTGTCATGTCAATTCTAAGGATTTCTGATGGTTTGAAAACCAACTATCCACGTAAGGTAATCTGGACTGTTGCCTGTTAACTCCACTCAGCTATTTCTAAATAAAACATAGAAAACACCCTTATAATAAATTCCAAGCCATGAATTTACTATAGTCCCTTAACTCACAGGCTGACCATCTCAAATCAGTCTAAAAAAAGTTAAAGAAGGACTGGGTCTAAGCTTTGTATTCCTAAATGTGTTATACTGGTACAATGCCTATGAGAGTAACAATATTCATCTCACTCTTATATCACTAAGAGGCTCATGCCAATGAAAACCTTAAAATTTTAATCAAAGTAAATTGGTGCCATTTAAGAATTTATATCTTCTTCTTGATATTAATTATACAGATTTCTACTAATAGGTTATGGCTATGCAATTAACCCCTAGCTAATCCTGTCTATTCCCACAAAACCACTACTTTTCCCTAGGAAGACAGTCCAACATTTACCACCTTAGTCCCCAAGCCCAGGGAATAGGGGCGCTGACTCATCATTAGCTTCTTCAAGCTGATTATGGGCATTGAGATGTTAGAAGAGGAGTGGGGGGAAGAGCAAATTGACAATCCTCTGGTGCTGTGTCTTCACTGCCTCCAGATGGAGTTCCCGGACCTCAGAGGTTTGAGCAGGTCTGCCCAGCTTGCTTGTTGAGTAGATACACCAAGGCTAATCATTCTGTAATATACAATTCTCAAAACAAATTTTAGTATCAAGATAGTTTTTTTTTAAGTGGGCTGACATTTTATTAAGAATGTTGGTTCTAACCGCTTTTCGTTTTCCCCCCTCTTTTATTGGATATAATATTTACATTTCAAATTTTATCCCCTTACCTCATTCCCCCCACCACCCAGGAACCCCTTGTCCCATCCCCCCTCCTCCTGCTTCTATGAGGGTGTTTACCCACCTACCCCCAGCCCCTCTCCCCACCCTCAGATTCCCCCCACCCCCAGTGCTCAGCCTTCAAGGTACCAATGACCTTGTCTCCCACCTATGCCCAACAAGGCCATCCTCCCCTACATATACAGCTGGAGTCATGTGTCTCTCCATATGTGCTCCTAGGCTGGTGGTTGAGACCCTGGGGAGCTCTGGCTGGTTGGTATTGTTGCTCTCCTCATGGGGCCACCAGCCCTTAATGCTCCTTCAGTTTACTCTCTAACTCCTCCATTGGGAACCTTTGATCAGATTAATGGATAGCTGCGAGTATCTGTCTCTAGGTATGTCAGACTCTGGGGGACCTCTAAGGAGACAGCCTTATCAGGCTGCTGTCAGCTTTCCCATCCTGACATCCATATCAGCAACTATTTTTGGTGACTGCCCATGGAATGAATACCCAGGTGGAATGGTCTCCATACAACCCCCTCTTCAGATTCTGTCCCACACTTTGTCTCCATATTTGCTCCCTTGGGTGTTTAGTTATGCCTTCTAAGAAAGCCCCAGGCATCCTCACTTGTTCTTTCTTCTTCATGAGCTTCATGTCGTCTGGTAGTTGAATCTTTGTTGTTTCAAATTTTTGGCCTGATCTCCACTAATCAGTGAGTAAATACCATGTGTGTTCTTTTGTGATTGGGTTACTTCACTCAGGATGATATTTTCTAGTTACATCCATTTACCTAAGAATTTCTCAAATTCATTATTTTTCATAGCTGAGTAATATTCCATTATGTAAATGTACCACATTTTTTTGTATCCATTCCTCTGTTGAAGGGCATCTGGGTTCTTTCCAGCTTCTGGCTATTATAAATAAGGCTGCTATGAACATAGTGGAGCATATGTCTTTGTTATTTGTTGGGGCATTTTCTGGGTATATGCCCAGGAGTGGTATAGCTGGGTCCTCACGTAGTGCTATGTCCAATTTTCTGAGGAACCGCTAGACTGACTTCCAGAGTGGTTGTACCAGCTTGCAACCCCACCAACAATGAAGGAGTGTTCCTCTTTCTTCACATCCTCTCCAGCATCTACTATCACCTGAGTTTTTGATCTTAGCCATTCTGACTGGTGTGAGGTGGTATCTCAGTGTTGTTTTGATTTGCATTTCCCTGATGACTAAGGATGTTGAGCATTTCTTAAGGTGCTTCTCGGCCATTCGAGTTTCCTCAGTTGAAAAATCTTTGTTTAGCTCTGTACCCCATTTTTTAATGGGGTTATTTTGTTGTTTGGTGTCTAATTTCTTGAGTTCTTTGTATATATTTGATATTAGCCCTCTATCAGATGTAGGATTGGTAATGATCTTTTCCCAATCTGTTGGTTGCCGTTTTGTCTTGTTGACAGTGTCCTTTGCCTTACAGAAGCTCTGCAATTTGATGAGGTCCCATTTGTCGATTCTTGATCTTAGAGCATAAGCCATTGGTGTTCTGTTCAGGAACTTTTCCCCTGTGCCTAGGTATTCGAGGGTCTTCCCCAACTTCTCTTCTATTAGTTTCAGTGTATCTGGCTTTATGTGAAGGTCCTTTATCCACTTGGACTTGAGCTTTGTACAAGGGGATGAGAATGGATTAATTTGCATTCTTCTACATGTTGACCTCCAGTTGAGCCAGCACCACTTGTTGAAAATGCTGTCCTTTTCCCACTGGATGGATTTAGCTCCCTTGTCAAAGATCAAGTGGCCATAGGTGTGCGGGTTCATTTCTGGGTCTTCAATTCTATTCCATTGATCATCCTGTCTGTCTCTGTACCAATATCATGCAGTTTTTATCACTACTGCTCTGTAGTACAGTTTGAGGTCCGGAATGGTGATTCCCCCAGAGATTCTTTTATTGTTGAGAATAGTTCTCGCTATCCTAGGTTTTTGTTATTCCAAATGAATTTGTAAATTGTTCTTTCTACCTCTATGAAGAATTGATTTGGAATTTTGATAGGTATTGCATGGAATCTGTAGATTGCTTTTGGCAGGTGAGCCATTTTTACTAAGTTAATTCTGCCAATCCAGGAGCATGGGAGATCTTTCCATCTTCTGAGATCTTCAATTTCTTTCTTCAGAGACTTGAAGTTCTTGTCATACAGATCTTTCACTTGCTTGGTTAGAGTCACTCCAAGATATTTTATTTTATTTGTGGCTATTGTGAAGGGTGTCATTTCCCTAATTTCTTTCTCAGCCTGTTTATCCTTTGAATAGAGGAAGGCTACTGATTTGTTTGAGTTGATTTTATATCCAGCCACATTGCTAAAGTTGTTTGTCAGGATTAGGAGTTCTCTGGTGGAAGTTTTAGGTTCACTTACTATCATATCATCTGCAAATAGTGAAATTTTGACTTCTTCCTTTCCTATCTGTATCCCTTTGACTTCCTTTCATTGTCTAATTGCTCAAGACTTCCAGTACTATATTGAATAGGTAAGGTGAGAATGGGCAGCCTTGCCTAGTCCCTGATCTTAGTGGGATTGCTTCAAGTTTCTCTCCATTTAGTTTGATGTTGGCTACTGGCTTGCTGTATACTGCTTTTACTATGTTTAGATATGGGCCTTGAATTCCTGATCTTTCCAAGACTTTAAACATGAAGGGATGTTGAATTTTGTCAAATGCCTTCTCAGTGTCTAGTGAGATGACCATGTGGTTTTCTTCTTTGAGTTTATTTATGTAGTGGATTGCATTGATGGATTTCCGAATATTGAACCATCCCTGCATTCCTGGGATAAAGCCTACGTGATCTTGATGGATAATTGCTTTGATGTGTTGTTGGATTCGGTTTGCGAGAATTTTATTGAGTATTTTTGCATCAATATTCATAAGATAGATTGGTCTGTAGTTCTCTTTCTTTGTTGGGTCTTTCTGTGGTTTAGGTATGAGTGTAATGGTAGCTTCATAGAACGAATTGGGTAGTGTTCCTTCTGTTTCTATTCTGTGGAATAGTTTGAAGAGAATTGGTATTAGTTCTCCCTGGAAGGTCTGAAAGAATTCTGCACTGAAACCATCTGGCCACGGACATTTTTTGTTGGGAAGATTTTAAATGACTGTGTCTATTTCTTTAGGCGTTATGGGACTGTTTAGATGGTTTATCTGCTCCTCGTTTAACTTTGGTACCTGGTATCTGTTTAGAAAATTGTCCATTTCATCCAGGTTTTCCAATTTTGTTGAGTATAGGCCTTTGTAGTAGGATCTGATAATTTTTTAAATTTCCTCTGTTTCTGTTGTTATGTCTCCCTTTTCAGTTCTGATTTTATTAATTTGAATGCTGTCTCTGCGCCCTTTGGTTAGTCTGGCTAAGGGTTTGTCTATCTTGTTGATTTTCTCAAAGAACCAGCTCCTGGTTTTGTTGATATTTTGTATAGTTCTTTTTGTTTCGACTTGGTTGATTTCAGCCCTGAGATGATTATTTCCTGCCGTTTACTCCTCTTGGGTATATTAGCTTCTTTTTGTTCTAATGCTTTCAGGTGTGCTATGAAGTTGTTAATGTATGCTCTTTCCACTTTCTTTTTGTGAGCACTTAGAGCTATGATTTTTCCTCTTAGTACTGCTTTCAATGAGTCCCACAAGTTTTGATATGATGTGTCCTCATTTTCATTTAAATCTAAAAAGTCTTTAATTTCTTTCTTTATTTCTTCCTTGACCAAGTTATCATTGAGTAGAGCATTGTTCAGTTGCCAAGTGTATGTGGGCTTTCTGTTGTTTTTGTCCATGTCAAAGACAAGTATTAGTCCATGGTGGTCTGATAAGGTACTAGGGATTATTTCAATCTTTTTGTATCTGTTGAGGCCTGTTTTGTGACCAATTATATGGTCTATTTTGGAGAAGGTACCATGAGGTGCTGAGAAAAAGGTATATTCTTTTGCTTTACAATGAAATGTTCTATAAATGTCAGTTAAGTCCAATTGGTTCATAACTTCTGTTAGTTTCATTGTGTCTTGGTTTAGTTTCTGTTTCCATGATCTGTCCATAGCTGAGAGTGGGGTGTTGAAATCTCCCACTATTATTGTGTAGGGTACAATGTATGCTTTAAGCTTTAGTAAAGTTTCTTTTATGTATGTGGGTGCCCTTGCATTTGGGGCATAGATGTTGAGAATTGCGAGTTCCTCTTGGTACATTTTTCCTTTGATGAATATGAAGTGTCCTTCTTTATCTTTTTTGATTACTTCTGGTTGGAAACTGATTTTATTTGATATTAGAATGGCTACTCCAGCTTGTTTCTTGGGACCATTTGCTTGGAAGATTGTTTTCCAACCTTTTACTCTGAGGTAGTGTCTGTCTTTTCCACAGAGGTGTGTTTCCTGAATGCAGCAAAATGTTGGGTCCTGTTTACGTATCCAGTCTGATTGTCTATGTCTGTTTACTGGAGAATTGAGTCCATTGATATTAAGAGATATTAAGGAAAAATGAGTGTTGTTTCCTGTTACTTTTGTTATTGACAGTGGAGATATATTTGTGTAGCTACCTTCTTTTACGGTTTTTGGAAGATTACTTTCCTGCTTTTTCTAGGTTGTAGTTTCCCTCCTTGTGATGGAGTTTTCCACCAATTATCCTTTGAAGTGCTGGATTTGTGTTGAGATACTGTGTAAATTTGGATTTGTCATGGAATATTTTGGTTTCTCCATCAATAATGATTGAGAGTTTTGCTGGGTATAGTAGTCTGGGCTGGCATTTGTGTTCTTTTAGGGTCTGTATGATATCGGTCCAGGATCTTCTGGCTTTTATGGTCTCTGGTGAGAAGTCTGGTGTAATTCTTATAGGTCTGCCTTTATATGTTACTTTGCCTTTTCCCTTACTGCTTTTAGTATTTTTTCTTTGTTTTGTACATTTGATGTTTTGACTATTAAGTGGCAGGAAGTATTTCTTTTCTGGTCTAAACTATTTGGAGTTCTGTAGGCTTCTTGTATATTTATGGACATCTCTTTCTTTAGGTTAGGGAAGTTTTCCTCTATAATTTTGTTGAGGATATTTACTTGTCCTTTAAGTTGGGAGTCTTCCCCCTCATCTATTCCTATTATCCTTAGGTTTGGCCTTCTCATTGTGTCTTGGATTTCTTGTATATTTTGGGTTAGTAGCTTTTTGTATTTTGCATTTTCTTTGACAGTTGTGTCAATGTTTTCCATGGTATCTTCTGCACATGAGATTCTCTCTTCCATCTCTTGTATTCTGTTGGTAATACTTGTGTCTATGACTCCTGATCGTTTTTTTTTAAGTTTTCTATCTCCAGGGTATTCTCCCTTTGTGATTTCTTTATTTTTTCTACTTCCATTTTTAGATCCTGCATCGTTTTGTTTAATTCCTTCTCCCATTTGGTTGCATTTTCTTAAGGGATTTTTGTGTTTCCTCTTTAAGGGTTTCTATTTGTTCTTTGAGAGTGTTATTTATGTCTTTCTTAAAGTCCTCTATCATCATCATGAGAAGTGATTTTAATTCTGAATCCTGCTTCTCTGGTGTGATGGGGTGTTCAGGGCTTGCTATGATGGGGGAACTGGGTTCTGATGATGCCATGTAACTTTGGTTTCTGTTGCTTATGTTCTTGCGCCTGCCTTTTGCCATCTGGTTAAATCTAATGCTATCTGTACTTCTGTCTCTGATTGAAACCTGCCTTTCCAGTTGTCTCACTTGTGTCTGGTCTTCTAGGGGTCCAGATGTCTCTGTGATTTTTTCCAGCTGCACTGATTACAGTGGTATCTCTAGGATGCCTCAGGATATGGTGCCTCCAAGGTGGCAGTCCAGCTAGGTGTCTGCTGTTCTGGGTGCAGTGTCTCCTCTTGGATATCTCAGGATATGTTGTCTGACACTCTGAGTTCAGTTGTTCTTCTGTGGCTCTGGGTTGAGTGGACCTTCCAGTATGTCTCAGGCAGAATCTGGGGTCCACACAACAGCAGACCTGGCAGAGGTCTGGTCCAGGCCTCAGATCTGGGAGATGGGCAGAAGGGGGGTGCTAGCCGGCTGGGGCGGGGGGAGGAGGTATCTGCTGGAATCTGAGCACTCAGGGCACCCAGCTATGGGCTCAGGGCAGTATGTGGGTTTTCCTACCTAAAGCTGGCTGTGGGATTCTTGGAGCCCCCAGAATGTCTCTGGCGGGATTCGGGGTGGACTCACCAGCAGGCAGGGCAGAGGTCTGGTCCAGGCCTCTGACCGGAAGTGGGGCGAGGGGCAGAAGGGAAGTGCTAGCGCTGGCTGTGGGATCTGTGGAGCCCCCAGAATGTCTCCGGTGGGATCTGGGGTGCACTCACCAGCAGGCCGGGCAGAGGTCTGGTCCAGGCCTCAGACCGGAGAGCGGCGAGTATGCTTGCACTTTGTTAATCTATAACAAGTTGCTCAGTGTACATGAGTTTTGGGAATTTGTTTTCTTTACCTGTACTGTGTAATGTTATTTACTGTAAAGGTTTTGGGAACACAGATTTTTTTTATAATCATTTACTAAAAAGAAAACTACAAGGTAATCATATTGTAATTTTATACTGCATGAAAGATTTTGCTAAGATATATAAGCTTAGTTCTTTATCTTGTACAGTCTTCAGTTTAACCACCTGCTTTCCAGAATACTCTCTAAGATTAGTGTGCAGTCCTAAAGGACAATGAATTTGAAAATAGACTGCTTTAAATATCAAAACTTGAAAATAGCTAAGAGAAGGCTTTAAATGTTCTAGTTTGTCTGAGTCCCTGTTCTATTGCTGTGAAGAGACACCATGGCCATGACAACTTTTATGAAGAAAGCCTTTAATTGGAGGCTCACTTACACTTTTAGAGGCTCTGTCTGTTATCATCATGGCAGGAATCATGGCAGCATGGCATGACACTGAAGCAGAAGGTGAGAGATTTACATTTTGATCTGCAAGCTAAGAGAGCAACACTCAGCCTCCCTCAGGCTTTTACAATTTCAAAGCCTATCCCCAGTAACAAACTTCCTCCAGCAAGGCCACACATCCCAATCTTTCAAATAATACTACTCTCTGGTGACTAAACATTCAACTATATTAGCCTATTAAGGCCATTCTTCTTCAAACCACCACATCATCACAAAAATGTAAATGGGTATACTCATACATATGCTAATTAGATTGACTTAGCAATTTTACAATAAATACACAAATCAAAACATGATGTTCTGCACAGAAAATGCATGCTTTTTACTTGTCAGTTAAAAATGTAATGAAAGATTGATTTATGGTGGAATATTTCAAACTTCAGTGCAGGAAAAAATCATCATTGAGGAAAAGCCTTGAATTCTGTTATGTGACAATGAGGTTGGCTATGCTGGCATAAATCTAGTTTGCTTTCCTGAATATAGATATCAGGAGTAAAAATAAATAAATAAATAAATAAATAGGAGGGCCCTGAAAGTAAAAGAAGGACTATGGGTCACATACAGAAGGAGACAGAAGGCAGGAGGCAAGAGGGACAGTTAACTATTATCAGTATTATACAAATGCATAGAAATAGCACAATGAACCTCTTGCTTTGAACAGCTAATTTATAGAAACTATAACTCAGAATTCCATACTAATTTTTAGTACATCAGTGGTCTAGCAATTGCATTTTAGTTGTGAAACATATATATGAAAACAAATGCAGAAAATTGATATGCTTATAATAAAATATTGAAAAAAGATTAGGCAATCACTACAAGAAAAAGATAAGTAGACTATTTCATATGTACAGAAATTTCCAGGATGTCTTTCTTACAAATTCTTTTTTACAAAGTGCTAATACATTTGTTTCATATACTTGTTTAATTTCAAGTTGTATATTATAATTTGTTTTTGCTTTAATAACATGATATGTTTTCCCCTTCATATTTTGGAACCTAGAACATATGTATTCCAGAGCTCACATAGTTGATTGAAAATACAAAGGGACTGTCAATCTTCTGCTGTGTTGTATTACTTCTTCAATGTCTATTCCACAATAACTTATAGCTTCTAGCTGTTACAACCACACTCAAGGCCAGAAGAACAAAACTAAATGTAAGATTGAGTTTTGTGCCATTTCAATTTTAAGGTTTCCCAGGACCAGTGATGAAGAAAGATAGAAGATGCTTGCACAATCAAGTGTGAGAATGCAACATCTGGTATCCCAGCATAGACTGAAGATCAGCAGCTCTCCAGGAATCCTCCTAGACTCCTGCACTAGATTATAACTTCTGAGACATCCAGCCTCATGAACTGAGCAGCTATTGGATTCTCAGCCTTTCTGCTGTTAAATAGCCATTGTTGGTCTCCCTGGACTGACCCTAGGAAAAAACATCACATTATTCTGGATCGGTACTGGGAGGAAAGGCAGTCTATTCTTGAGGATGTGGCTGCCCGAGCCATGCAGGGAACAGAAGACAACTCATCAGAACATTGCTCAAAGACCACTTCCTCCTGCTAATGAAAAAAAGCTGGATGAGACAACTGTTATTTCCCTGACATCTCTCACATTTAACTTGTAATAATGATGTTTACTGAGGCCGAGAAGTCTAAAATTAAACCTCTCATTTAAAATTTAAAAATAAAAAAATTTAACAATTTAAATTAAATTTTAAAATTTAATTTAAAAATTAAAAAAATTAAAAAAAAGCATTTAACAATGCTTTATGTCTGTTTATCAATGTACAAGAATTTTTCAAAGTGAATATGTAGCCAGATCAATGGAAATAGCTGTGATACTATGTCTGTACTGGCTGGCCTTGCATGTCAACTTGACACAAATTATTGTCATCAGAGAGGAGGGAGTCTCAGATGAGGGAATGCCTCCATGAGATCCAGTTGTAAGGTATATTTTCAATTAATGATAAAAGGGGGAGGGCCCAAATCATGGTAGGTAGTGCTGTCCCTGTGCTGGTAGTCCTGGGTTATATAAAAAAGCAGACTGAGCAAGGCAGTAGGCAGCAATTCTCTATGGCCACTGCATTAGCTTCTGTTGCCAGGTTCAGTCCTGTTTGAGTTTCTATTCTGACTTCTGATGATGGACTGTGATATGGAAGTGCAAACCAAATAAACCCTTTCCTCCCCAACTTATCTTTTGGTAATAGTGTTTTATCTCAGCAATAGGAACCCTAACTAAGACAACATCTATTTCTCTTTTTAAGGAAAATTCAAGACTGCATATAAAATTGTTAAATTCATCTTTATCACCATTTTTTATATAAACCACTGTTAATATGATAACTTTAGTAGCAATTTGGATATTCAATACCTTTATTAACTTAGTTTCTGTTACAAATCTCACTCACATTTTCAGCTTCTCAATATTTATGGAAAAGTTTTATTCCATCATGGGCCAAGTGCTTACTATATGCTATGCAGCAAATTAAGGATATGATTTTCTTAGATTTTCTTTACAATAAATCTTTTCCCCCATTTTCTTTCTATTAATTTGTTTATTCACTTTACAGCATGATCAAAGCCCCTCTCCCTCTTCTTCTCCCAGTTCCCTGTTATACCCTATAAATGAATGCTATAGAATATTGCTACATTTTACTAATGCTTTTGCAAATGTCATTGATTTGCACATGTTAGGTACAATCACCCAACTGATTTCTGGAAATAAGATTTCCAGGTAAAACATCATATGAATTCAATGTTTTGAAGGTTTTCTAAATTCTTCTTCAACACAGATGTCTCCATCCATTCTTATTAATATTGTCAAGTTCTTTGTGACTTTATCAGTGACATACATTATTGTTTGCTTTGTTGTTGTTTTGGGTTTTTTTTTGTTGTTAGTTTTTTTAAGCCAATATGAAAGTTAAAATATTTCACAATTGTTTTAAGTTTTAAAAAAACTCTTTGTAAGAGGATTTAGATAGGCATTTGGAAGAACAGATTAATGCATTTGTCCTATTCAAATTACTGGAAAGAGGTTCAAAGAGTTTAAGAGTAAGGAGCCATCTTGAGTGTCAAGCCAAATACCATTGGATTCATGTTAGTTCTAAAATTTACAGTGGTAGTCATTATAATTAGGGAGAAGTTTAAAGACACTTTCAGTGTATGTAACATTCTAACACCTCTCTGGAAGTTTTAAAGATACATAGGGAGCTTATGAATTTCAAGAATGCTGCTCTGCTGAGCATTGATGTGGTAGATACTGCTGATAAAATTACCCATAGCCTGAGGTCAATATTTTGATTTTTGTCAAGCTTCAAAAATGACATATATAGCTTGATAATGCTAGCCCTTTTTGTCCTGGGAATGCTTCTATTCCTGCCATCGTGTTAAAGCTTTTCTTTAACAACATCACCATGTTGTCAGCCAAAGTACATGGCTTGAACTTGAAAATGGACTTCCCCTGACAGAATTATTAAATTAACAGGCTGGAAAGCCAAGGATGGGTAAGATCCTACACAGAGACTTACCAACCTAAGACAGAAATATATTGCTTTTGATAATGCAAATTCTATGATGGGTAAGGAAGGCATTCTTGTCAGAATGACCTAAGACAGGCTCAGTCTTGTTACTGAAAAAAGGAGGAGAGGCAGAAAGATTTGGGGGCTGTTTGGCAAGAATCTGTCATGGACCAAGGACAAGGAAATGGTTACTTTGCAGGAATCTGACATTAGCCAAGGACAAGGAAGTAGGCTTCAGGCAGGAATCTGACATTAGGCTAGAATGAAGAAATAATTTCAGCTAGGAATCTAAATCTTAGGCTAGAACAAAGAAGTAATTTCAGGCAGGAATCTAAATATTAGGCCAAAGGAAAGAATTTCAGACAGGATTCTAAATTTTAGGCTAGAACAAAAAAGTAAGCTTCAGACATGAAAATGACCTTGTGCTAGGACAGGGAAGTAGGCTCAGATACTTTGGTCATCCTGATAAGCCCTTAGAAACAGTTATCAAGGGAGTGTTCATGTAATTGGTTTTAATGCCTTGCTTTTTCTTGACTATTTATTGTCTTGCTTGTTCCATGGCTATTTACATCTATTGTATTACTAGACCCTCAACCTAGAACTGACCTTAATACATACATGTATTTAAAATGGTATAAAAGCATAAAAAAGAAGGGGGAGGAGATAGGGGGTTGTAGGGTGGGGAAATGGAGAAAGGGGATGATATCTGTATTATAAATAAATAAAATATCCAATAAAAAATTTAAAAAAAAAAGTTTGTGTCCTTTCCCTTTGTCCTGATGGGTTTATTGGGTCTTCCATATTCATTTATAATGCCTACTTATATTAAAACTTACCCGCTTAAGTTCTTTATGCATTTTGGATATTAGTCCTTTATTGGATGTGTAGTTAGTTACTAGTGGCACGAACTTTCCTCTTAGCACCACTTTCATTATGTCCTATTTGTTTAGATATCTAGTATATTCATTTTCATTGAATTCTAGAAAATCTTTAATTTTTCTTTATTTTTGTTGTTTTGCTCTTCTCTCTAATCTCAGGACCAGTGTGACATGGTGTCCACCATACACTCGGTGTCAAATAGAGACCAGCAGGGACACTAGATTTGTGTTCTAGGGTTTTTTGTGTGTATGTCTTTGTGTATTTCTATAAAGTAGGTCCTGTAATCCAAGTGGTATTACCTACATGACATTATACTACCTAGAAACACACTTGTCAGTTTGTATTGCAAGTAACAAATATTTGTGTTAAGCCCAGAATTCAGTATAGAGTTGTTGAGTTTCCACAAGTTTGTAAGCTTTTTTTTTCTGTTGTTGTTGTTGATGACAATATCCATTTTTATTCCATGGTGGTCTGATAGGCTTCACAAGTTATTTAAATTTTTTTATATTTATTGAGAATTAATTTGTGTCTGAGTATGTGGTCAATTTTGGGAAGAGTTTCATGAAGTGCTGAGAAGGTATATTCTTTTTGGGGGCATGAAATATTCTGTAAATATCTGTTAAGTCCAATTGGTTTATAAAGTATGTTAGCTCCATTATTTTTGTTTAATTTTCATGAGGATGACCTGTCAGTTGGTGAGAGTGAGGTATTCAAGCCTCCTACTATCAGTGTGTGAGGGTCGATATGTGCTTTATGCTATTGTAGTTTTTCTGTTACAAGTTTGGGTTCCCTTGTGTCTGGGCCATACATTTTAAATTTTGAAATGCCATCTTGGTGATATTTTGTTTGTTTGTTTGATGAGCATGTATTATTGTCTTTCCCAATTTCTTTCTTTTTTTATTAATTTAGGCTTGACTGCCATTGTGTTATGTATTAAAATATTTATGCCAGCTTGCTTCTTATTTTTATTTGTTTGAAATATTTTTTTTATCAACCTTTTATCTTGAGTAATGTTTGCCTTTGATATTGAGCTGTGTTCCTTGGTTTCTATTTTCTCATAGATTTGGTCTTTCCATCATGTCTCATATCATTTTTTTTTTTTTTGTATTTCTTTAGCCTGAAATTTTTTAGATTCAGCATGTTCTTTTACTAAGGAAACTATTTCATTCATTTTGTCTTCAATACCTTAGATTTTTCTCTGACTTATCTTGTAATATGTTGGTGAGGCCCAGCTCTGAGGGTTTTGTTTGATATCTTACACTTTTGATTTCCAGTTTTATTTCATTTTGGATTTCCTTTATAGTGATTTTATTTCTACTTTTTTAAAATCATGAACTCTTTTCATTATTTTAGTCAACTTTTCTTTTCTAATTTTTTGGTCTTCATTTAGGTATTTTAAATATCATTTTTAAGGTTCTTGGGCATTTTAATGCTATCAAGTATTTGAAGTTATTGTCTTGTGCTTCTGCCATATTGCATTTCTCAGGATCTAATATTTTAAGATTATTATGTTCTGCTAGAGACATTGTTCTTGGTGTTTCTGTTTGTGATTTTGTTTTTAGGTCTAAGTATCCAGAATTATGATATGTAGGTATTTCTTGGTGTTAAATCTTGTTCTTTTTGTTTGTTTGTGGATGTTCTGACCTTTGATTCTTGTTCCTCTTTATGGAACCTAGGAAATCATGATGCCTGTGGGTTCCTCAGTAGAGACAGCTTCTGCTTAGGTAGGTGGGTGGCAGAAATAATATAGACTGATTGAGAGAAAAATCTAATGTAGGCAGTAGGAAAAAGCTAGAAGTATCTCTACTGAACCAAGAGGTTATGTTCCCAGAGCATTGAAATATTTTAGCAGGAGGGATTCTTTTAAACACGATGCAGAAAGAGAAAGAACTAATCTAGACTTAGATGAAAGGTGTAGGTGTATCCTAGGTTTGTACCAAGAAGTTTATTCCTCAGTAAATGAAAATGTGGTAGGAGTTGTTTCTCAGAGAATACTGCTATAGCACTCTGAGTAAATAATAAATACGGGCAAAACATAATGTAGAACTGGAAATTTAGAGAGGGCTTTCTATTTGGTTCTCAGTCTTGTAGATCCACTGATAGACAGTGTTCTTAGGGATCAGCATCGGACACACACACACAAAATAAATATGGGTTAGAAGGGAAGGCTGAGATAGTTGACAGGAAAGTTAGAAAATGTTTCCTAATTGCAACATAGAAATCTTTTTTGCATTTTCTTTTATCTATCTATCTATCTATCTATCTATCTATCTATCTATCTATCATCTATCTATCATCCACTTTACATTTCAATACCAGCTCTCTTCCTCCCAGTCTCCCTTTCACAACTCCTCTGTCTTTCCCCCTACCCTTTTCTTCTGAGAAGGGGGAACCACCAGGTGTCCCCTTCCCAAAACTCATATCAAGTAACTGCGGGACCTCTCACTGAGGCACGACAAAGCAGCCCAGTTAGGGGACTGGGATTCACAGACAGATCCTGTTCAGTTGTTAGGGGACCTGCATAAAGAACAAGCTGCACATTTGCTACTTATGTACAGGGGAGTGGAGTGTTTATGTCTAGTACATGCTTACTCACTGGTTGGTGATTCAGTTTCTGGGAAACTCCAAGGTCCAGATTAGTTGACATTTGTCCTCGCTGTGGAGTCCCTACCATCTTTGGGTCCTCCCATCCTTCCCTCAGCTCTTCTACTAGACTCCCAGAACTCCATCTAATGTTTGGCTATGGGTCTCTACATCTGTTTTGGTCAGCTGTTGGGTAGATTTTCTCAGAGGACAGTTATGCTAGGATCCTATCTGCAAGCATAACAGAGTATCATTAACAGTGTCAGTGATTGCTTCTTACTCATTAGATGTGACTCAATTTGGGATAGTTATTGGTTAGAAATTTTTTATTTAACCAAATCTTCATTTGCTTGACAGAGTTACTATAAAATGCAAACAGTACCTTTTATACTATTCACAAATTTCTACAAAAGCAGTAATTAAACACAAATATGTGTTGAACTTTGAATGTAAAATGCCTCTGTGTTCACTAAAATCCCTGTACCTATACAACATGAGAACTTCTTATAAGTTAGATTATATGGAGAGAAACAGCTCCAAGTCTTGTGACCTTCAGAATCTACACTTGGCTTTTGTGGAATCCTTCACATAAGTAACTCCTTAACTTCATCTTAATGATACCATACTAACATGAAAGAAGAAAGCTAGTGAGCTATTAACTGAAAAGACATTATCAAGTTCTCCTGACCTGAGCAAATAAGAAGACACTGTAGTGATAAATGGAGAGGCTTGTATTGTACAATACTTCTTTAAGTTTAGGGTGACATATTGACAGGAAAACAGAAAAGTCCAATTAGCTTATTTAGATACTCAGATAAATTCTTTTATATAAAAAAATCACAGTAATGTTAAAAGGAACAAAGCCAACAAAAATGTGTTAAGGATTAGGGTCAGGTGAAGCATCCCTGGGCCTTAGATTCTCTAAAGTATAAGAAGGAAACAGGAGTTGACTGGCAGGATGAACTGAAAATTAGGAATGGGGAGAAGAATAAAGCATTGAAGAATGTTTTAGGTACAAAGTTCACCATGTTCATATATTTCCTTGCATGTAATGACTTGTCTGCTTTCTCTCTGTTCATGGGTACAGCATGCATGTAGTGCTGGTGTCTATTAGGATACATTGAAAACATTTACTAAGATGAGAAGCCTCTCACTCAATGTTGTATGCTATGGGAGACCCGGCATTTACCAGTAACCTTCTTGAATGCAGCCTTGACATCCTTGTTTCTTAGACTGTAGATTAGTGGGTTCAGCATGGGAATGACCATAGTGTAGAAGACAGACACAACTTTATCTTCTTCCAGGGATTTTTTTGAACCACTTCGTACATACATAAAGATAAGTGTCCCAAATAAAAGAGCCACAGCAGTGAGGTGGGAGACACATGTTGAGAAAGTCTTTGCTCTTCTTCCTGAAGACTTCATTCTCATGACAACTTTGATGATGAGCAGGTAGGAAATGACAATGACTAAGGCATTGGCCAAAATTACAAAATTCCCAAAGAAGACAATAATAATTTCAACATTTTTTGTGTCACTACAGGCCAGTTTCAACAGTGGTGGGAGGTCACAAAAGAAAAAATTGATCTGATTATTTTTACAGAAGGATAGAGAGAAGGTGCATGTGCTACGCAGGATGGCCCCACATACTCCACAGACATATGCTCCTACTACTAAACTCCAACATTTTCTGGGGCCCATAGCCACAGTGTAGAGCAGTGGATTGCTAATAGCAACATAGCGATCGTATGCCATCACAGACAGCAGGAAACATTCTGTACCTGCACAGATAGTGAAGAAGAAGAACTGGGCAACACAACGACCATAGGAGATGACTGTTTTGCCTGTAGCCAGTGTGGCCAGGATCTGAGGGGTGATGACTGAAGTATAGCAGGCATCCAACACGGAGAGATGGCTTAGGAAGAAGTACATTGGAATATGAAGTTGAATATCTACATGGATAAGAATGACCATGCCCAAGTTTCCAAGGATGGTGATAAGATAAAAGCTAAGAAACACCAGAAAGAGGGGAATCTCCAATTTGGGGTGGTCATTAACACCTATTAGGATGAATTCAGTTACTGTGGTGACATTATTCTTGGCCATGGATTCAATGTAGATAGTTTGTTTATCAGAGGATAAGAGTGAATTGTAAAAAGACCACAACTGAAGTATAGTCGTTTTCTTTGTGATGAGAATTAAATTTAAAGTCCCTTAGTATTTGTAGAGGTTGTTTTCAGAAATCTTGAATCTTCATTTCATACAACAAAATTTTGCTTTTTCACATTTGTTACTGGTTAATTCTGGTGTAAATTTGGAAATTTCTGTAAGGATAAGACATGCATACTCCTCAGGTTTAGAATGTACCAAGGTGTCTGTTCCTCTATTTCAATACTCTTAGCTCTACTATGTAGGTGTCTGGTTTACATATGGCCCTCCATTTACCAAAAGTTCAACATAATATGTCTCATTTTGGACTTGGGTTCTATTGCTTTTTATAATTTGTGTACTGATCTTAGTTTTAGCCTTCAGACAGTGGTATCAGTTCAATCTCTTTCCCCTGCAAAGCCTTTCTGGAGTACGGAAATGGAGAGCAGGCCTTCATGTTGAGTATCCCTTACAGTGCACATTCATGTGTTTTTGTTATTATTAGACTATTCAGCAAGACAAATGATCTATTCTAGTATTTAGTAACTATTCTAGTATTTAGTAACTAAAATTAATCATTTTAACTCAGTCTTTATTACTCCAAATTTAAAGGCATCTTCTTTAATATATTACACTTCAATTTTTGCACTGCTTGTTACATCATAATTGCAAGTATGTTCAAATTTGTAGTTATTTTTTTACTTCAGGGCCAAGTCATGTAAATTCTTTGTGTCTCAATTGCTCTTGGTTGTAATTTATTTAGCATATAAAAGTAATTGGTTTCCTTATGCCATCCATATATATGCCATACTATACACACATACAGACATATAAAATTGTGTGTGCATGTGTGTGTGTGTGTGTGTGATGGTATCTTGTCTTGTTCTCATTTTTATGCTCCCTTACTGGCTATTCTCTCCTTCCATGCATTTTTCTGTCCGTTTATTCCTTTAAATATTTTCTTTCCATGGTTTCATAGCAGGAAACCATGGTGGGTGTGTGCATACACATACACACACACATACACACACATGCACACAAAGGGGAAAGAGAGAGGAAGAGAGAAACTCTTCATCTTAAAGGAATGTGATATTTTTTTTTATCATATCATCCTTTCTTGTTACTTATTCTTTCTGCTTCTAGATTTCTTCTTCATATTTTTCCTCTCCATTCATATTATCTATCTATCTATCTATCTATCTATCTATCTATCTATCATCTATTCACCAAATCTCTCTACCTAAATTCAGGTCCGGACTTCAATTTTATATCTCTAATAAGAATATATCACTTGTGTATTATTAAGGTATTTTGGACATAATTTTTTGTCTGGACATAGAGAAGAACACTTTCAAGCATATAGAAAAAGCTAAAAAGTCAGTCTTTTGCCAATATTACAATCAGGTTTAACTAGCATAATATATAAATATATTATTTCTATTTACATATCTACTTGTTTTTCTTTCTGCACATACAAACATATAACTTTATGCCAATAATTGATAAATAACTTTGTGTTCTCACTCAATATAGTAGGGAAATCCTCCCCACTTCTTTTCCTTTGTGTTCCATTAAAATTTGTCATTCATTTACTCTGTTCATGTATTAATTAGTACCAATCTAGTTAAAATTTCTATACTTTGCTTATAGGCTTTGAATGTTATAAGTGATGTTTCTTTTATACAATTGCAAAAATGCTTTCTACCAAAGAGAAAATTGTATAATTGGTAGTCTAGAGAGAATTTGTCCCTACATTTCTGTTGCTTCTCAAAGAAGCTTTCAAACATCAAGTCAATGAATGTTCTTTTCCTGTTATGTAACAGTTGCTCAAAGAAATTATACTTACATTTTTACACACTGAGTTATAACAATTTTGCATTCTTCTAATTTCTCTTTGACATATGGCCCAGTTCTTATATCATTTTACATCTGCACTTTGCTGATAATTTTAGTACTTTATCCAGAATGTATATGAAAGTATCTGTATTCAAGTGGCCTCAGGAAGCTATTTAAAGAGAATTAAAAGTCTTTAGTTGCATTTATTGGAAGACATTTCTATCATTCACCTTATACTTGCAATATTTTATCAATTCTTGCTAGGAAGTTTGGATGAGAAAATAAGACCAGATATATTGGCCTATCCGTTGCCCTCATTCATGAAAGAGCTTGGATCCACATTTAAGACCTTTGATTCCTCAACCCTATGCTTCTTCATTTGACTAATTTGATCTGACTCCTAATTCCACACTACTTCAGATTGGAACTTTCTAACTTGCAGTTCTTAAATATACAACTAAACCTGCAATTATTCAAATTAGATCATGTATAAATTATGTTTCATTAGCACAACCTGGAATTTTATTTGGTGTTACAACATGAGACTTCCACTATGAAAATATATTCCATACAATTAAAACCTACTAATTCAACATAATACCTCTATTTTCATACATTTTAATATTTATGAACATGTTTCATGCTTCCATACCCAGTGACATGATTAAATAATGTTATTATTTTGCTAATGAGAAAATTGACACCCAGACAAGTTAATGGCTATTCAAATTCAAATAATTAGCAGTCTGGTGAGAATAACAGCAGGCCTTGTGGCTTGCAAGGATCCCTGTTGTATTTTCATGTTTTACACATAAAGATAATTTTCACTGGGGTCAAAACTTGAAATGAGGCCCCACTAAGTCTAGACATTGGTAAGATCATCATGGTCTTATTAAGTATCACACTTGAAGTATAAACAACACAGAATTTTAATAAGGCTTAGTGGAAACTACTCTTCTGTCCAAAGTCCTTGTGAGATCTGATCAGGGCAACCTGCCACACCACATAGGACATGATTTTCTGTGTTATTCTTTTCATCCCTCTCCAGCAGGAGCTGCCTGGGATGAGTCAGTCAGCTTCTTTGGAAGGCACTCTTACTATTGTTCAGGCTCTACTGTTGTAGTCTCTACATAAGAAATTACTAAGTAAATATTAGAAGTCTGTTTTCCATCTGTGGGCTTCACTTGTAAGTTTTACATTGTAAAAATAGTAGAGATAGATCAAATGATGATTAAAGGGATTTAAGTTTTCACAAGGTATGAATTCTGTGATGAGGAGTACAGGCTCACTGGGGCACTTGAAAAGATTTTCTCAATATTTACACTATTGAAAACAGGTACACTTTTCAGCTAGCAATTACTTAATTTAGAAAGCACTTACAGATAGTCTACAATGATATAGTTACTTAAACATAATATTGTTGGACATAAAACCCAAAAGTAATTGCCTTTTATTTTCTGATAATAGTTACCCTGATCAAGGCAAGGCTTATTTTTATTTTACTGAAATGCTTGGTCATGCTTGATCATACTGCCTCACTCCTGGACCTTATCCTGATGGTTATTACTCTAGTATAGTTAAAAATATCCATACATGTATATTCATGTATATTTATATGTTTAGAAACACATATATTTTAAATGTTGTGTCCTTAAATTTATGTATCCAGCTTTATGACATAATGTCCCCTTATTTAAGTTTCTATATTAATATATTTTTGAGAATTGTATATGCAGAGTAGGAAAGCTTGGTTAGTTACTTGTGACTTTGGAACAGTCTTCTTTTTATGCTTATGGAATATTTAACTTATAAATTTCCCTAAAGATGTTTTGTTTGCATGGTAAAGCAGTTATCTATTGTCACTAAGAAAAGTTAAGTCTCTTTGTGTCCAAGATTATCAAGCAGAGGTTCAAGTGGTTTAGTGTAAATTCTGTTCTCTTTGTTATAAATCAGTTTCATCCTCTCTATATACATTGTAACATCTTTGTAATTTAAATAAATAAATCTCTCCACAGTTAATCAGATGTTTTTCATTTTCAATGCAGGAAAGGATGGTATATTTTAATACCTTTCTCAAAACCTATTATTAAATTTTCATAGTCATTTTATGTCTTGTGGCTGGAAAGTGATGTCTCTGTGAAGGATAGACAGGCTAACAAAAGTTGTTGAGTAGAGAATAGGTGAGTATAGATGGGTGCCAATGCAGCCACAGTGAATCTGTGTAACTGTCACTAGGTCTACCTGCTGTCCTTCCCCCACCTCTTCATGCTAAACCTAGTTATGAATATTTTATGGATAAATCCTAGAGATGTTAACGAACATTCCCGTTAGTATAATAAAATGTATTTGAATTAGAACTTTCTAACTTCATACCTAATAGGGCAAGATGAATCTACCTGACTATCTTGCCAGTTAGGAGAAGAGAATGGCCTTTCCTTCAGACTAAAGCCCCAAATTTTAAATATTAAAACCCTTCTGTAAGACCATTAAGCAAATTACTTCTGTAGATGAAGTATATTATGGTTGATTTTTGGACTTTTCTTTAGTACATGGTTTTATTCTTCTGTCTTGTTTTATCATGTTTTGTTTTCTTATTTTTTTTAAGTAAAATTGTTTAGCTAATACAAACCTCAGTTTTCTGGAAAATATCATTTGAGAACATAGTAATGATATAAAAACACCAAGACTCTTACATAACATGGTAGAGTTTGCTTATTTCATAACACAATTGCTATGATATTTTACAGAAGGAAAGCATTTAAAACAGGCTAATGACTAGTTATATACTATGTTATACTGGTAGGTGTGTTACATACAGCCATCCTGGAATGAGCCTGGAGTATAAGCAGGTAGCATAGTTCTAAACACAGAACACCTTAAAAAGAGGAAGGAAAATTCTTGTGTTTTGTGCACACCTCAGGCTAGGACACTTTCAGGGTTAATATTTCTGTCATATGCACTACAGAAAACTTTGTGATCTGCAGTAGATCAAAAGGGGAAAAAAGTTCTTACCTATAAATTTTTCAGGGAGTGAATGATCCCTACAGCTTGTAATTGTAATTATATTATTAACTTACAACCATTTCTCAAACTCTTTCTCTTTCTTCTAAAGTTTGAGTTTCCTTAGGGATACTGAAATAGTTCAACAATGTTAATGTTGTTCACCTTACTGGACTTGATGTCTCTGTATGTAACTAAATATGTATTGAGATCTTCCTTTGAAACAAGGAAATGTTTAATACATCATAAGTATTACTTCAATTCAACTTCACAGCAAAATTAGAGATTTCCTAAAATTGACTTAGTGACAAATAGGAGCCTTGCTCAAAATAAAAACAAAGCAGGAGATATCAACAAAAGTGAACCATTCTTACCCATGTGTCCCATACAAGACTTGAACTTCCTGGATAGACATGACATTATTTTCAAATTCCAATGAAAACCCCTAGATTCTCTATATGGTTATCTTCCCTAATTTTCATAGATGTTACTTTGGAGCTGGTATCTTCTCAGGATTTTCCGGGATGAGGTAGTTATGTCATAAGTGTCTGATGGAATATTATGTCCAAATTCATTTGCTTTGAAATTGAACTAATATGTGTTTTTTTAAGCATTTTGTAGAACTCTGGTAGTTTCTCAGATGTTCAACCTAAGTAATTTAGGTTGGTATATAAAATGCACTGGAAGGTGCTTCAGTGAGAATAATACAGTGGAACAGAATTCCCTGTATCATGATTTAGCTCCAGGGACAGCCCCCAGGACTCTGGGGAGAAGCTGTTCTTGCAGAGAGAAAACACATCTGAAGAGACAGAGTTATTATCACATCTTCTCTATACGTCCTAAGGGATAAAAGAAAACATTTTGGGATTTCATAACTACTCCTACGCTGTTCACATTCAGAACTCAATAGCAGCTCCTGGAGGAGTACACTTGTTTTTGTTCACTGGCCATCATATTCTGGCTGAAATTAGTCCATAGTGGAACTGTAACTCAGATCTAGAATTTTTGGTGAATTTTTATAATATAGCCTTCATAAGTTCTCATATGGCTTTTTGGACCTAAAAGACATTGTTTTCTCAGAATTCCACAAGAAAGCATGATTTTTGACTATGAGGAGTAAGTCTGGCATGTGGTCTGAACACACCTCACTTGCTTCTGTACCTAGTTGCTTATTAGCTTATCTTCCTTTGTGGAACAGTGAAAGGATAGCATGGCTTCTGGTGGAGCACTGGCTAGAGATGGATGGAGACCCAAAAGGTATCCCTGAAACGGACAGTATGCATTTTGCCGTGCTCCCAGACTCCATGCTCCTGACAGGAAGCTGAAGACCTCCATTGATCAGTGCCTTTCAGTCATGTAGGGCAACGCCCCTACCAGCCCCTCCACAGGTAGGGTGCGTGACTACAGGCTACAGAGCCTCAAGAGATCTTCATATTAATGAAGTACCTAAAGGCCAGAGGGCATAGCCAATTAAACATTCCTTCCAGACCCTCCTACTTACAAATGGTATTTAACTTCAGGTCCTCCCTGAGAACATGGACTTCCTCATGTCATTGCTGCCTGCCCTGGAGAACCCTGGAGAGGGCATTGGATTACTGAGCTGCTGTCTAATCTCTCATGGAGGACCTTTCTGTGTTGCAGCCATGGAAGCCTGTCAACTCAAGCAAGCTAGCCGAGCCAGCCTTGACCCAGACAAGTGAGATGAAGTAACCAAGAGTTTCCACCTAGTGGGGCATTGTGTAAGCTGCTCCCTCTTGTCCTTCTTGGCTGCAGGCCAGTCCAGCCCGAATACACACTCTGTCTCTGTCCTTTTGTGGTCCCCAGTGGCATCTCGGTGCCCAAGGGCTGAGACCACCAGTCTCCCTATCTAGCTGCTTCGGCCCCGAGACCCCCAACTCAGGAGCTCTGCCCCTGTGGGACTTCAGGCTGAGACCTCTCCATGCCTGGGCAGAGCCCTGTGGCTTCTGATAGCCCAGTGTCTGCCCAGTATTTCTTGGAGTGAACTCAGTCAAATCCTTGTGCTTCTGCTCCCTGAGCAGCCACCTGGGGTGGCAGACACAAGGGATCAACAACTCAGCCCAACAGTACCCACACCTACTCATGAGCCACAGACCCGCAACTGGTGGAGAATGCAGGCAAAACCAGCTTCAAGAGTACCCCCTTGGCACCCACAAAGAACCACTCCATGGAACTCAAGGACAGTGAGTAACTCCTGGCCTAGTTCAAAAGACTAGGCCTCTCTCTGTCTATCTCTGTCTCTGTCTCTCTGTGTCTCTGCCTCTGCCTCTCTCTCTCTCTCTCTCTCTCTCTCTCTCTCTCTCTCTCTCTCTCTCTCTTTCTCCATGTATTCCTGGTCAGCTTCTCTCCATTGACTCTCAGCTACAGTCTAACTCCTGCCTAGTTCAAAAGACTAGGCCTCTCTCTCTTGCTTTTTTTTTTCTCCACGTGTTCCTGGCTAGCTTCTTCCCTTTGACCTTTAGCTACAGTCTCCAGCTCAATGGCAAGATGGCAGCACACCCCATGCTCCACTCTCTGCCCTTCCCCCATCCCCACAGGGAGGCCTCTACACAGCTAACAGCTGCCTTTCAGGCCACAGAGACTGCCATGACCCTCATTCTAAGACTTTTTCCCATGGGTGAAACATAGCCTTTCCTTTTGAGATAGTTTTTTTCTCATGGCTGAGCTTGGAGGAACTGTTCCCAAGAGCTGCTGGATCCAACCCAGCTTCCACGTGTTTTTCCCATGGCTCAGTCTTTTATGCAATCTCTCACTCCTGGCTCTGACTGTCTTATCAAGCCTCTATGCTTCTTCTGTTCAGCTTTTCTTCAAGGTTGGCCTTTCTTCTCCTTCTCTACATTTAGGATTTACTGGCTAAGAAAAACAAATGGGGAATACAGAACACCTCTCTGCTAGAGCACCCAGCCACCATGTGGCAGAACATCCACCACATGGCAGAAGAGGCCCCTCCCCCACTACTTTTAAACCCACCAAGGACAACATAAAAGCACACCTGAGACCCCTTACCCAAGTTTTAAATGCCTTTTCTCCCTAACAGGAACACCTAAAACAATGTTTGTGCTTTTCAACTTAAAATTTTCTTGCTTTTTTAATTAAATATTTCTTTTTCTCCCTAATGTTCGTGATTTATGTCCAACATTTTCTCAACTTGTTAAAGATTTCTTTAAGGTTCAAACATCACCTAATCTACTTCCACAGGTCAAATCAACTATGCTAATCACCATTTTTCAGCCCTTAATTAACAACTAGTTTCCTTTTACAGACAAACTGTTGCTGCCTATCCCAGATACATAATTAACATGATGTTTTTCTTCCTCAGCCATCCAAAACAGACTCAAAGGTATCTTCCAGGACTAAATTTCCTCAAACACCCTTGCCTTTCTAGGATCATAACAACAGACCATGATGTGCTCCCAAGTAGCCTAATACTTGCTACCCACCCTTTACAGACATTCCCCCGCCAGGGTGCTGCTCTCCTGTTGTGATTATACTACAAGTGTGCCCACAAATTCAGTGGAGACAACACCATCTCCTGGATCCTGCCTGGGACACCTAGCTGCCTTCCTCCAGACACCTCATCTGACTGAAGACTCCCTATAGACACCCTGAAATCCAGAGACACATGCTGAGATCCAGAGACATGCACCGAGTCCTACAGAAGACAGACCTAGACCTTCCAGCTACAGATGAACTCTCTTGCCAAAGTCAAATGACTACTGAACTTGGAGAAACTTACATGTTAGTAAGGAAAACATAATGTCTATCTAGATTAATCAGATGTCATTTCCCTCAAACTGTACAACCCATGACAATGATACCTTGCCTTCCCAACCCCTACCCTTGACTCTCCTTACCCTGTGACTTAATTGTGCTACCCCCTACTGCCTGTGTAGTATATTCTTTTGACTCCACCTCATCCAAAATTTTCACTACAAATGACACAGTCACTCCAGTAACACCCCTCCTTTTTTTAAAAAAAGGAGGAATTGTGGACTGTGAAAGGATAGCATGGTTTCTGGTAGAGCACTGGCTAGAGATGGCCAGAGACCCAACAGGTATCCCTGAAAGGAACAGCATACATTTCACCACACTCCCAGACTCTAGGCTCCTGACATGAGGTCAAAGACCACCATTGATCAGTGCCTTTCAGTCATGTAGGGCAGCCCCCTACCAGTCCCTCCACAGGTAAAGGGCATGACCACAGTGCCTCAAGAGATCTCCATATTAATGAGGTACCTAAAGGCCAGAGGGCATATCCAATTAAACATTTTTTCCTAGACCCTCCTTCTAACAAATGGTATTTAAACTCAGGCTTTCCCTGAGGACACGAGGTATGGGGTACAGCTATATCCATTTTTTGCCATGACAATAAACCTTTTAAAACCATGGACTTCCTTGTGTCTTTGGGGCCTGCTGTGGAGAACCATAGAGGGGGTCTTCGACTACTGAGCTGTCAGAGTCTAATCTCTCATGGAGGACCTCTCTGCATTCTAGCCATGGAGGCCTGCCAACTCAAGCAAGCTAGCTGAGCCAGCCTTGAGCCAGCCAAGTGAGTTGCAGTGACCAAGAGTTTCTACCATGTGAGGCCCCACTGGAGCCTCTCCCCCTCGCCCCTCTTGGCTGCAGACCGGTCCAGCCCCTATATCCCTACCTCTCAGCTCTTCTGCATCTCCCAGCAGCATCTGGAAGCCCAAGGACAAGAGATCACTGGTCTTCCAGTCAGCTGCTTTGACTCCAAGACCCCCAATCCAGGAGGTATGTCCTCACAGGACTTCAGGCTGAGACCTCTCCATGCCCAGGTGGAGCCCCTCAGCTTTTCATAGCTCACAGTCTGCCCAGTGAAGTGTGGAGTGAACTCAGTCAAATTTCTGCGCTCCTGCTCCCTGAGCCATAGTTCCAGCCACCTGGGGCAACAGACATGCAGGATCCACAACTCAGCCCAACAGGACCTATGCCCACGTGCAAGCAACAGCCCCACACTCCTTCACTCCACTTCCAAATTTTCTTTGTTACACTTACCATATTGTAGATCTCATCTTATCTCTATACCTGCAACTTACAGTCTCCATGTTAGAAGAATACAATTTGAGTTTCTGAGTATTTTGTTCAGTGGTCAGTGGTTATGCAATGCAGAAACTCAAATCTGATGAAAGCAAGGAGAGTGCATATCAGTGGAGAGCTCAGCCACAAATGCGATGTTTATATTATGTCTTTTGTCAAAGCTTTTGGTCCACTGTGTAAGAGAGGACAGTAAGGTCATAGGAGACATAGGTTATGGAAGACTAGTAAAATAGTCTTTTTTGGACTCTCAGCATTGTCATTGGCTGAACAAGACATGCGCAGATGAAACCAGTCAGTATTCCCGTGTGGAGCATAAAGGGGTTCATAAGCACTGTTTAGTTTCTTGTTTATCACTGTGAAGAAATAATGTTATCAAAGTGACATAAAAAAGGCATTTAATTGGTGCTTGCTTACAGTTTCAAAGAGTTAAGTTCATGAGTGTTGTAGCAGATAGCACGGTGACAAGTTATTGAGCATGGATCTGGAGCAGTAGCTAAGATCTTACCAGCAGGAGACAGAGAGGAGAGAGAGGCTGGGCCTGTATTGGCCTTTGAAACCTCAAAGTCCATCTCTAGTGAAACACCTTCTTAACAAGGTCATACCTCCTATTTCTTCCTAAGCAGTGGACCAACTGAGATTCAACCATTCAAATATATGAGAGTATAGGAGCCATTCTCATTTAAATTATCCACACTTTCTACCATTAACTGGAAAATTCTGCATAAAGAAAAGTCAACTTTTTTTACTCAATGGGTGATTACATTAATAAAAAAGGACAAAAGCTGGAAGAATTAAGAAGGTGGAGTGAATCGTGCAGGAATGTGGAACATATATGGTTAAATTACAATGTAAGACATTGTCAAAAATGAAGAAAAAACACACAATTTGACCTTCTTTTCTACAATACTATAGTTGTTCTTTTGTGGTTAGTACTAACTCCTCAATGCACTTATGAATATTTCTTTCTTTTCTCTAACAAGTTGTGTTCTCCTTCAGTCGACTCACCTTCTGTCCTATTTTGCTTTAATCCAGACACTAATATTTGGTCACTGTTCTTCCAGCAGGAAAACTCCCAAAGAGGAAAATGGACATCAGTCTAGCCAAGTGGTTTCAATCTTTCCCTCCTTCCTCTTTCCCCCTTTTCCTTCTCCTCCTCCTCCTGCTCCTCTTCCTTCTTCTTCTCCTCCTTCATCTTCTCCTCTTCCTTTTCACTCCTCCTGTATAATTGCAGATGCCAGATGGTGGACTAATATTGCAAAGAAGAAAAGCAATAATAGACCAGAAATCTTAGTCATTTAGGGAATTCCACAGAGCATTAGGATAATATTTGTTTTTATTTTCCAAAATAAGTATGTGGTAATGTTCCAAGCCCCTCCGTGTCCCCTTCGCCCGTGAAAGAGACACGTGAGGTGGTGTTCGGGTGGTTACCACAACGAGGCTTTATTCTTGTATCAGCAGAAGCAGAAAGACCCTAAGCCCGGAAAAGGCATTGCTATATGTACCCTAGAGTGGCGTGTTCACTTCTGATTGGCTGTTCACTCATTACCCATAATACACCCCAGGATGGGCAGTGACTTTGGCGCGCTTTTTGCCTTTTGCACCTGCGTAGTTAGTTGTTTACTAGTGGGAGGATAGGATGCCCGCGCCATCTTGTAATGGCGAATGTTATCATGCTCACACAGCTCCTAACATCTCCCCCTATCAATTTTATTAAGATGGAACAGCCTTTTGCCTATCAAGCGCAGCACCAACTCAGTGAGGGAAAGCAGAGGTCTGATCCCCTGTGCAAAATGCAATATTGTAATGGGTTTCTTCTCTTGTTGTTGAGCAATGAGGAATACTTCCCATACCCATCTTGATGCCTTTTGACGGAGAAAGGGAGCCTCCGCCCTGGGGCACCACCAGGGGAGGAGGTTTCTTGGCATCAAACCTTTGTGCAATCAGGCATACTTTCAGGAAATCTATCCACACTTGTGGAACATTCCCTGTCGAGTACCCACTTGCAACACCTCTAAATATTCAGGTACCACAGTTATTCAGGCAAGGGCTGGCTAGACTTAGACCTCTCATCGACCCAGTGCAATGGGCTGAACCCTTGGGGTGCATCGACTGAGGGTCTCAGTAATCAGCTACTTTCTTAGCCTAGATAGCCAAATTTCAGAGGGAGATGCTTGCTCAAGGCTACGAGTGCTTGGGCAATAGCGACCTTGTCATGTTTTTGTTGGGCTCTGAGCTTGCAGACCAATCATAACATGAACACTAATCCACAACATAGGGCTGCACCAAACAGGCCTATCCCCACCCTTTAAGAAAGAAAGAAAAGGCAGAGGTAAGCCAAGAAGTAAAATCGCCAGGGGTAACGGGGTCCACTCGTGTTCCATTAAGGCTCGAAATCCAGATCTGCAATTGCTGCTGCATCTGGCCCAGCTCCCTAGTCCACTTCCCTTGTAAATAAGCAGAAAGATTATGGCTTTGAATAAATGCATCATTCATAAATCTCAGAGGTGTAATACCTAGATGTGGGGTTGCTGACACGCAGCTCATTTGAACCACATCCGTGAGCTGCTCCACATGGGCTTGGAGCAAATCAACTCTCTGATTGACCAACAGGATGCCTGATGCCAGGTATGCATCCACTTTCTGTAGAATGGTCAAAGCCTCAGAGGTCTTTTCTGAAATTTGATTAACAACAGTAGCTGCTGTAACCTGATCAACCAAGGCTGTGCCAGCTGTCACAGCTGCAGCTGCAGAGATGGTAATAGCAGTGATAATGGGTGCAGTTATATCAAAATGTCTCTTTTGTTGAAATAAAGTCAAGGTTCCAGACGTCTGAACGGGGATAGGGATCCATAGTGGTATACTGGCTATTAGGGCCTGCTTATAGACAAGAGCAGACCAGCACTGAGACATTAAGCAAGTTACATTGGTACAAGTTAGCAGAAGCGGCACCTTTTAAGAAGGCAAGGGCATAGGTTTTGGAAAAGCAGATAGGATAGCCATCTAAATTCACTATATATACTAGGAACCTGAATTAGGAGAGTCCAAATGAGAACTGAGAGCGTCTGCAGATGAATTTTTGGGGGGTCATTTTCAGGAACTGCGAGTCGCCGCGTCAGTCACTCTGGCAGCCAAAATGGGTTGTCTTCTTCCTGTGGAAAAACACAAACTGCTCCCCAGGATCTTATTAAAATAGGATCTGGGCCTTTCCATTGACCAGTCAAAACATCTTTCCATTTTATCATTTCTTTTGGCCTAGTTGGTTTTAGGCAATGGCGCAGTGTTGCCCTGACTGTCCAAATTCAAAAAGTTGAGGGTAAAAAGTGCCAGAGAAACAGTAGCTCGTGGCACCATGGGCAGAGCTTCTTCAACTTCTCCTTTTTGTTTTATCAAATAAGTTTTAAGAGTATGATGAGCACGCTCAATGATGCCCTGTCCCTGAGGGTTGTAAGGAAGACCCGTCAGGTGTGTCACCTCCATATGGCGACAAAATTGTTGAAATTTTTGAGAAGTGTAGGCTGGTCCATTTTTAGTTTCAAGGATTTTAGGCTTTCCCCAGGCACTCCAAGCCTCGAGACAATGTTGAATAACATGGGCCGCCTTTTCTCCGGTCAATGGAGAGGTGGACATAACTCCAGAACAGGTATCAATGGAGACATGCAAATATTGTAATTTGCCAAAGGATGGGATGTGAGTAACATCCATTTGCCAGATCTGTAATGGCCTAATTCCCCGAGGGTTAATTCTTGTATGGGGAACAGGTAGGAATTGACAGCAGTTTTGGCATTGAGTCATGATATCTCTGGCCTCCTTTCTAGAGATGTTAAACCGACATCGTAGTGTCTCAGCTGTCACATGAAACCTTTTATGAAAGGCTTTAGCCAAATCTAATTTTGGTGAAAGGGCAATTGCAATCAACTTTGTGGCTCGATCTGCCAGGTCATTTCCACGGGACATAGGTCCCAGTAAGCCTGAGTGAGCCCTAATATGAGTTATAAAGACAGGGAATCTTCGCTTAGCCAGGGTAAGCTGAATCTTTTGAAAAACTTCTACAAGTCTGCTAGATGTCTTAATTAACCCAGCAACTTCTAATGCTTTTACTGCATTAACCACATAGAAGGAATCTGAAACAATATTTAAGAGACCTGGAAAGATTTCCAGAACCTCTGACACTACTAAGCATTCCACAATTTGAGGTGAGGTTTTATGGTATTGTTTGAATGTAACCTTATCATTAACCACATAGGCACCCACTCCTGTTTTTGACCCGTCCATATAAACTACCATTCCATCTTGGAGTGGCTCCTGAGACACAATATGTGGAAATATGATAGCTTGAGTTAAGGCAAATTGTAAGATGGGATGCTTAGGATAATGATTATCTATTTGACCATTGAAGGAAGTAACCAGCACTGCCCAAACATCAGAGGTCGCCGTTAATATTTGGACTTGATGGGCAGTATAAGGCACTATCAAAACCTTAGGCTCCCTTCCAAAATGAGTAATGGCTGCTTTTAGTCCTCGAAGGGCAAGCTGAGCGACTGAATCTGGATACCTTTCAATAATCTTTGTGGGAGAAGCATTGGGATGAATCCATAACACGGGCCCCCTCCTGCCATAATACAGCAGTTTTTAAGTGTCTAGTTTTAAAAACACATAAGTCAAAGGTTTTGGTTTCATCTATGCGTTTCAACTGGGCATCTTGTAAAGCATTTTCTACTACTTGCAGAGCACGGCTCACAGCTGGTGTTAAGGCCCTCAGTGAGTAAATATGAGCACCCCCTTCCAAAATATCAAATAAAGGTTTCAGCTCGGCCGAGGGAATTTTTAAAAATGGTCTTAACCAATTTATATCACCTAATAATTTCTGAAAATCATTCAAAGTATGTAAATGGTCTCTACGAATCTCCTATTTCTGAGGAATTATCTTTTCTGGATAGATAACCGTCCCTAAAAAGGAGCCAATTTCTGAAAATTGAACTTTCTCAGTAGCAACATGTAGACCCCACTGTTCCAAGGTGTTTAATAATAAGGGGTATGAGGTCTGTAAAGTAATTAAATCCTTATGACACATAAGAAGGTCTTAACAGCAGCTGTGCTATTTGTGCGTATACCTGCCAAGGGTGAGCAGTCTGGTCGTTCGCGTGTACGCCAACTCCAGCCAGCATGTCAAAAGTCCATAATCGCTGTCCCTCAGTGTTTGCATTAATCCTGGCTTGTGCTTGTAGTGCCTCGTGCCACAAGGTCTTCCACTCTAGGTATTGGCCCATATTGTTAAGTACCGCCTTCACTGTGTCCTGCCAGTCTCTTGGCGTCACAGCAGCTGTACTTAATCTCTCCACTTGGGATATAGTAAAATTAGCCCCAATTCCATATGCACGTACTGCCTCAGCTAATTCTTTGACCTGCCTATACTCTACTGGGGCATGGACATGTGCTCCTTCTGCTGCTTCAAAGACCGGAAATGCAAGCTGTAGTTTTCTCCGATCTACTGGGCTGAGAAATGAATTAGAGGCGCTGCCTGAGGCACAGGCCGGAGGCAAGGATGGGGCTGAGGGATTCAAGGTCTTTCTTAGTCTTATCCCAGAATGGCTATTTTTTTGCATAGGTGGCTGCTTCCTGCTCTAGGCTCTCTTTCTCTCCTTGGGTTAGGTCTTCCTTGGAGCTGCTAAGGTCTGTGGAAGCAGGCTCCTTAATGGGGTACAGGGGGGTCTCCCCGAACTCCACTCTCTCTTCACCAGCCAGTGAAGGGTCCTTAACCTTAACAGGCCCTGCAGTGGCCCCTGTTCCTTTTGAGTACTCTTTCCTATGACCAGGCTCCTTGGCCTGCTTCTGTTGCCCAGGCTTTTTTGCCTGCTTCTCCTTTCCAGGCTCTTTGGCCTGATGCCGGCTAACACGCCCTGTTTCTGATACTCTGGAGTGGACCTCTCCTGAAATCTCTTGACTTGCACTAATAGCTGTGTTGCGAGCTGGATCTTTACAACACAAATAAGCTAAAAGCGAAAGCAACGCAAACAAGAGGCCAACTTTTGCTGTGGCGGCAATGGGTGAGAATCCGCCCGCAACGAAAGCTTCCACCCCAAACATATCTCTCATATCCTGTAGTCTTTTAACCCACCCGAGTCTCGGGGGGTCTTCTGCGGCGCCTTGAAGATCCCGGGTTTCAGCACCAGATGTTCTGAGCCCCTCTGTGTCCTCTTCACCCGCGAAAGAGACACGTGAGGTGGTGTTCGAGTGATTACCATAGCGAGGCTTTATTCTTGTATCAGCAGAAGCGGAAAGACCCCAAGCCCAGAAAAGGCACTGCTATATGTACCCTAGAGTGGCGTGTTCACTTCTGATTGGCTGTTCACTCATTACCCATAATACGCCCCGGGATGGGCAGTGACTTTGGTGCGCTTTTTGCCTTTTGCAACAACACTGAGATACCACCTGACACCAGTCAGAATGGCTAAGATGAAAAATTCAGGTGATAGTAGATGCTGGAGAGGATGTGAAGAAAGAGGAACACTCCTTCATTGTTGGTGGGGTTGCAAGCTGGTACAACCACTCTGGAAGTCAGTCTGTCTGTTCCTCAGAAAATTGGACATAGCACTACCTGAGGACCCAGCTATACCACTCCTGGGCATATACCCAGAAAATGCCCCAACAATAACAAAGACATATGCTCCACTATGTTCATAGCAGCCTTATTTATAATAGCCAGAAGCTGGAAAGAACCCAGATGCCCTTCAACAGAGGAATGGATACAAAAAATGTAGTAAATTTACACAATGGAATATTACTCAGCTATTAAAATAATGAACATTCATCCTAAAGCCAGGTTCAGAACTAAATGTTTTAGTTAGGATAGATGACAGAGGTTCTGGTTAGTCAACAAAATGATGGAGTGGGTATGAATACTATCTTCTACTTCACTGGTACAAATTGGCATAATTATGCTCTAATTGTATTTTGAGAGAAAAGTTTCATTTTAACAGGAAGGGTGATATGTAGGAAGAGCTAAGGTGGGAGGAGTACTGAGAGGAAGAGAAGGAGTAAGAAGAGGAGGAGAAGAAGGAGAGGAGAAGCTAGGTGATGAAAGAGAGAAAGAGGGGGGAGACAGGGAGACAGATGTTCATGTATCTTCACCAGTCAAAGATAGTTGATATATCTAGGTTTGGGTAGTGGGTTACACCTCTGATTGAGCAATACCAAACTTATAAAGCCTTTGATTAAGATTTAAAAAAAAAATGTAGAAGTGCAAAAAGGAAAAGGGGGCATGGGATAGGGGTTTTCTAAGGGTGGGGGGATGAGGAAAGGGGATGGCATCTGAAGTGTTAATAAAATATCAAATAAAAAATGAAAAAGAAAACAAAAAGAAAAACCCAAATGAGACTTGATGAAACTGATAAGCTTCTGCACAGATAAAGAAACCATCATTACAGTAAAGACAAAGCCTGCAGAGTGCAAAATAACCTTTAACATTTCTATATCTGACAGAATATTAATAAACAGAATATACAAAGAACTCAAAAAAGACCAAAAACAAAGAATCATAAAAACAATGGACCCACTCAAAAACTGGGCCTGATACCTAAATAGAAAGCTCTTAAAAGAAAAAAAATGGCTAAGAAATTTGTCAAAAGTGTTTATTGTCTATAGCAGATCTTCTCAGCCTTCCTAATGCTGCAGCACTTTCATATAGTTCCTCATGGTGTGGTGAACCCCAATCATAAAATTATTTTCATTGGAACTTCTTAATTATAATTTCTACTATTATGAATTAAAATGTAAATATGTGATACACAGGTTATCTGGTATGTGACCCTTGTAAAATGTTTTTTTCTACCCTCAAAGAGGTTGAGTCTCACAAGTTGATAATGCTTTGATGGTAAGACTGAATTACAAATTTACACCACAGTTGTGTGATTGTATATGTATATGGACATATGTGTATGTATATGTAGTATATGTATATGAGGTATATATATATATGTATGAATGATACATACATGTAACAAACTCTCTTCAAAAAACCAAAGATTCAGTGAGACAAGGAGACATGCAGTCAAGTCCCACCCTAAAACGTCTCACTTCTCACTTCCCATGTAGACTCTCGTAATATCTGTGTAATTAGAATGAATTTAAAAAAATAATGAGGCACTGAAATATTGAGGGGATATGAAGAGTTTCTCAATATCCTATTTGCAGGTTGATAACTACTGAGCTATAGCAATAAGGAACTGAAAATCAAAATAAATTTGAGATTTCATCCTACCTCAGGTCAAAAGATCAACAAAATAGTTAACAATAAAGGCTGGAGGAGTTTTATAGAAATGGGAATCCCAATTGACTGTTGATAAGATTATAATCAGGTAGAACCCACTATGAAAAGCAATATATAGAATTTTTAAAAAGGTAAATATAAATCTACCATATGACTCAGACATATCAGTCCCTAGCATATGCTCAAATGACTAGATGTTCTTCCCCACAGATACTTGCTCATCATTGTCATATCTTTTTTATTTACAGTAGCTAGAAAATGGAAAGAACTTGACTGTCCTACAACATTCGAATGGCTAATGAAACTATTGTCTATATATATTATGGAAAACTATTTAGCTGAAAAGAAAATTAAAAGCATGAAATTTTTAGGTAAATGAATGGACCTAGAAAAGATGATATTGAATGTGGTGATACAGAGGCAGAAAGACAAATGTCACATGTTTTTTTTTTTTTTTTCTCATTGGAGGCTCCTACCTCTTAATTCCAAAGCTGAAGATGTAAGTACATATCCTTAATAAGTGCAGAAAGCAAGAGAGTAAAAAGGTATCATTTCCAAGGAAGGGTGTTTGGTGTGAGACAGTGGGGAGAATAGCATGGTACAAGTCACCTCAACAGTGCAGTGTCAAGGGCACAATGCTTTTTAGAATGAGGTTTTATTGATATTTATTTTTTTCATTTATACTTTGAGCATCACTGAAATTTAATAATAATTTCAAGAAAATAATATGAGAAAGTGTAGCATAGTGGCCATAGGCACCCAAAGACAGAACTCATGGTTCCAATCTTAGTTGTTCTTTTCAAAATGAGATTTTGTTCAAGGGTATGAGTGAATTGCTTATATATGTAGGTGTATATCATATGTGTGCAGTTCCCCTGGAGGCCAGAAGATGGTGTCAGCTCTCCTGGAACAATGTGGATTTGGGGTATTCTGAAAAGAACAGATAGTGCTCAAAGCTGTTGTGAATCTCTTGACTCTTTTAGCTCTTCTTTAAATCACAAATAGGTGTTACATAACTCTGCCGATCAATTTATTTGTTTGTAGAATATAATAGTAGTACGATCTGCCTTAGAGAATTTTTTTTTCAGAATTTGCTGGGTTTAATTAGATTAATTTAATATAGTATGTCATATGCTGCCCTATGTACTTTACATATTGGCAATTAAATATTTGTTGCATAAAGGAGGCAGCAGGCTCCTAGGATTTTTCTTTAGCCAAGTTAATTCATCTACATCTCATATATAAAACTGGCCAGGGTAAGTCATTTTAGATTGTTGAGAAGTTCTCAGAAAGCAAACAAAGAAGAATCCCCCTTTTCTTCAAAATGAGATCGAATCATGGTGGGGCTTGTGAATAGGACAAAAGTTGGCTGGAGAAGAATGAAGATTGATAATATAGAGGAAGTTTTCTGCAGTGTCTTTCCTCTGAGAGCTGAATGAATCCTAATTAGAAGCTTAGGGCCTGATTAGAAACTCTACTCAGGGTAATCCCCTAGCCTCAGTCTTCTAATTGCCTTGCTGGGATGAAGGGTCCAGGCCAAGATAGGGTAGAGGCCCCATACCTATTAACAAGTGCTTGTGTTATGCTGGGGCTGAAAATGCCAAAGATACTTATTTCTTCCCAAAGACCAGTTAGTTACCAGATTCTTTCCACATTCACAGAGCCTTCTGTATTTGGCAGGAACATTTGGTTTTGCTGAAGGTGAGTGTGGCTGTAGTTCAGAGAGAATAAATTGTAGCCTAGATTTCAAATGTACTAGACAACATGAGTCTTGCTTCCCTCTCATCTAAAATAAGCTTTTCACTTCGTTCCTTTGTAAAGCAGTGTCAAATCTGAACATATCTTCTTGTGCCTTGCAAGTCTACCAGGCACTTACTGTTTTTGGCCCTCATCTATAGCTGATGGCTGTTCTTAAACCAGCTTTCCTTATTGTTTTTAGTATTAGAAGACCTGAGATCAAATGGTGAAATTATACATAAAGGTGAGAGGCTGTCTGTGGATTCTTGGTGAATCTCTTAGAAACTTGTACATTTTAATAGTATTTGGGAAAATTAAGTGTGATGGCCTCAATGTTAAAAAGAGAAGTAGAGGCTCTAGATAGGCTGCAAAATCAAACCTTTCTTTAGAGAATAAGTTTTTTATCCTTGGAATTGTTGGGGTTCCATAAATATGCCTAGTCAGAAACGGGTGCTGTCAGTTTAAAAATGGGTTTTCATGATGCTAACGAGGGTTTGTAGTCTGGGAGGAAGGCAAATTTCACATCAATGAAGGTCATGAAACTACTCTCTGAGTTTAGCTTGGCCACCAAGGTATAGAGAACTGAGATGAACACTCTAGAAACTGGTCATGTGTGCTGGCTTTGACAGAAACTCTAAGGAGGCTTGGGTGAAGGTGAAGAAGGCAGAACTAAGGAGTACTGACACAGAATTCATGATAATTTGGCTTGCTTGCCCTTTCTAGGAATTCCCACCACCACTGTACCTTGTTTTACCACCACTTCTGACAGAATGAAGTTACCCAGGTCTTTCATTTTCTAAGAAGTGCAAATGTTGATAGCTCTGGGAGCAGAGACACTGTGCTAAGACACTGAAACACAACTAAACTATGGAAAAAATATTTTGGGTTGCAGGAGATCCAAGTGTATGGTTATTCCAGACATTCCCATTGGTTGATTGTATTTGGACAAGACCATTTTCATTGCAAGACCCCCCTTTCCTTATGGAGGAGAGATGGTAATGTACTTCATTTGTCTGAAGGCAGGAAAGTGGAACAACAACTTTCAGAAGCTCGTTAGAGTTTCAAGATTCTAATACACATTCAATTTGAGCAGAAGATGAGGCAGGTCGAATAAGATACAGGAAATAAAATGGGGGAGAAATTTGAGCTCAGAACCTTTTCAAATGTTATGTGCTACTAGCCCTGGGATTATTGTGGGGTTGGAAATGAGGAAGATACACATGATCTCAAAATTTCACATCTCCCTGCCACTTCTAGCACGAAATGTATATCTATTTGGGACTTGGGGAGTAGTCTCTGAGGTTAGTCTCTCAGAACTTTTGCCTTTTTATTCCTAGCTCTCATAACTTGTATGCATACCAGTTGAGATCTTTGTGTCTCACTGTCTTCCTCTTAACATGTACTGTATGAGAATATGGTGAGGCAATAGGTATGCAATATTCTAAAATAAGAGACTGTAAATAATTAATAGTTTGGAAAAGATAGAAATCCTCATTGTGTACCACAGATTCAGGTTTAGATCAAATATATACATACATACATACATACATACATACACACACACACACACACACACACACACACACACATATATATATATATATATATATATTTCACACTCACAAGATTTCTATGGGTTGGATAGTATTAGGACCATATTACATAACGCAAAGCTGACATTCAGAGAACTGAAGCAACTGGCTGGAATTCGAGCAAGAGTGATAGAACGTCAATGGATTTTTGTTTTCTGATACCACAATGGTCTTATGTCTGTTATTCCTAGTGAAAACCTGCTGCCAGAACCATTTTTCCATGATTTTTTTATTTGATTAGAAATGGTCATTTTTTAAAATCAAATTTCTGAGGGAAATAATTAGCTCTCTTTGTATATAGTATTTATGTACACATGTTCTTGTGTGTGTTTGTGCACACATATGTATCTGTTCAGGTGAGTATATATGTGCATGCATGTGTGTCTTTCTTACTCACTTTCCACATTAATATTTTTAGATAGAATCTCTGCTTGAACTTGGAGCTCACTAGGCTAGACTGGCTGGCCAGAAAGATTTAAGTTTTTTTCTGCCTCCACTTTATCAGTGTTGACATTACAGGCATGTACAGTTGCACTTCACTTTTTATGTGGGTTTTGAGTATCCAGACTCGTGTCTTCATGATGTAAGGCTAGCACTTTACTCATTAATTCATCTACATATTCTTGCATCTCTTGATTAGAGACCATTTTCACCCCTAGCTTAATCTGTTTCAGGATAGTATAGACAGAGTACTGTTTTTCACAATTTAAAACCCTGATGACCTACATATTCACCAACACACTAAGAGGAAGCCACAGCATGCTGCTTCATACTTTTTAATTCTATTTCACCTTTAAGACAGCCCAGGCAGATGATGCTAATTTGATTGTAAGAACAGAGGGAGAAGGCCAGTCATCTGTATCCACTTGTTTTATGTCTTTATCAGCATTCATCCGGGTTTCAAATTGTGAAAAACAGGAAATCAAGGGGACACAAATTGGAAAGAAAGAAGCCAAAGTGTCACTATTCACAGATGATATCATATAATACACAAATGACCCCCTCAAATTCTACTGGAGAACTCCTCCACCTTAAAAACACTTTCAGCAAAGTAGCTAGATATAAAATAAATTCTTGTTATACAAGCCTTTCTTTTGCTTTGTTAGAGTTACACGAAGCTAGTTTACATTATTTGTGGCTCCTGTGAAGTGTGTTGTTTTTCTAATTTCTTTTTTAGCCTGATTATCATTTGCATAAAGAAAGGCTACTGATTTTGTTTTTAGTTAATTTTATATCTAGCTACTTTGCTGAAGGTGTTTTTAAGGTGCAAGAGTTCTCTGGTAGAATTTTAGGGGTCATTAATATATAATATCATATCACCCGTGAGTAGTGATACTTTGACATCTTCCTTTCCAATTTGTGTCCCCTTGATTTCCTTTAATTGTCTATCTAGAACTTCAAACACTAGATGAATAGACATAAGGATTGTGGGCAGCCCTGTCTTGTCTCTGATTTTAGTAGAATTGCTTTAAGTTTATCTGCATTTAATTTGATGTTGGCTATTGGTTTGCTGTTTATTGCTTTTATTATTTTTAGATATCCATCTTGTACTCCTGATCTCTCCAAGACCTTTTACATGAAGGGGTTTTAGATCTCCTGAAAAGATTTTTCAGTATTTAATGGCATGATCGTGTGAGGTTTTTTTTTCAGTTTGTTTACATGGTGGATTACGTTGATTGATTTTTGTATATTAAACTTTTTCTGCATCACTTAAATGATGCCTACTTTGTCAAAGTGTGTTTTGTAGTGTTATTAGACGTAGGTTGAGAGTATTTTAGTGAGTATATTTGCAATGATATTCATAACAAAAATTGGTCTGAAACTCACTTTTTTGTTGAGTCTTTATGTGGTTTATGTTTTAGTGTGACAGTGGCTTCTTAGAATGGGTTTAGCAATCTCCCTTATGTTTCTATTTGTGGAATAGTTTGAGGGATGTTGGTATAGTTATTTTTCTAATGTCTGGTATAAATTTAGGCTAAAACCATGTGGGCTTGGAATTTTCCTGGTTAGAATTTTTTAAATGAGGTTATATGATTATTTAATTTTTTGATATTGATTTAAGATGGAAAAGTCATATCAAATTAGAAAATCATCCATTTCATTTAGATCTTTCATTTTGTGGAGTACAAGTTTTGAAGTAATAACTAATATTTCTTTGATTATTTTCAGTGTCTGTTGTTATGTCTTCCTTTTTGTTTCTAATTTTGTTAATTTTGATTCTGTCTCTCTGCCTTTTAGTTAGTTTAGATAATGGTTTTTTGTCTATCTTGTTGACTTTCTCAAAGAGCCACCTCTTGCTTTTGTTGATTCTTTGTATTGCTCTCTTTGTTTCAAACTGATTTCTACCCTGCAATCGACTATTTTCTGACATTTACTCATCTGGGGTAGGTTTGTTTCTTTTTGTATTAGAGCTTCTAGATGTGCTGGTAAGTTGCTAGTATGAGATCTCTCCCATTTCTTTACAAAGGCCCTCAGTGCTTTCATGTTTCTTCTTAACACTGCTTTCATTGTGCCCCATAGTTTTGGATATGTTGCATCTCTATTTTTATTTAATTCTAGAAAGTCCTCAATTTCTTTCTTGATTTCTTCCCTGACCCAGTAATCATTGTGTATAGAGTTGTTCAGTTGCTTTGACTAAAGTATCAATTTCTTCTATTGTATGTTTTCTGCCTGAGATCCTCTCTTCCATCTCTTATATTCTGTTTGTGATGCTTACATATCTTGTTTTCTTCCTAGGGTTTTACGTTTCCTGGATTCCCTCAGTTTTTTTTTTTTTTTTTTTTTTTTTTTTTTTTTTTTTTTTTATTACTTCTATTTTCGTTTTTAGGCCTTGAACAGTTTTATTCATTCCTTCACATGTTTAATTGTATTTTCCTGTATTTTTAAGTGACTTATTAATTTTCTCTTTAAAGTCATTTCTGAAATGCTGGCTGAATAAGACAGTCATCTATGTGTTGTGATATACAGTACTATGTTGTCAGGGGTCATTTTATTGTGCCATTCCTTTAGCAGAACGAGTAGCATTTGATTTCCCTGACATCTGTAGCCTGTCTGATCTCAGGTTTTTGACCACCTGAGCAGGGTCAAGTATGGATGCCTTCTCATAGAGTTAGTCTTAAAACCAATCTTGTAGTGATTGATAACTCCCAGAACTTTTGTTCCTCGATTACACCAATGCACATTTTAGGAAGCCACTATTGTAGATCATTTGGTTTGTAGCCGAGATGGTGTTTACCTTTTCCTTGCTAGCATTTTGAGTTCTTTCCTGTATCATGAACCCTGGTCAGTTGGTGTTAAGCCTCTAGGAAGGCACCAGCTAAACTTCTCTGTGTTTAGTGGGTTATGTAGGTATCGTCTTCAGCAATAGGATTTTAATGTCAAATTGAGAAAAGAAAAAAATTTCCTTGGAAATAATCTGAGTTGTCTGGGCCTTTTCATTTGGTCTTTTTGTTCAACAACTCAAGATGTAACCTATTATCAGAACAGGAGTTTATGTTTGGTGATGAGAGATGTCTAAGTTGGCACCTCCTAGTATTTTTACTGTGGTGTTGTAATCTAAACAAGGAGAAGCACGAGTTCCAGAAAGATTAATTGACTTGTTCAAAGTCTGAAAAGATTTTAAATATACTATTCCAATATTGTTTCTGTGAAACCTTTTTCTGGCTGCACATGAAGTCAATATATAGGCCCAGTAGTGAACCTGCAGGGTTTAGGAGTCCCTGAGAAACTGAGCAATAGACCTGATTTTACCTTTTTTCTAATTAAGAGCCCTTCTAGGGTGGCTCAGTCACTTTATCTCTTTGTCACTCTTTAGTCAAAAATGGGATTAAGACAACATTTTGTGCTATACAGGACTTGTAATTCATGTTAAACAAAGTTTGTGAAAGTTGAAAAGTATTTTGCAAATGAGGCTCATTACTGAGAACCATGCAGGTTGTAGTCATGCTGATCTCCAGAAATATCTAATTATTCTTATTTTATTTCCTCAGGTGACCTTGGCTTTATGGCTGACAATGGCACCAGGTTGACAGAATTCATTCTAATGGGGTTTCAGCTTCAGGCAGAGACACAGTTGGGTCTCTTCTTCATGTTTTTGGCCTTTTATCTCATCACCATCGTTGGAAACCTGGGTATGATCATGCTAATTCAGAATGACTCTCGGCTCCACACACCCATGTACTTCTTCCTCAGCCATTTGTCCTTTCTGGATATTTGCTACTCATCTGTTATTGTGCCTCAACTGCTGGAGACCTTGGGGAATAATAAGATCTTCATTACTTATGAGCGCTGTGCCACCCAGTTCTTCTTTTTCACCTTGTATGGTAGTACTGAGTGTTTTCTTTTGGCTGTCATGGCCTATGACCGCTATGTGGCTGTATGTAACCCCCTCCTTTATGCGATGGACATAACACCACAGACTCGTCTGAGGCTGGTTGCTGCAGCATATTCTGGTGCAATGGTAAATGCTGTGGTCCGGACTTGGTGTACTTTCTCTATTTCCTTCTGTAAATCTAACCAGGTCGATTTTGTTTTCTGTGATCTCCCACCCTTGCTGAAACTTGCTTGTAGTGATACCAAGGTACGGGAACAGGTGATTTTTCTTTTGGCTTTTTTGGTCATCATAACTAGTGTCTTAGTGATTCTTATATCTTACCTATTCATTATCTGGGCTATTCTCAAGATTCATACAGCAGGGGCCAAAGCCAAGACCTTCTCTACTTGTGCATCTCACATGATTGCAGTGGCTCTTTTTTTTGGAACACTCATATTCATATACTTGAAAGGTAACATGGGCAAATCCCTCTGGGAAGAGAAGATTGTGTCTGTATTCTATACTGTGGTGATCCCTATGCTGAACCCCATGATCTATAGCCTGAGGAACAAGGAAGTGAAAGAGGCTCTGAAGAAGGCTTTCAAAAGAATTAAGGCTTCTCAGTAAGGTAAGACTTAAGCTTTATCAGTCCAGAAGTTCCTGTCTGTTGGGCCTTTAGTTTGTATTCTTAATATATGACTTTGCTTTCAGAATTGTACTAATATATTGAATCAGAAAATGTAAGTTTGACTTCCAAAATATTATTAGTTCTACGATTTTCAGCAATAAATGTTTTGTATCATATCTTCACAGAAATGAGTTTTTATTGAGGATGTAGAGAAGGCTTACTGATTGAGATTGTATCCTGCTTATGAAGAGGACTCCAATCCAGTTCCGAGCATTCATACGACACTGTTACCTATAGCTCCAGATTTATGGGAATCTTCTTGTTTCCATGTTCACTGTCTCCCTCCATCCTCTCTCTTATATACAACTTACATGAGTACATAATTAAAAATAAAGATAATATTTATGCCTAATTTTTTAAAACTTGTTTTATTTATTTACTTTCCAGCCTTTGCCAGACATCCCCACTGCCGGTACCCCCTGCCTCAAGTTCTTCATTCTATTTCTCTTCACCTTTGCTTCTGAGAGGGAGCTTCCCGCACCCCTATCACGCATACTCTTTCCTTGGGGCCTCATGTCTCTCAAGGCACATCTTCTCCCACTGAGTCCAGAGACCAGGTAGTTATCTGCTATATATGTGCCAAGGCCTTGAACCATTCTATGTATGCTCCCTGGTTGGTAGATCAGCCTCTGGGAGCTCCCAAGGGTCCATGTTACTTGAGACTGATTGTCTTCCTATGGGTTCACCTCCAGTTAAACTTTCTTCTACCCTTCCCCAATTCAATCATATGGGTCCCCAAGTTCAGTTCAATGGTTGGATATAAGTATCTGTACCTGTCTCAGTTAGCTGTTTGTAAAGCCTCTCAGAGGGCAACAATGCTAAGCTCCTGACTGTAAGCACATTATAGCATCAGTAATAATGTCTTGGTGATCCCTCTAGCCCCCATGAGATGGATCCCAAGTTGGGCCAGTTATTGAACCACCTTTCATTCAGTCTCTTCTCTGTTTTTGTTTTGGCAGTTCTTTTAAGCAGGAACAATTCTGGGTAGGAAAATTTTGAGTATGGGTTTTTAACCTAGTTCCTCCACTTGTGCCCTGTCTATCTACTGGAGGTGGACACTTCAAGTTCCCTCTCCCACTGTTGGGCATTAAGAGAAAAATTTCTGACTTCTTTGATAAAAGTTCAGATCCTTAGACTATATCTGAAAAGATGGTATCAATATCAAGAACTTTTATAAATAGAAATATCTTCAAAAATGTAAGATTTATTTATTTATTTATTTTATTTATATTCTGGATATTGTTGAATCTTACCTCAGCTACTTTGATGTTTCATATAAAACTCATATTTTTTGTATCAAGAACAATGGCAAACAATAACGTGTTTCTTATGTGATTAAGATAAACTTTTGGTTATGGGTGGGGAACAGATACTAATATTGGACAAAAGTGAACATTCACTCATAACCAAGTTAGGTACTTTTTATAGAGGAATATAAGTAGGTAAAATCAAATGGAATCCTGAATAGGAAGGAGTTATGATTGAAGAATGCTCAGCTACAGTAAGTTTTTTTAATTTCCAAGAAAGAATATAGTCAACATATAACATAATAAAAGGAAGAAGTAGTAATTTAGATTAATATTGGAAACAGTTCAATTTTGATGTGTATCTGTACTGAATGGCAGATACAGCATTATATTGTTTTTTGACTACCAAAAATCAAAAGATTTATTTGTCCTCCAAAATTATTTATGGATAGATACTTCAATTAATCCAGGTTGTATTCTACCCTGAAGTGATGGACACCACTATCTTCTTTCATCTCTTCTACATATATTCTTTATTGTGAGGAGACAGAGAAGAATGAATCTGTCACCCTTTAATGACCTCAGTTATCTGCTAGAAATATTACTTGAAGATATCTCCATGGAGACTTCATAATCTTGTTCATTACTTCAGCAAATATTTAGAGGCTACTCTGTATTAGACATCATGTTTGATTCAAAAATGGTAATAAATAAAATATGGGTTATCCTGAATAGAATTTGAAACCTGGGGAATAGTTAGATATTAGATCGCTATATAGGAAATTAACTTTTACTGTTTTTGGAAAGTAAAAAAGAAAAAAAAATCACAGGACTTCATTAAATAGTATTTCAAGGTCTTAATATAGTGGTGTGTGTTAAAAAGCATCCCCAGAGAAATAAAAAGTAGGCAGAGATCTAATGAATTAAGTATGTTGTCTTCCTTAGTTGGTAAGACTGTATCAGACTGGGATAATTGTGAATGCAAAATTCTGTGAAATTGGATGCTCTGAAATAAAAAAACAGAGTGAGAGAATCTTAGTGTAAAATGCAAGTGGTGAATTCAGAAGAAGCCAGGCACAGAGTGTTGCAAGTGTGCTAAGGGACTTGTGAATTTTATTCCAAGGGCAGGATAGAAAATGCTAGTTTTGCATTTTCAAAAGCCCTTTTTCCTGTTGTTGGTTGGCTTGGAAAAGAGGCTAGTGGTGATGGAGATAGAGGGGGATAGACACAATTGTCATACTATAGTTCAAGGTGATGTATTTCTATGAGATACCATATAATGCTTCTCACATTACTTTTGGTAAAGGGGAAACTAGAAGACAAATGACTATGATGTGGAATTAGTACTAATTCTTAGCAAAATAATAAAGTTGACAAAAATATTATTTCATGATTTCTGCCTTTACATTGGTACACATTCCCTTGCGTAATGTCAGATATTTCTCAGGTATATATACTATACTATTTATGATTATTTGAACATGTACAGCTTCCATAGACTCATGAAATTGAGTGTTTGGTCCATATGAAGGGGCTCTATTAGAAGGTGTGGCCTTGTTACAGGAGATGATATCTTGCTGAAAGAAATGTGTCATTGTGAGGACGGACATTGAATTCTCTAATGCTCAAACTATGCCAATTGTGGCACACAGTCTATTTCTGTTGCCTTTAGATCAAGATGTAGAACTGTCATCTTCTCCAGCTCCATATCTGCTTGCATGCTTCCATGCTTTCCTCCATAACAATAATTGACTAAACCTCTGAAAATCTAAGTTAGTCCTATTAAATATGAAACAAATCCAAAAAAAGAAGTGTGTAACAGTCAACAAAGCTGAAAGTAGGTAGATATCTGAAGAGTGTTTTGACATCAGACATGGAGATGCAGAATTTGGAGTTTGTTCAACTGTTTTTTTTGTCTTCCTTTGGTTCAGTGTCTCCTTATTATGCCCCCTCCTCTACTTTTTAGAATGATAATCTATATCCTATCTTCTTTTACATTAGAAATATATCTATTTTATAAGGGATTACAGTTAAGAGATAGCAAAAATCTCAGAAGAGACTTTGTACTTTAGATTTTTAAACATTGTTTAAACTGTGATAGATTTGAGGACTTTTGACTCTGGAGTAATGCTTTTTGTACTATGTTATGAGTATAAGTCTATGGGGTGAAGGTGTGGAATGTGGTAGTTTGGCTATGTACAGTCCTTATAGACTCACGTGTTTGAATATTTGGGTCATAGTGAGAGATGCTATTGAGAGGTGTGGCTTTGTAGTAGTCAGTGTGGCCTTGGAAGAAGTCCTTTACTATGGAGGTGTCTTGGAAAGATTCTATGCTCAAGTTCCTCTCAGTAGGCACGCAGTCTATTTTTTCTTCCTTCAGATCTAGATGCAGAACTCTCATCTTTGACCAGAGCACCATGTCTGCTTACATGGTGCTATGCTTCCCACCATGGTGATAACAGACTAAACCTCTGAAACTGTAAGCTAGCTTCAATGAATTTATTAATTATAAGAGTTTCTGTGGTCACTGTGTCTTTTCACAGCAATAAAACCCAAACCATGGTAGCAGTTTTCAAAGTGGTTGTTTTCTTTAATCAATCCCATATTCTATGTATGCTATGCTATCATAAGGAGCTTAAGAAATCATTCATTTAGGGAAATTTTAAATGAAACCGAATGTACAAAATATTAGCTTAAGATGTTCCCTCTTGTGGTAGTGGGAATTAGTTATCTCACTTTTTTTCCCCAATTTCTATTTCATAAGTATAAACTAACTTATAGTTGAGTCATATTGTGTAATAAATGCATAGTTATTAAAATATCTAAAATAGACAAATAACTGAATGATTTTCTTAGTATTTGGTTCATGTACAATTACATCTAGAATATATAGGACAAAGTAAAGTGCAGTTTTAGTTATTTTAGATCCTGCTTTATTTTTATGTAAATGAGTGTTTTGCTTGCATACATATATAGGCAACATGTCCATGCAGTTCCCTCAGAGGCCAGAAGGCAGTACTGGGTTCTTTGCGACTGGAGTTGTAGATTGTTATCAGCTGCCTTATAGGTGCTGAAACTTGAACCCTAGTTTCTATAAGAACAAGCAATTCTCATAACTACTGAGCAATCTGCCCAGCCACAAGAGTCCGTTTGCTTAATTTCCAAGAGTGGGAGATAAAGAAATTAGGCCTTCAAACTGACAATGACAAAACTCTATATTCTTCTCATCACTTATAAAATTCTTATCTGTGTCACATACAGTGTTTGTGACTACATGTACAAGATCAGCACAGTAAAAACCTACTCTGTATCCCAGCATAGATGGAAGAGGGATGCAGGGAATCTCACTCCTACCTGAAGAGCTATTTGTAATTTGTGGATGCCAGGGGAGGGAGAAAAAGTTTATATTTTGTGATTGTGGGTCCTGAAAGCTGCAGTCTTCAGTACATGATCCTACACCCCTGCACACACAGGCAAAACTAAGAAAACCCGGGAGACAAAAGTGATGGGAAACATAGGGAAGATATTTGCAGTGATGAATAACGAATAAATTTGCTCAAAGCATTTTATTTATTTAAAAATTTCAAACAATAATTGGTAGGTACTCACTAATAAGTGGCTATTAGCCAAAAAAGTACAGAATTTCCAAAATACAATCCACAGAACTCAAGAAGGCGAAGAAGCTCGAGGGCCCAAGTGAGGATGCCTCAATCTCAGTTGGGGTGGGGGGAGAAGAAAGCAATCACAAGAGGTAGGATGAATGAGGGAGGGACCTGGATGGGAAAAGTGGCAGGGAGGGAAAGAATAAAAAATGAACAGGTATTTTATTTGGGGGTAGGGTCACAGGACTGAAGCCTTGAGAGGCAGCAGAAAGAATCAAAACAGGTAGAAGGTAAGGGAACCCTCTAGAATGTACCAGAGACCTGGGAGGTGAGAGATTCTCAGGACTCAAAGGGAGAAACCTTAGATGAAATGCCCTTCAGTGGGGAGAGGGAACTGCAGAGTTTACCTCCAGTGAAAAGACAGAGCATCAAGAGGGATGGCAATCCCACAGTCAAAAACTCTGACCAAGAATTGTTTCTGACTAAAAGAACTGCAGGAACAAAATAGGAGAGGTGCTTGAGGATAAGGAGGTCCAGCGACAGGCCCAGATTGAGATCCAGCTCAGGAGGAAGCCCCAAGGCCTGACACTATTACTGATGCTATGGTGTGATTACAAACAGGACACTAGCATGACTGCCCTCTGAAAGGCCCAACAAACAGCTGAGTCAGTTGTAGATATTTACAAGCAACCAATTGACAGAAGCTGGTGACCCATGTGGTTAAATTAAGAAAAAGCTGGAAGAAGCTGAGGAGGAGTGCAACACCATAGAAAGACTAGCAGTCTCAACTAAAGTGGACCCCTGGGATCAGACATTGGGCCACCAACCAGGAAGCATACACTCATGATATGAATCCCCCAGCACATATACAGCAGAGGAATACGGGTCTGGGCTTAGTCAGAGAAGATGCAGCTAAACCTCAAGAGACTAGGGGCCCCAGAGAGTGTGGATGTCTGGTGTGGTGGGGTGGTGTCAGGACACTCTCTAGGAGAAGCAGGGGTGGAAGCATGAGTTGTGCAATGTGGAACAGTTGGAGGGTGCACCAGGAGTGGCAAAAGTCTGGACTGTAAAAAATGATAAAAGAATAAAATCTTAAAAAATAAGAATCTAAAAATAAAAAAATTTTAATGAATGAAAAACAGCACAATTGAATAGATATGGGAAGACTGGGCCTCCTGTCTTTTTTCCTGATTTTAGTGGGATTGATTCAAGTATCTCTTCATTTAATTTGATATTGGCTGTTGGTTTGCAGTAAATTGCTTTTATTATGCTTAGGTATGGGCCTTAAGCTCCTAATCTCTCCAATACTTTTAACACAAAGGGGTGTTGTATTTTGTCAATTGCTTATTGTGCATCTAAGCAGGTGATCATGTGATTTTTTTGAGTTTGTTTATATAGGTGATTACATTAATGGATTTTCATATATTGAGCATACCTTGCATCCCTGAGGTGAAGCCTACTTGATCATGGTGAATGATTGTTTTGATATGTTTTTGAACTTGGTTTGCAAGAATTTTATTGAGTATCTTTGCATCAATATTCATAAGTGAGATTCATCTGAAGTTCTCTTTTTTTGGTTGGGTCCTTGTGTGGTTTAGGTATTAGAGTAATTGTGGTTCGTAGAATGAGTTAGGTAGTGTTCTTTCCGTTTCTATTTTATGCAGTAGTTTGGGGAATATTGGTATCAGGTCTTTTAAGGTCTGTTAGAATTCTGCACTAAATCTGTCTGGCCCTGGGCTTTTTTTGGTTGGGATGTTTTTAGTGACTTTTCTATTTCCTTTTGTGATATGGGCCTGTTTAGATAGTTTATCTGCTTGTGATGTAACTTTGGTATATAGTGTTCGTCTAGAACACCAATCATTTCTTCTAGATTTTCCAGTTTTGTTGAGTGTAGGCTTTTGTAGAAGGATCTGATTTTTTTTTTAATTTCTTCCTTTTCTGTTTTTATGTTGTTATGTTTTCATTTCTGATTTCTTTCATTTGGATACTCCCTCTGGGCCCTTTCATTTGTTTGGCTAAAGGTTTATCTATATTGTTGACTCTCTCAAAGAACCAGCTTCTGGTTTTGTTGATTCTTCGTATTGTTTTCTTTGTTTCTATTTGGTTGATTCCGGCCCCGAGTTTGACTATTTCCTGCTCTTTACTCCCTTTGGATGTGTTTGCTTCTTGTTATTCCAGACGTCTCTGGAGTGCTGTTTAGTTCTAATCTAAGATCTCTCCTCTTCCTTTACTAGCAGTGCTTTCAACGTATCCTGTAAGTTTGGGTATGATGTGTCAACATTTTCACTATTTTTTTTCTTTAAATAAAGAGGAGCCTGAGGTAAAGAAGATCCAGCCAGCGACAGGCCCAAAGCAGGACCCAGCTCAAGGGGAGTTCTCCAGTCCTGACAGTATTCTTGAGGCTATTGAGCACTCACATAAAGGGATCTATCATGACTGCCCTCTGAAAGACTCAACAAGCAGCTGAAAGAGTCAGATCCAGATACATGCACTCAACCAATGGACAGAAGCTGCTGACCACTGTGGTTGAATTAGGAAAAGGCTGGAAGAAGCTGAGGAGGAGGGAGACCCTGTAGGATGATCACGAGTCTTAACCTGGACCTCGAGATCTCTCAAACACTGGACCACCAACCACCAGCATTCACCAGCTGTTATGAGGCCAACAACACATATACAGCCACTGACTGGGTTCAGTCAGAAAAATTGCACCTAACCCTGTAGAGACTGGAGGCTTGAGGGAGTTTAGAGGTCTGGGGATGGTGAGTGGTGAGTTGTGAATACACTCTTGTGGAAACAGGGCACAGGGAGGAGGCATGGGATGTAGAAAATTAGAAGGGTAAACATAAAGGGGAATAAAATCTGGGGTATAAAAAATAAAGAAAGGAATAAAGAAAGGAAAAGAAATAAAAGAAAAACACAGCACTAACATTTTAATTGTTAAATTTTACTCTTTCTGTGTGTGTATATGTGTGTGTGGATATATATATATATATATATATATATATATATATATATATCCACACACATGCATATTAATTTAAATGAATGAGTGTAGATATATGGCCACATTAATTATTAATTAGATTCTCATTTTAAGATCAGGACTTAATGGGAAATGAAGGCATATAACCCATATAACTCAGGATCCTATTCCCATTAAATAAGTGTCTGTAGATCTTTGTGTGTGGAGTGTGAGATGAATAGTTAGGCTGTGGGATCTGGAGCTGGGGAACAGTCACTTTTTCTATGTTGTGACAGGGATCAGGTGCTTTGTTAAGAAGCCACATAGGCAAAAGATACCTCTCCTCAGAGACCATTTTAATCACTGTATGGGGATCTCAGTGTTTTGTAGTCACAATTAGTGTCTTCTCTTTAAAGTATTTGTGTTGGACTTGGAAGCATATAAGAAAAGGCTGTTCTCCAACCTCTAAATGTAATTGAACTACACTCAGGATGAAGAATGTGTTCTGGCCAGACTTAGTGAATTCTGGAAACAAAGAAAAGAGAGAGTCTTTGTAGTTCAGATGGCTAGAAGAATCTCAAGAGTTACTGTAGAAAGACTCTGCCAAGGAATTAGTAGGTCTGCATTGATTAATATGCTGTGTGTGTGTGCATGTATGTGTGTGTGTGTATGAATTTGAATGAGGGAAATGGACATTGAGGAGCTAAGATTTTTTCAGGTACCTAATAGTGTGAGAGGTCAACAGAAGTAGAAAACTTCTTGCTGCTTAAAGCAGTTTTTCCCTCATTATACTTTTAAGATAATTTTCCATTCAAGTCAATGAGAAACATAACCTCATTTAGACTAAGAACAAGTAATGGATAAAGAGAAAAGAGGATCAGTAGGTAAAGCCAAATTTGGTTAAATTACCTGTTTCTCTTCATTGATACACAACCCAATAACCTGAACCAAATTTCTTTATTTATCAGTCTTCCCAGTACCTTGGTTCAGCACTGGCCTAGCCACCAAAGATTTAGGCTTTAATGTTGTTCAAGACCTTGTCTGCCCTGCTTCACTGTGATTCAGCCAAATGACAATCTGTTCTCTAGCTTCAAAGCCTCCATTACCATTTGAGTTAAGTAACAGCTATTGAAAGAAATGAAGAAATCTTGTGAAATCATTGTTGAGGTAAGCAATTTCTATGATGTGTGCAGCTTTGTACTTGGTGGCCTTTAGACTAATTTTTAGCTGTGGTGTCTTGAGCTTATATAACATAAATATGGTCTCAGATACATCATCCATAGAAAGAAGAAAATTCATTTATACAGTGATTATGAGAATAAAATGCATACATGTTATGCAAAGTGCAGTCTATCAATGTTTATTATTGTTAATATTGTTCTTGTAAAAAGATATTTTTAGAAAACTCAGCAATTTCTATTAAGTAGCATTTTAAGGTTCGAAATAGAAGTAGAAAACCTAAAAATAATTTATTAAAGCTATTGATTTTTAGGTGCACTCAATTCAATTCTCATGTTTAGCATGTTGTTCTGGTTTTGCTACTGGAATATAATCACAATACTGTTCTGTATTTGTAATATATTACATCTTATTTTATAACTTCATTTTATAAAGCATATTAAGCTCTTACTGAGTGCTTAACTTGCAGGGAACAATCACTCTTTGGAGAAAGAACAATGAAGGTACCCTTATTGTAAAATCTGTGATCCAAGTAGCCATTTGATGGTAATGTAAGCAGTGGGGAGGACCCTGAAGAGAGAGAAAAGGTAAGGTTTTCAAGGTAGAGGTGATGTTCTGCCTAAAGTATAGTGATATCAGAGAAAGGAGGACTTATCAATGCTACCAATAATTTAGTATATCTGGAGAAATTGTGGTGGAATGAGTTAGCATTATATGTGTTAGGACTGGTAAACAAATAGGTGTATCAGAAAATAAGTAGTGGTATTATTATAGGTAGTCTCAGCATATTGAAGAGGCTAAATAATATCATGGGATAAACCATGATCAAATTAAAGTTTTATAATAACAACATTTTAATTGATATCTGAATTCAAAGAATTGGCACTAGTTGATAAATTGTTAATCTGATTCAGGAGTAAGGAGAACAGTTAGTTCCTTGGCTGTCAATTTAACCCAGATGTGAGATGAAGAAGGTAGAAAATAAGGAAGAATCATGATCATCAATGAGGAAGAAGTCCAGAGTCCTGAGATGGTCAAATGCATGGAAGGATAATGACCACAGATCAGCTGTATGAGCTCTGGTTGAATGACAGGATTCATACAGCTACTTTGCATTTCAAGGAGGATTACACAGTCTCTTGGTTTACACACATTCACATGTGTTTTATTTTCCCCTCAATATTCTAGGATGACTACTACAGGCAACTATTTTGAAGAATAACTCTCTTGAAGTCAAGAATTAGTTAGGATCCATCATTTAGGAAATCCCCTCTCTAGTACCTGTTTTCTTTCTATATGTTCAAATGTATAAACCATTCTTGCAGGGGCATCCTATATTCAGCATCCTGTCTTGTTTCTTCTGCTCTCTTAAGTACCACTGGCTTCATGGTCAAGGTGAACCTCACGTTGGTGACAGAGTTTCTCCTCATAGCATTCACCGAGCACCCTGAATGGGGCCTTCCTCTTTTCCACCTGTTTTTATTTATCTATCTCTTCACTTTGCTGGGGAACTCAGGCATTATTGCTTTGATCCGCATGGATCGCAGGCTGCACAGCCCAATGTACTTCCTTCTAAGCCACCTCTCTTTCATGGACATCTGCTACTCCTCTGTCACTGTTCCTCAGACAATGGCTGTGTTGTTGGAACATGGGGCAGCTTTATCCTATGCACGCTGTGTGGCTCAGTTTTTCCTGTTTACTTTCTTTGGATCCATCGATTGCTACCTCTTGGCTCTCATGGCCTATGACCGTTATGTGGCCGTGTGCCAACCTTTGCTTTATGTCACCATCATGACGCAGAAAGCCCTTCTAAGTTTTGTGGCTGGGGCTTACACTGCTGGCCTCCTCAGTGCCTTGGTGAGGACAATCTCAGCATTCACCATCTCTTTTTGTGGAAACAATGAGATCGACTTTATTTTCTGTGACCTTCCTCCTTTGTTAAAGCTAACCTGTGGTGAAAGTTACATCCAGGAACTGGTGATTATTGTATTTGCCATTTTTGTCATCCCTGCTTGCATGGTGGTGATTGTAGTTTCTTACCTGTTCATCATTGTGGCCATTTTGAGGATCCCTTCAGCAGGAGGCCGGGCCAAGACCTTCTCGACCTGTGCCTCCCACCTCACTGCGGTGTCACTCTTCTTTGGCACTCTGATTTTCATGTATCTGAGAGATAACTCTGGCCAAGCCTCAGAAAAGGATCGAGTTGTGTCTGTGTTCTACACAACAGTAATTCCCATGTTGAATCCCCTCATCTACAGCTTGAGGAACAAGGAAGTGAAGGAAGCACTAAGGAAATTCCTCAATAGAGTCAAGACTTGCTAACCTTTCCTCACCTTAAGAATCCAATGCAGAATCTATTATCAAATGCCAGCAATTTAGAACTTTTTTTTAAATCTACACTATACCCAATATTTAAGTGTGGATATCATGATACATGGTTTTATAAAAGTGAGAATTTTTAATTCCAGGGATAGACAAGAAGAAATGAGAAGTTTAGCTGGAGAAGAGGTTTGCAATCTAAATGTGGCAGGGCTCACTAGTCTCTGTGATGATATAACAAGATTATAATTTTTTTGCAAAATTTTTTTTAAAATGTAAATAAACCAATTTATAAATTTTCCTATTAAATTGTATATGTTTTATTCACTTTAACATAACTTGCAGAAAACAATATTAAAACACAATTACTATGATCTCCAAAATCATATTTTCATTTTAGATTCAAAATTTAGAATGTATTTACATTTTATTTTAATTTAAATAAAAATCTTTTGCTACATGCTGCTATGTAGTCCACTTTGACCTCAAACTCCATGTATGGAAGGATGATCTTGAATTCTTGATCTTCCTTTCTTTATTCTATTATTACTGTGATTAAAGTTCCCTGCTACTTACTGGGTTTATGCAATTATCAAACCTAGGACTTTGCACTTGCAAGGAAGACATTATCCTTCCTGAATGAGTTAATTCTTAGACTTATATGACATTTAAAAGATATTTTACATATTTATTTATTTATTTATTTATTTATTTATTTATTTATATGTGTGTGTGTACATAGGTTTGTATGTGTGTGCATTTGTATGTGCATGTTCATGTGCATATGCATGTGTATGTGTGTAAGCCAAAAAGGGCTATCAAGTGACCTCCTCTATTACTCTCTGCTTATTTATTTGAGATGCAATCTTTCACTGAACTCAATTTTGCCATTTCTGGGTTAGGCTGGTAGTCAGGAAACACCATTGATTTTCTTGTCTTCTACTCTTGGAGGTGTGATTGCAGCATTTATAGAACCCTAGGCTTGCTATATGGGTATTAATGCCAATTGTTTTTTTATGTTGGTGTCACGCTGAACCATCTCTCCAGTACCACAATTTATTTTTAGGAGTGTTTTTCTTGTTCCTTGAAATTTTTGAGGAGATTGTATTAAATACCACATTTGGTGATAAGTACAAGAAATAGATCCTTGTTGTTTTAAGCCACTAAGATTTTATATGATTCATTTCAGTGACATGGCCTGGTATAAATTGTCTAAAACATATAGTCTCTTGGGAGATGTAAAAAAAATGGATGAAGACTTTGGGAGATTATCTAGAATGTGCCTCTGATATATATGAAAAAATAGTTTTTAAAAATTTATTCTTCTCTCATGAAATGCATTCTGACTAGCTTCCCCTCTTTCATTATTTTCCATTCCTGAATACCACCTCTGTCACCTAGATCCACTTCTCTTCCATTTTTCTTTAGAAAAGAACAGTTCCCTACCCTAGAATATCAACTAAACAGCGCATAAGAATAATTTTTCATTATTTCTTTTGCCTTGTATAATTGAACATATCATTTATGATACATGAAATCTTAAATACTTTATGTAAACAAATATAAATTACTTTTATTATTTTATTTGTATTCTTATTATTTTATTTGTTTACATTTCAAATGTTGTTCCCCTGTCCAGTCTCCCTTCCACAACCCCCACACTCTTTCCCTTTCCCTTTGCCTCTACAAAGATGCTACCACATCCATCCACCCTCTCTTGCTCCATGCATCTACTATTTCCCATTGCTGGGTCAACAAGACTGAGCAGGACAGTGTCCCCCATTCCATCCGTGGCAGATGAAGTCATCCTCTGCTACATATGTAGTGGGGTGATGGACCTACTCATGTATATACTTTTTGGTTGGTAGTTTAGTTCATGGGAACTCTAAGAGGTCCACTTAGTTGATATTGTTGTTCTTCCTATGGGGTTGCAATCCCATTTAGCTCCTTCAGTAATTCCCCTAACTCTTCCATTGAGGTCCCCAGGCACAGTCCAATGGTTGGCAGTAAGTATTTCCATCTGTCTTAGTCAGGTGCTGGCAGAGCCTCTCAGAGGACAGCTATACCAGGGTCCAGTGTGCAAGTACTTCTTGGCACTGGCAATAGTGTCTGGGTTTGGTATGTGTGGATGGAATGGATTGGATGGTAGAGCAGTCTCTGGATGGCCTTTCCTTCAGTCTCTGCTCCATTTTTTCGTCCCTGCATTTTCTTTAGACAGGGACTATTCTGGGTAAAAAAAAAATGAGACGGGTGGGTGGCCACATCACTCAACTGGGGGCCATATCTAACTACTAGAGGTGGTCTCCAGGTTGTATATCCCATCTGTTGTGTATTTATGCTAGTGTCATCTCCGTTGGCCCTGGGAGTCTCTCACATTCCTGGTTTCTGGGACTTTCTAGTGGTTCTTCCTCACCCCTATTCCCCTCCCACCACTGCTATTTAATTCCATTAATTCTCCTGGTTCTCTGGACTTTTCTCCTATCTTTTTACCATATCTGGTCCTGCCCCCCATCTATTACCTTTCCCTCCCCTCTCCCACACAGCTCCTTTCTTTCCTTTGCCTCCTGTAATTATTTTGTTCCCCGTTATGAGTAGGATAGAAACATTCACACTTTGGACTTCCTGTCAAGCTTCATATGGTCTGTGAGTTGTATTATGCGGATTTGGAGCTTTTAGGCTAATAATAACCACTTGTCAGTGAGTGCACACTATGTATGTCCTTTTGAATCTGGGTTATCTCACTCAGGATATTTTCTAGTTTCATCCATTTACCTATAAAATACATGAAGTCATTGTTTTTAAAAGCTGTGTAGTATTACATTGTGTAAATGTTCCACATTATCTATATACATTCTTTTTCTATCTCTGTGAAGAATTGAGTTGTAATTGTGATGGAGATTACACTGAATCTGGAGATTGCTTTTGGTAAAATGACCATTTTTACTATGTTAATCCTGTTGATCCTTGAGCATGGGAGATCTGACCATCTTCTGAGGTCTTCTTTGATTTCTTTCTTCAGTGACTTGATGTTCCTGTCATACTGATCTTTCCCTTGCTTGGAGAGTTACACCAGGATATCTTACGTTATTTGTGGTTATTCTGAGGGGTATTTTTTCCCTGTTTCCTCTCTCAGCCTGTTTAACCTTCGTGTAAAGGAGAGATACTGATTTGTTTGAGTTAATTTTATACCTACCCCCTTTTCCGAAGTGGTTTTTTTTTTTTTTTTTTTTTTTTTTTTTTTTGTTAGAAGCAGGATTTTTCTTGTAGAATTTTAGTGTAGCTTATGTATACTATCATATCATTTGCAAGTAGTGCTACCCTGACTGCTTCCTTTCCAATTTTTATCCCTTTGACCTCATTTTGTTGTCTAGTTGCTCTGGCTAGAACTTTGAGTACTATCTTGAAAAAATACTGAGAGAGTGGCCAGCCTTGTTTTGTCCATGATTTTTGTGGGATTTCTTCCAAGTTTCTATTTAATTTGATGTTGGCCCTTTTTTTTTTTTTTTTTTATTGCTTGTATTATGTTTAGGAATGTACATTGAATTCCTGATCTATCCAAGAATTGTAACATGAACAAGTGTTTTATTTTGTCAAAGTTTTTTCAGCATCTAATGAAATAAATGATCATGTTCATTTTTTATTTAGGTTTGTTTATATAATGGTTTATGTTGATGAATTTCTGTATATTGATGCATCCCTACATCCCTGGGATGAAGCCTACTTGATTGTGTTGAATAATGGTTGTGATGTGTCCTTGGGTTCAGTTTGCAAGAATTTTATTGAGTATTTTGTATCAATATTTATAAGCACAATTGTTTCGACATTCTTTTTCTTTGTTGGGTCTTTGTGTGGTTTAAGTATCAACGTATCTGTGGCCTGATAGAATAAATTAGGTAGTATTCTTCATGTTTCTATTTTGTGGAGTAGTTTGAGAAATATTGGTATTAGTTCTTTGAAGGTATTATTGAATTCTGCACTGTAGTGAGCCGCTGTTTCAGTGGCTACACATTTGCATTTTTCAAGATGGCGTTGGCCTCGTGTTTCCCCAGCAGTAAACAATTATCTGCGCAGTTGCTAGGCTGATAGGCGTGCCAAAGTCACTGCCAATCCCGAGGCATAATATTGGGTGGTGAGCGAACAGCCAATCAGAAGTGAATACGTCACTCTAGATTTTCCAATTTTGTTGAGTTTAGGCTTTTGTAGTAGGAGCTGATGATTTCTTTGAATTTCCAAAGTTTCTGTTGTTATGTCCTTTTTTGTTTCTGATTTGTTAATTTAGATACTATGCCTATGCCCTTCAGTTAGGCTTGGCTAAGAGTTTATCTATCTTGTTGATTTTCTCAAAGAACTAGCTTTTAGTTTTGTTGATTCATTGTATAGTCAGTTCTCTTTGTTTCAAATTGGTTGATTTCAGCCCTGTGTTTATTTCCTGCCATGCACTCCTCTTGAGTGTGTTTGTTTTTTTTCCTAGAGCTATCAGATGTGCTGTTATGTGGCTAGTGTAGTATCTCTCCAATTTCTTCATGAAGACACTAAGTGCTATGAATTTTCTTTTTTATACTTTTTTTTCATTGTGTCCCAAAGTTTGGATATGCTGTGCTTTCCTTTCCATTAAATTCTAGAAAGCCTTTAATTTTTTCTTTCTTTCTTCTCTGACCTAGTTATCGTTAAGTAGAAGTTATTAAGTTTCCATGAGTATGTGAGCTTTTGGTTGTTTTTGTTGTTATTGAAGACCAGTCATAGTCCTTGCTGATCTGATATAATGCATGGGATTATTTCAATCTTCTTGAATGTGTTGAAAGTTGTTTTATGTACAATTATATGGTCAATTTTACAGATGGTACCATGAGGTGCTGAGAGGAAGGTATATTCTTTTGTTTTAGGGTAAAATATGCTGTAGGTATCTGTTAAATCTAGTTGATTCATACCTTCTCTTAGTTTTATTGTGTCTCTGTTTAGTTTCTGTTTCCATGTTCTGTCCATTGGTGAGACTGGATTGTTGAAGTCTCCTGCTATTATTGTGTGAGGGTCAATGTGTTATTTGAGTTTTAGTAAAGTTTCTTTTACAAATGTGGTTGCCCTGTATTTAGGGCTTAGATGTTCAGACTTCAGAGTTCTTCTTGGTGGCTTTTTCCTTGATGAGTATGAAGTGACCTTTCCAATCACTTTGGATAAATTTTGGTTGAAAGTCTATTTTATTAGATACTAGAGTGGCTACTCCAACTTTTTTTCTTGGGATTATTTGATTGGAAATTGTTTTTCAGCCTTTTACTCTGAGTTAGTGTCTGTCTTTGTCACTGAGATGTGTTTCACATACACAGAAAAATTATATCTCTATCTCTATCTATCTATCTATCTATCTATCTATCTATCTATCTATCTATCTATTTGTATATAAAATCTCTAGTCTGTTAGCCTATGTCTTTTTATTGGGGAAGTGAGTCCATTGATTTTGAGAGATAGTAAAGACTAATGTTTGCTTGTTCCTGTTATTTTTGTTGTTAGGGGTGGCATTATGTTTGTGTGGTTTTCTTCTTTTGTGTTTTTTTTTTTTTTTTTTGAGTTGATCAATTTCTTAGTTTTCCTTGGGTGTAGTTTTCTTCATTGCGATGGAGTTTTCTTCCTATTATCCACTATAGGGTTGGACTAATGGAAAGATATTGTTTAAATCTGGTTTTGTCATGGAAAATCTTGGATTCTCCATCTATGGTGATCGAGATTTTTGCTGGGTATAATAGTTTCAGCTGATATTTTTGTTCTCTTAGTGTCTGCATGGCATCTGTCTAAGACCTTTTGGTTTTAAGAGTCTCTGTTGAGAAGTCTAGTATAATTATAAGTCTGCCTTTATCTTTTATTTGGCATTTTTTTCTTTCCACTTATGATACTCCTTCTTTGATCTGTGTATTTAGCGTTTTGATTATTATGTGCTGGGATGAATTTTTTTCCTGCGCCAATATATTTGATATTCTGTAGGCTTATTATGCATTTATGGCCATGTCTTTCTCTAAGTTAGGGAAGTTTTCTTCTATGATTTTGTTGAAGATGTTTTCTGGCCCTTTGAATTGTGAGTCTTCACTTTCTTGTATTCTTATTAGTCATAAGTTTGATAGTATCATTGTGTACTGATTTTCTTGGATATTTTGGCTTAGGACCATTTTGTACTTTGTATTTTCTTTGACTGTTGTGTCAAAAATTTCTGTGGTATCTTCTATGCCTGAGATTCTCTCTACTGTCTCTGATATTCTGTTGGTGATAGTTGCAACGGTAACTCCTGTTCTCTTTCCTAGGTTTTCAATCTCCATAGTTGTTCTCTTTTGTGATTTCTTTATTGTTTCTATTTCTACTTTAGATCTTGGACAGTTTTGTTTAATTCCTTTATCTGTTTGATTGTATTTTCCAGTATTTATTTAAGGGAGTTATGTGTTTCCCTTTTAAGGACTTCTACCTGTTTTGCTGTATTTTTTGAGGGAGTTATTTATGTCCTCCTTAAGGTCTTCTGTCATATTCATGAGGATGATTAATCTATTTATGATTAGGTCAGAATCTTACCTTGCAGGTTATTTAGGGTATTCAGGGCTTCCTATAATGGGAGAACTGGTTCTGATGGTGCCAAGTGGCATTGGTGTCTGTTGCTTATGTTCTTGAGCTTGTGTCTCACAATCTGGTTATTTCTGGTATTACCTAGCCTTGCTGTCTCTGACTGGAGCCATTTCCTCCTATATGCCTGTGAGCGTGGTTATGATGGACATCCTGGTAGTCAAGCTTTCTCTGGTTGTTAATAATCTCATTACCATGTGTTCTGCTTCCTATTTTTCCTCTTCTTGGTCCCAAATTCACACTGTACTTTGTATATGTCTAAGAAATGAACAAACTCTCACCACTGAGTCATTTTAATGTTTAGTTTCAGAAAATGGCAACAAAGACTGTCAAAAATTCCATTGACAGGTGTCTCATTAAATGGTCAGGAGTTATAATGTTTCTTTGGCTGCCTCTGTTATGTGCAATACATACTTATGCCAGTTGGGATCTGCTGTTGTAAATCTCTATCTTGTTTGAGTACTTGCTGGTAACGAAAGAATTATCCAAGTGTGATTATTTAGAAAGAAATGAGGTACATGGTGTCTGTGAGAGTTCTTTCTACTGAAAGATCTCTTAGACCTCAATAGTAAGTGCATACATGTAAACAGATCAGAGAGGGAGAAGCAAGATGCTCTAGTAATCATCTGTGTAGTGGAGGAGGCTAATCACTAAGAATCAAGTATGAACAATTGGCACCCAGGGTAAATTGACTGATTCTAACAAAGTTTGTGGATTTCAGAGACAAGAAAAAGACAGGAAATGGAACAGAGAAAGGTGACTACAGACACCCTGGAACTGTATCCTCTTTAAGCCAAGGGAGCAAACATGGTACTCAGAGAACCACATGAAGTGTGTTTTAGATCATTCCACACTTAGTCTCTCCCAACTCAGTAGTCACATCTCCTTAGTAAATGTGCAGGAGATGAGGCAACTGAGTTTTAGGTCCATAAATGTAACTTTACAGCAAGACTAGGGATGAATGCTGTGAAGAGATATGGAAAGTCCTCATCTGAGCTCCAGAAACAGCACTGCACTTCAGTAGCAATTTGGTCAGAACATAAGTCACTGCCAAAAAGTTCATTTCCTCAAAGTGTTGCTATTGAACTGTATGATGAAGAATGCTTAGGAGTTTCCCTGTAATCACAAAAGGTTTGTTTTTATACTGTAAGGTGAGTAGAGAGGATAAGACAGCAGTGATTTCCAAGGTGTATTCTCTCTCCAGAGATTAGTTTTCCCAGCAGCCCCAAAGTCTGTCTCTGGAGCTGATCTGTAATCATGTGAACTCTTTTTACTTTGTTACTTGCACATAAACAATCCCCAAAGCATGTTTATATCATTCATTTGTTTTGTAGGAAAACATAAAAATCCATGAGTTACATTGAACTATGTGAGTGATCTTAGTTAGATGCTTTGTACAGAGTGCTTTAATAACATTTATTAATTTGAATTCCAAATCTGTAAATCAACCAGATTATTCTACCAAGTGATTATCACATAGCTATTGGCCCTGAAATCCTGGAAAGATACTGGCTTCTAAATAAGGAGTACACAAACCAGAAAAGGTGAGCTAGGAGAAAATTTGGCCTTGAATATTAGAAACAGTCATGTCCTGTAACCTTATTCATCCTAGAAGTCTAATAGGTAAGATAAGTCACTTTTTTGAAACCTTTGATTGAAACTAAAAATACATAGTTTCATGCAAATGAGGTTGGTATTAAACTACAGAATTTGGATACAAGATTGCCTTGTAAATTATGTTTGCTGCATTCACCCACTAGGGGGAACCAACTTCATGCATTTGAACTCTGTGTATTAAGGGAGATTTGTGAGGCTGCAGATCATTTCACTGATTAGCCATGGATAACTTATTTAACTACTTTGAGTCTGAGTCACCTCCAGAACAAAATAATTCTTTTATAGGATCATATGTGTAAGACAATCCAGTATGTGCCACACTGTGGTTGGTCCAGAACTGTTGTTCACCAAAAACCCACCCATGTTTGGGAAAGCAATATGGCCTGAATGAATTCAAAGGGACTCTGAGGACCAAGGTAGAATCTAAGCAGCTTTTTTTTTTTTTTTTTTTTTTTTTTTTTTTGGGATTCTATGCTTAGAAATGTAATTAAATATCCGAAACTCAGTTTATTCATATCTAAAATAAGGCCGATTTGTGCCACCTCATAATGTTATTACCCAGTTGAATGTCCTTGAAGCAAAGTAAGAGCACAACACATATGTAGAACACTTTTGAGACATTAATTCCAGAAATGAGGGATTTATCATTGCTGAACTTTGTTTTTATCAATGATACTCATTCTTTGAAAGAAAAAGAAGAAAGCGTTTGAGATAAGGTTATAACATAAAGTACAAGATTGTGGACCCACACTTCTCTGGAGCATTATTCTTGGCTGAGACTTTTCTTTTTTTCCTAGAGATATCCCAGAGACCTCATTGGCTTCTCTGCTCTGTGCTATAATAAAAGCACATTGACAGGTAACATTGTCAGTCCATTGTATTCTAGGCTATCTTAAAATGTCCATTAATCTTGTGGTTACCCTCCATATCTGGCTCTTATATGTTTTCTGCTCCTTGTCTGAAATCATTTTTGGGAGGAAAGGGTGTGTAATATAGATCGGAGATTAATGCTTGTGAATTATGAAGTTTCTTATTTTTTGTACATTAACCAGTTTTAGGTCTCCGTGTTCAACATTTTCTACTGAAAAAAAAAAAAAACTTAAGCTTCAGAAACAATTGGGAATTGATAGATGCTAGGAGAGGGACAGTCAGTCTTTACACCATGCTCTAGTCAAGGCTGCATATTAAAGAGTAGATATGCAGCATAAAGCAGACTTGATGGGTTTAAACAAGAAAGAGGACACATAATAGGATAGGCAGGAGGAAGTGTAGCTCTAGGAGGAGTTGGAGTAGGAGGACAAATGTGATCAAAATGCATTCTAGAAATTCCTCAAATTACTAAGAAAATCTGTTCATAGCTGCAAAATATTTATTTCTCTTTCATAAGAAGCTTTGTGTTCAAGGAGGTTGTTGTCTCCCTCTACTCTGGCCACAACTCAAGATGGTGGTTCCTGAACACCGTTTTAAAATAACATTACATAAAGTTTGCTCATACTATATAGGTTCTTCAAATTTCACTTCTATCAGATATGAAAATTGTCCTTACATGACATAATCAAGCCCTGTTAGTTTTTAATTAAAAAATTCTTAGTTACTGATAAATTGCTTATATTTGCTTCTTAGTTAAGCAATTTAACTGAAGACATATCATGAAAGACACAGGGCAACTGAGCCTATACTACCTCATAACCATGAAAGAGAAAAAAAAACCCACATGTATAACAAAAATTCAAAGTCAATCTTAATTATTATATTTACTTAATGATATTTGAAAAGTATATGTGTGTGTTTAAGTTTTTGACTCATCTATGCAGATAATTAAGTTTTTGTAGTTAGAGAGGTACAACATGGTAGAAAGTATACATGGTTTTGCACTAGGATGTTCTATGTTCAAATATAGGATAATGAACAAGTTCTGTAGCCTGTCTGGCTTCACTCTGTCCATAAAATAGTCTTGTCTATTCCCAGCATGAACTTCTATTGGAAATAGGCTAGGAGAGTTAATATGATGTGGTTTGGGGGAGAGTGTGTGTGTGTGTGTGTGTGTGTGTGTGTGTGTGTGTGAGAGAGAGAGAGAGAGAGAGAGAGAGAGAGAGAGAGAGAGAGAGAGAGAGAGAGAATGTCAGTGCAGCCATATCTCCACACAGTATAATCCTGCTTGCTCTATGTTTAGGTTCTTGGAACAGTAAAACTCTCACAATGATTCCACAAACCAGTCATGAGACAGAAATTGAACTTATGCAGTTTAAGAATTAGAATGGTGAGAAGAATGCTAAAAATTAGCCAAATTCCTTAATTTTTGAAAATGAAAACTATTAAATTAAGCACAGGGAATACTTTCTTTACTGTGAACATAAACACATAGGACAAAAATAGTGAGACAAAAATTTCCCTATTGTTATAACAAATAAAATTTTGATTTGAAAAATTGTTTTACTGACCTAATTTTGATATTCAGGGATTTAAATATAAATTCAAGGACTTGAGATAGAAAATTACAATCTGAATTGGCTGATAATGTGCTGTCAGGATATTTGGCAAATGGTTCAAGAGGACCAGTATAGGTCAATAGAATCAAGAGTCTCAGATGCAGGCCCTGACTCTGCCTCAAGCTAGTTCAGAAGAATTTTTATATATGGACTCAACATTATGTCCATAACTAAGATTCATGTTAAACTTGCAGTTGTTTGTCAAGCATCTATAAAATATTCAAAACAGAATGTTCTAGAACAGTAGCAATGTCTTTGAAAGCTTCTGTAAAGATCCAGTGAAGGGGAACCTGAAGGTGCTTTTATTAAAATCCAGACAGTACTCATAGAATGGTCAACAATGAAAATGCGCTGTGATATGAATCAGATCTATGTTATGTGAAAACAAGGTAATTTATGAAATGCAAATATTGCCATGACTCAGTGTATAAAAAATTAAATTCAATTTTAAGTGATCCGTATAGTACAGTAAAGTATTCATTCCCACTAAGTTCGAAGATTCTCTAGAAGTAACAGAAGCCTAGCAGATCATCCTCTGTGGCCTAAATTACACGATGATCATTTTAAGGTATGGTATATTTGCAAGAATAATAAAGAAATATCAGTCACTTGTAGACAAAATAACTACTCATAGACAAAACATAGAGGATTTTTATAAACTAGCAAGTACTGTTACCTGAATGCAGCAAAAGAATCAAAGTTGTTAAAATGAAATAGAAAGTAAACGATTGGAGAATATTTATCTCATTTAGTGATAGTACAAATTTTGTATTAAATATTGAAATAATGATGTATAGATAAGTATATATGTAGAAAACATGTCTTATTTAAAGATATATTATGAGCAGTATAGTAGAAATTTATGCAAAAAGAACACATTATTTTCAGAGGTAGAAATCAGTAGACATTACCTAAAGTTGACGAGTACAATGACAAAAATAATAATGGTCTTTCTTTGTGCTGAGCAATGCTTTACTCTCCTTTCAGTATTAAATTATTTAGCATTGACAATACTCCACTGACATAGGCATTTATTTTCATAAAATGGATATAAAATTATGGCATATGAACATATATTTAAACACACATATTATACATAAACACATATATGTGTTCATATGTGTTATATCATATGCAATTGTATAGTTTAATGTATGCTTGCTATATTATATGTATATATGTATACACATATATTGATATTCATGTATATGTATATAACACATACACACACATATATATTTATACATATACACATACATATACATATATGATTTTAAAAAGGGACTTCAAGGCAAGACAATGGTGCCTAGATGGAGGAGAGATTTGAAGAAAGAAGAGTTATGGTGAAATAAAGCCAAAATATATTTATTTTCTCTGATATTTGAAGCCTATATTCAAAGAGAGTACTATATAAGGGAAGGTGGGGAGTAGCACGAAAAGGACAGGGAAGAATATTGGATGATGTAACAACAAAGAACAACTGTAGACATGTATAAAATTGTCACAATAATGATAAAGGAATTAGCTGGGCGGTGGTGGTGCACGCCTTTAATCCCAGCACTTGGGAGGCAGAGGCAGGCGGATTTCTGAGTTCGAGGCCAGCCTGGTCTACAGAGTGAGTTCCAGGACAGCCAGGGCTACACAGAGAAACCCTGTCTCAAAAAAACAAAAACAAAAACAAAAACCAAAAACCAAAAAACAAAAAAAATGATAAAGGAATTAACAATAAAAATGAATGGATAAATAAAGTAATAGAGGCACAATAGGAATAGATAATGTGAGCCAAGGTGTAGAACTAAAGTATAGGAAGATTATGACTTTAGTGTTTAAATTTCTGTGCTATATACTAAAAATATTGACCCACAACATCTTAAATATTATAGACTTTGAAGTAGAGTGGTAACATCTGAAGTTGAAAAAAGTCATTTTTAGTATTATTTGAATAGGCAATAGGCTTGACTATGGTATAATAGCAAGAAGAATATATGAATGCATATAATAATGGATTAACCAGCACAAAATAACAGGGCAATCAACTCCCTATTTTTTTAAAGGGAAGAATAGGTTAAATTGATTTGAGTATAAGGGCAGTTTAGATCAGTGTATGGAAGTGAAGGAGAAATGGGATTCAGTTTCAAGGGAAGAATGAATAGGTGGGACTAACTAAAGATGAGGAAGCTCATGCCTCAAGATGGGGAAACTCATGTAGACAGTGGCTGAACACATACTGGTATGCAGCAAAAGAGATTCCTGCCTGCAATGGGATTGGAGTGCAAGCACAAAGGGGGCATCTTTATTCTCCCCAACACTGAGGATTAGCTTTCTTGTCCTCACAGGAATTTCCAAATGTAAATGAGAATTAATTTGAATCAGAAATAGCAACTGAAAGCCACCTTGTGCTCCTCAGAAATGTTGAAAAAAATGAGGCAGATTAACTAATTCCTGAAAAAATATCTTATATGTAGACAAAAAGCAAGCTTAATACCTACTACAGAGACAAAGAGTGACCTTAAGTATTGGAATCTTTACAATACATTTTTATCTTCTAATGAGTAAACAGTCCACACTGAATATGGACAATAACAACCTCACCACAGTAACTGAATTCATTCTTATGGGCTTTACTGACTATCCAGAGTGGGAGATTCCTCTTTTCCTGGTGTTTCTCTGCTTTTATCTGGTCACCATCCTTGGAAACTTGGGCATGGTCATTCTTATCTGGATGGATATCCAGCTTCAGACTCCAATGTATTTCTTCCTGAGTCATCTCTCTGTAATGGATGCCTGCTACACCAATGTCATCACTCTTCAAATTCTGGCCATGCTGGCCACAGGGAAAGTAGTTATCTCCTATGACCATTGTGCTGCCCAGTTCTTTTTTTTCACCTTCTGTGCAAGTACAGAATGTTTCCTGTTGGCAGTGATGTCCTATGACCGCTATGTTGCTATTAGCAATCCTCTGCTCTACACTGTGGCCATGAGTCCTAAAAAATGCTGGAGTTTGGTACTGGGAGCCTATATATTTGGGTTATCTGGGTCCATTCAAAGAACCACATGTACCTTCTCCCTCTCCTTCTGTGAAGACAATAAGATCAACTTTTTCTTTTGTGACCTTCCACCCCTGCTGAAGCTGGCCTGCAGTGACACAACAAATGCTGAAATTATAATTTTTTGTTTGGGAATTTTGTCATCTTGGTGAATGCTTTAGTCATACTCATTTCCTACCTGCTCATCATCAAGACAGTCATCATCATGAAGTCTTCAGGTGGCAGAGGTAAAACATTCTCCACATGTGCCTCCCACCTCACTGCTGTGGCTCTTTTTTTTGGGACCCTCACCTTCATGCATATAAGAAATGGTTCAGGGAAATCTCTAGAGGAAGATAAAGTTGTGTCTGTCTTCTATACTGTGATCATCCCCATGTTGAACCCTCTGATCTACAGCTTGAGAAATAAAGATGTTAAAGCAGCCTTCAGAAAGCTCACTAGCAGGCTACAGGTGTTCCAGAGTGTATAAACTGAGTGAGATTACCTCTCCTTTATCAGTTTTGTATGTATATCGTTCACATCTAAATAGATACCACTAATATATGTATGAGTTACTCATGAACAGAGAGAGTGCTTCCAAGTTGCTCCAGGAAAGACTTGTCTTAAATTTTATATTCAGCAATTGAAGTACACTTTTCCCTGTCTGTCTCCTAGAGCTCTCACTTACCGTCACTTAGAGGAGGTTTAAGGGATCTTCTGTTTTTTATTCTAATTTCTGGCACAATTTTCATCTTGTCTTTGTTGCTACATATATTAATGTAGTTCATGTGTCAAATATTAGGACTCCTTTGAGTTGAGCTGATTTGACTCTTTTGTTTCTTTTTTCATAGTTTTTATTTCATGTGTTTGGTTGTTTTCTCTGCATGTGGCTATGCATGGGTGTGTGCAGTACCCTGTGGGGAACAGAAGAGGGCATCACATCACCTGGGATTGGAATTACAGATAGTTGTAAGTTGCCTTTAGGTGCTGGAAACTGAACCTGAATCCTCTGTAGGATCAGATATCTCTTAACTGCAGATCCATCTTTCCATCTTCCAATATGTCTTCTTTACTCAGCATATTGCTTTGTGCACACAGAATTCTTAATACCTGACTGTCAATTTAAAGACATGAGTTCTTTTCCTTCCATGTGGAAATAACCATAAAATTAGAATTTATGACTGCCAAGTTTTCTGTTGATTGATTCTGTGTTAAGCACTTGGCCCATGTAAAGCTAGTAAACATTGCAATCTGTTTTGTGAACACAGAAACAAAAAGAGATTCAGACTTGGGAAACAATTGATCCAAGCATAGAATATATAAATGGCTAGTAGAATTAAAAAGAACATTTTAATTTTCATAATAATCAGGACTTTCACCTTAAAACTTTAAGTTGCTAACTGACTTTATGAAAATTAAAAAGCATCATGTCCTCATACTAACAAGAGTGTTTATACTGGTGAGTACAAATTGGTGGGTTTAATGACTATATGAATAGTTTGATATTTTCACATGAAAACTCCAACCACACAATGAGTAATATAGCTGAACCAATGACTTGAATATGTACTAAAAAACAACTCTTAGTCAGGATCATTAATATATGGGTACTTTTTTTCATAGAATGTTGCTGTAGGAACTCATCACTCAGAACATTTTCCTTCCATGTTCATTCTCCCACTTTTGAATGTGCATTCTTTGGTTGGAACGAGATGCCATTTCACAATATAAAGTGACATTGATGATTAAAGCAATGTATAGGTGGCAATAAAGCAGAAAAAAACAGCGATTTGAGATATCCCCTTCTCTTTCAATATAGATATATAGAGACTATATATTTCTTTCTTTCTACTACTTTAATTTTACTCTGTAGTGTTTGGTATTTTCACTCAATCCAACACTATTTTACATGTTTCATTTTTTTCAACAACTCTTTCATCATTTAATAGTATGTTTTTAATCTTCATAAGCTACTGTATACTCTGTGGTCTTTTATGTTCCTGATTTATAGCTTGATTACTCCACTGTAATCGTTACACAGAATACAAGTAAATATTTCACTAGTTTCCTCTATTTATCAGACAGTCCTAATAGGTCATCTATTTAGAGAATGCTCTTTAGTCCACCAAGAGGAATCAGAAATCTGTAGTGTTTTAATGGAGTGGTATGTATGTGTTTAGTAAGTCTGTTTGATATAATTTGTCTTTTTGTTAAGATATTTTTGTTTATTTTTTTCTGTGTTGACATGCCAATAGGTTTAAGTAGAGTTTTGAAGTCAACTAGTATTATTTTGACTTTACACCAAGTAGTATTTGTGTTGTCTATGGGTACACTCACATTCAGTGTGTATATATTTAACCTTAAAATGTCTTCTTTATGGATTGTTCTCTTAATTGATCTGAAGTGATTTCTTTTTTCTGAATTTTTGTTTGAAGTTCATTTTTCCAGACAGTAAAATCAAAACAGTTGCTTGTTTCCTAAATCTATTTCCTTGGTCCAACTTTTCTGTCATTTAACCCTAAAGGCAATGAAGAGATGGTTGCTACTGTTTTACACAGTTTGATAGTTTGTGTCTTCTGACTGGATAATTAAGAAAATTAATTTTCAGAGTTATTATAGGAAGATGTATATTAATTTCTATCATTTTATTGATTCTGTAGAGCTCTGTGTTTATTTCTGCAATATAGGTTTTATTCCATTGTGGTTTGTTCTTTCCTATAATAGCTTCATGAATTTTTATTTTTTATTTCTTGTCTTCTATTCAAAGGTTTCCTTCAAATATCTTGAACACCTAGCAGAATGGTAATGAGTACATGTAGCTCATTTTTATCATGGATTTTTTTCCCTTCTTTTCTGTTTTAATGATGATGTTGCTTTGCTAGGTATAATAGTTTTGATTGACAGTTGTCTTTTAGAACTTGAGATATAGCATTGTAACCTCTGTCTTATAAGGTTTCTATTCAGAAATTTATAAGCATACTTTTATGTGTAACTTTGTATTTCTTACCATTTAAAATATATTTCCTTTTGCTGTTTATCTAGTACTTTAATTATTATATGATAAAAAATCTCTATTCTGTTATGGTCTTATCTGTTTGATGCTCTAAATGCTTTTTTTTATTTAGAGTATATAACTTTTCTTAATTTTGAATAATTTGTATAATGTGTTATAATAATAACACATTTTTATATTAATTTTAAAGTAATGTGTTAAAACATTCTATTCCATTAGAATAAAATTTTTATTTTTTTTATTATTTTTGGTTATTTATATTTCAAATGTTATCCTCCTTCTTAGCTCCCCCTCCACAAGGCACCTCTCCCCTCATCGCCCCGCCTACCTCTATGAGGATGCTCCCTCACCCGCCCACACATTCCTGCCTCAGTACCCTATATTTCTTCTATCCAGTGTCATCAAGCCTCCACAGGACTGAGGGTCTCTCCTCCCGTTGATGCCAGATAGGGCAATCCTCTGCTACATATCCTGCTGGAGACGTGGGTGTCCCCCCATACCCTGCCCACATGTACTGTTTGTTTGGTGGTTTAGTCCCTGGGATCTTTGAGGGGTCTCCTTGGTTGTTACTGTTGTTCTTTGTATGGTGTTGCAAACCCTTTCAGCTACCACAGTCCTTATCCTCAGTTCTCCATTGGGGTCCACATGCACAGTCCAATGTTTAGTTGTGTACATCTGCTATGGCAGAGCCTCTCAGGGGACAGCTGTGCCAGACTCTTGTCAGTAAGGACTTCTTTGCACCTCAGCAATAGTGTCTGGGTTTGGTATTTGCAGGTGGGATGAATCTCTAGGTGGGGGTCTTTGGATGACCTTTTCTTCATTTTCTGCTCCACTCTTTGTCCCTGCATTTTCTTTTGACAGGAGAAATTCTGGATTAATATTTTTAAGGTGGGTGGATGGCTGCATCAACCATAATCATCAGATATAGTATTTTCATAGTTTCGATTTATCTTGTAAGTTTCCTTAAAGAATTTTGAGTTGACAGACATATACTGGGAATATTTATTGAGGTCAGAGGACAACTTGCAAGGAGATGGCTCCTTTTTTCCATTACTTGGATTGTAGAGATTGAACTCAGGTAGGTAAAGCTCTGTAGCAATCTCCTTAACTCACTGAGCCATTTTGCTGGCCCAACTTTTGTATTAATATTGTCCCACTGTTCACATTGGTTATTTTCATTCTTTTATTTTGTCTTTCAGCTCATATTTTCTATAATTTTCTCTCGACATTGTATTGGTGTGTCTTTCCACATTCCCTATTCTTTGACTTAATATAATTTATATTTCAAATATTTCAGTTAAATATTTATTGAATTTCTCTTTTAGGTCACACCAACTTTATTATTTCATTTAACTTTTTTCATCAACTTGAGACTTGTTAATTATCTTTCTTAGTATATCTGAGTATACACGTATTATTTGTTTGAAATTTCATTTATATCTCACCTATTGAAATTCAGGACTGTGTGATTAACAATTGTTGGAAGAATTACTTTAATGTTTCTTATATTACTGTTTTTGGGATTTATGAATCTGAGATTGTTTTGTTGCTTACTATATAAAATCAGCTGTACACTTTTTGTTAAATAGTTTCAATATTCAAGGTGGATAGAATATCACAGAATTGAGGTCCATAGTTTAGAAGTTATATAATTGGTCCAGGGACACAGAGTGCTTTGTAGAGAGTTGCTACTACACCCAGAATAAATTATTAACTGCGAAAAAGCACAACCCCTGGATATATCCTCTATACCAGCAAATTAACAATATTTATATTTTTTACTTTAATAACTTTTGGAGTGAATTTCTGACCATTGACCCTATACTGAGTGGCATAAACCAGAGTTCCCTCCTTTGGACTCTCTCTGGCTTGGCTGCATGCAGTGCAGAGCAGGTATAAATGAGATCTTTGTTGTTCAACCAATTTTGTGTTGAGTGATATTAGCACATGCATGAGGAGAGGTTGTAAGACATTGCCTCATAGTTGTTTTGTAACTCAGCTCATATCCACATTGGCTTCATCCTCTGTTTTGTTGAGTCAGTTTATTTGAACTATATTTTTTTGTTTTTATTTTATTTATTCTTTAATCTTTTTTTTTTACAGTCCAGACTTTATCCCCCCCCCCAGTCCCACTCTGTTCCACATCCATACCTCCTCCTCCACCCTCATCTCCAAAGGATGTCACCATTTTCCACTCCCACACCACCAGCCCTTCCCATTTGCTGGGTCCTTAAGTTTCTTGAGGGTTAGGTGCAACTTCTCTGACAGAGTCCAGACTACACAGTCTTCGGTTGTATATGTGTTGGGGGCCTCATATCAGTTGGTGTATGCTTCCAGTGTCTGAGAGATCTCAGAGATCCAGATTAAATGAGTCTGCTGGTCTTCCTATAGGGTCACTATCCTCCTCAGCTTCTTCAGCTTTTCCCTAATTTAACCACAGGGATAACCAACTTCTGTCCATTGGGTGGGTATAAATATCTGCATCTGATTCTTTCAGCTACTTGTTGGGCCTTTCAGAGGTATGATAGGCCTGTTTGTAAGCATACCTTAGCATCAGTAATAATGTCAGGCCTTGGAGCCTCCTCTTGAGATGGATCCCAATTTGGGCCTGTCACTGGACCTCCTTTTCCTCAAGCTCTTCTCCATTTTTGTCCCTGCAGTTCTTTCAGACAGGAACAAATTTGGGTCAGAGTTTTTGACTGTGGGGTGGCCACTCCATCCCTCCACTTGGTACCTTATTTTTCTACTGGAGTTAGATTCTACAAGTTACCTCGTTCTACTGTAGGGAATTTTATCTAAGTTCTCTCCCTTTGAGTTCTGTGAATCGCTCACCTCCCAGGTCTCCTCTTCCTAGAGGATCCCCCCACCTTCTATCTCCAGAGGTTGTTGGTTTCCATTCTTTCTGCTGGTCCTCAGGATTTCAGTCCTGCTCTCCCTCCAATACCTGATCATGTTACCTTCTTCTCCTCCCTGTCCCCTTTTCCAACCAGGACCCTCCCTCCTTTCCTCTCCTGTCATTGGCTTCTTCTCCCTCCCAAGTGTGATTGAGGCATCCTCACATAGGCACTGCGGCTTGTTAACTTTCTTGGATTCTGTGGATTGTATCTTGGGTATTCTCTACTATTTTGGCTAATATCCACTTATTAGTAAGTATACCATGCATGCGATCTACACATTGAATGCAGTCCTCATCAAAATCCCTTCACAGTTCTTCAAAGATATGTAAACAGCAATTCTGAAATTCATCTAGAAAAGCCAAAAACCCAGATTAGTGAAAAAAATTAACTATAAAAGAACTTCAGAGGAAATAACCATCCATGACCTCAAACTATGATACAGAGTAATACTGATTAAAAACTGCATGGTATTGGTTCAGAAACAGACATGTTGATCAATGCAAAAGAACTGAACACCCAGAAATAAAACTGCCCACTATGGACACTTGATCTTTGACAAAGATATACAATGAAAATATACCAAAAATATACAATGAAAAAATGAAATCATATTCAATAAATGGTGCTGATCTAACTGGCAATCTGTATGTAGAAAAATGAAAATAGATCCATATTTATCATCTTGCACAAAGCTCAAGTACGAATGGATCAAGGACCTCAGCATAAAACCAGATACAGTGAAACTAATAGAGGAGAAAATGGGAATGAGCCTCAAACTGATTGGCACAGGGGCAAATTTCCTAAACAGAACTCCAGTGGCTCAGGCTCTAAGATTACGAATTGATAAATGGGACCTCATGAAACTGGAAAGTTTCTGTAAGGCAAAGGACATAGTCAATAGGACAAATTGGCAGCATAGAGATTGGGAAAAAAGGCTCCACTAACCTCACATTTGATAGAGGGCTAATATTTAAAATATATAAAAAACTCCATAAGCTAACCACCAAAAAACCAAAAATACAATAAAAAAATAGGGTATAGAACTAAACAGAGAATTCACAATATAGGAATCTCAAATGGCTGAGAAGCACCTAAAGAAATGTTCAATGTCATTAGTAATTTGGAAAATGCAAATTAAAAAATCTGAGATTCCACCTTATACCAATCAGAATGGCTAAGAAAAAACCTCAGCTGACAACACATGTTGGCAAGGATGTAAAGAAAGATGAACACTCCTCTATTGATAGTGGGATAGGAAACTTGTAAACCACTCTGGAAATCAATCTGGTGGTTCCTCAGAAAATTTGTAATCTACCTGAAGAACCAGCTATATCACTTTTGGGCATATACTCAAAAGATGCCCCTGTAGCATAGGGGTCTTTTGGAGGTGAAGGGACATAACATTTGAAATGTAAATAAATAAAATGAGCAATAAAAAATAAAAAAGTTGATGGCTTCAGAAGAAATTTACTTCAATAACCTAAAATATTGTCCCTTGGCCTCATCTTCTGACTTCCCATATTTTCTGTTTCTAATAAATCTCAGATATAAATTCTGAGTTTGTCTGGAATTTAAGTATCAGAGTTACCAAATTAATCTACAGTTCTGTGAGAACTAACTACCAATTATTTTCAATTGTATATTTCCCTGGAGAATTCTCCATCAACAAAGGTATCTATTTTTTTCCCCTAAAATTCCTAGAAATTTCTACTAAGCTGTTGGATAACAACATACAGTCAAAGACTGATTGACATGTGATTCTGAAAGTCAGATTCTTTACTTAGTATAATTCACATTCTAGAGTTCTTCAAGAATCAAGCCAATGCTAGATTCCAGATGGAAAGACAGCACTTAGCCATTTTGTACTTCGTTTTTATCCTGCATATGTTTCTTCTTTGAGTACTTCTCAGTGAAACATGTATACTCCAGCTCTGACCGAGATTCAATTATTTTCAGTTTTTAAAAAAAATTTTAAGATTATAGTATAACCACATTTATCCCTTCAATCTTCTCCTACCAAACATTGCCATCTACCACTTCTTGTACTCTTTCAAGTATGGTCTGTTTCTCATAGACTGTTAGTTATTACATATGTATATTTCATGAATATATATATATATTACTAAATATTAAATGCTCAGTTTGTATAGTGTTACTTGCTTGGATGTTTTCAGGGCTGCCATTTGGTATTGGATAGTCAATTGGTGTGCTCTTTTGGGGGAAGATCAGTTCTCATGGTCTGAGAATTCATTAGTTGTCTGTAATTCTTTGGATAAGGTTACGGCCTCAACAGCTTTCTGTCATTAGTTTTCCCATGTCTGATATTGTTTAGCTCATGTCTGAGAAGTCATGTTGCTGAGACTTTATGGGTGCATTTTCTGATATTACTGGGAGATATCATCTCAGAGCAAACTTCCTGAACTGCCTCTTAAAATATTCCCATTCTATCTTCTGCAGTATTTGCTGAACCTCTGGTGTAGGTATATGGGTTTAGAAACTTAATATAAGATATAGGTAAAAAATACTCAATAAAGATTTAATTTTTCTCTTAAATCCAAATGGAAGTTCTAGCATGATATTTAATCTTAATAACAAGAAAAATATACCAAATTTGTTGATTTTTCCAATCATTTCCAAAAAAGAAATGAATAATAACCATTTCACACTCAGTTTAACAATAAGCTCACCTGTTGATAATAAATGGAATATTCTCATTTCTGCATATCCTCTTCACTTTCTCATCCCTGTCCAAAAATTCACAGTAGTGTATATATAGGAAACATAAATATCAGTAGATATACTCTTATATACAATAGTTTCAAAATACATTTAATTTCAGGAAGAGACGACAAATTTTGTGAACACATATGGGGTGCAAATCCTTAAGGTACACATCAGGTCTTGATCTTTAGAACACCTTCTTTACAACATACCTTTTTATCATCTGGCATCTGTAACCTCAAAACACTGGCTAGGCCAAATGCTTGCTAATTATCAAAGTATTTATCCAAACATTGATACTTAGTAGCATATGTGATATATATCATCTTTATCACTGTTTATGCTAGAATATTTCAAATGCTAGAATACTAAGTAGGTGAAAACAAACAGGCTAGGAGTCTACTGAAGAGGACCTATGTGGTTAATAGACTTCAAGAAATTACTATGAAGCTGAAGAAACAAGACTTACCACCAATAAATAATCATGGACAGAAAAATACAAATGCAACTCAGTCAAATTATATGGCTCTAACACACATGATTATGGGTTCCAGAAGCAGAAAATAGGTGACAACTGGAACAAAGAAAGGTGCCTGTAGAATGCTGGGCATGGATCTTTTGGGAAGGTGGGTGAGCAAACTCCTCAGGGCAGAGGCAACTGAAGCATATTTAAACCACTTCAGATTTGTTGCTTCCTGAGTCAAAACCATGCTTGAAAATTGGAGTAGATAGTGCTGTTGAGTTTCAGGCTTGAGTTGTAACTAGAGAGAGTCTAAGAACATAAGAAATATGGAGAGATTTTATGTAAAGGCCTCAGATCTGACTTTTAGGCCATATTCTGACTAACTCAGCAAAACATGCTTAATCCCTGCAGAAGCTGCTTTTGAGCTCCAGAACCTAAAAGCCTTAAGAACTGACATTTAATCTCGAATTTAGGTGTCATCCTCTAAAAGATGGGAAGATGTGAAAATAAGCCTCTGCTTGAGAGAAAGTGCTAGGTAAAGTGTAAGTGTGTGTGAGGTTTCACCAGAAGTCTTAGCTGTTGTCCCTGGAGTGGATTTATGATTCTAGGGAAATTTTTACGTTTGTAGCTCCTACATTCCCCAAAGCATTTTAAACACCTACTAGTTTGCTATGCAAGAAGAAATCCCAAAATGGATCAGTTATGTTGAAATGTGTGTGTGTGTCATCTCAGCTACTTTTTATAAATTCATAATGACCTGCTAATTTTATTTCAAAGGCTCTGAGTTGAACAGGACAAATCTACTACCTGTGGAAGCTGGAAAGATAGTGGGTATTTCCAGACAAAAACTATTAAATGCAAATTATGTATAAAATAAGGTCATCGTTTTTGGACCTTTTAAATTTCTCTTAACTTATGTGTATTAATGGTTTTTTATACATGTATTTTGTGAACCATATATGGACTTGGTATCAGCAGTGGCCAGAAGAATGCATCAGATTCCATGGAACTGCAGTTATAGATGTTTGTGAGGTGCCGTGTGGGTGATAGGGATGCAAACCAAGTCACCTGAAGAATAGCCAGTGCTTTTAAATAATAAGATGTCTCTCAAGCTCCAGACCTCCTTTTCTTAAGGCACCAAAGCTGCCATTCCAATTTTAATCTAAAATATATAGGTATATAGGAATCATTTTGTTTTGCAAATACCAGCTTTAATTTCCTTGGACTCGGGTATCACTATATACTTTTAGAACATACAGCTTCTTTAGTGAGGCTGTTTCAGAGTATAGGGCCTAGTTTTGAGATTTGCCTGAAAATGTGAGTTCAGCCCACTTTTATCTGGGATGAAAGGTGGGATGACAACATATATTAGAGCTAATGTTTGGAATAAATTAAACCTAGTTTAGATTCCAGATTTACTTGTTGCTTTGATCTCAGAAAACTTCTTTACCTATTTATCTTCAGTCTTCTTAAGGACAAAATGACATCTATTTTCTAGGGTCTCAGGGTTTGTAAGAAAAATTGTACAGCATGTACATATTAGAGTTTCATCCTTGGAATATGCTAAAACTAGGTTAGAATTCAGATTTACTCATCTTTATCCACTTAATCTTAGTCTCTGCAAGGGTTAAATAACACCTATATTCTGGGGTCACAGGATTGTGTGAGATAATGTGCACAGAACATGCCATGTTGTGATTGGCCCAGAGCAGGTGTTCCACGAACAAGACACCAATGTTTAGAAAAGCAAGGCCTAAGTTAGTTTAAATGCAGTCAGGGAATTGAGGTAGAATCTAAATATCCTTTTAGTGATATTTCAGAAAGATTGTTTAATGTATCTAGGATTTGTTTTTCTTATCTGTAAAATAAAAGTAACAATTGAAGTTTTTAATATAGGATTATCATGTTGGTAGGAAATAATAACTTTATCACGTTCAGCATCTACCTGCTACCTGAGTCTAAGCAAAGGCTCAGTGTTTAGTAATGTTTTATGAGACTGATTCTGGTAAGGTGATGAAAGATAGCTTTGATCATTTTTTATGACAACACTCCCACCTCTCATGGACTCAACCGTTGCAACAAATAAAAGGAAGAGGTTGAGAGGAGATTGAAGGTTAATGTAAGTACATTTTTTAGTCTTAATTTATTTTTAAAAAGTTAATTTTAGATAACATATCTCTTGTTCCTTCATGAATCTAATGTTCTTCATTATATATTGTAAATAATAATTTCAGGTCATAAATAACTAGAGTTTTTAAAAAATGCTCACAATTCACAATATATTACTGCATTCAGTAAGGCTGTAGCCTCCCTTTGCTCTAGGATCAAACCAACTTGATTTGACTCAAACCTTTTAAGTTGAATAATACAAAAGTGATATCACCAGTGTCACCTTGAAAGTTTTCCAGGGAAATATCTAAAAAACTTAGGTAAACACATTCACATTTTGGAAAAAAATTAAAATTCTTATTCACTAAACCACTTCTAAAGTTACACACTTAATATATACATATATGTATAAGTAAGACACATAGGAAATGTTTAAACATGAAGGAGTGTGGAGGCATACATAGAGGTTTGTGGGTATAAATACATACAAAGTGGTTGAGATACATTATGTTAAGTAAGACATTTTTATTTTGGGTTTTACTAAATGACAACCTTATATCATTACAGCAAACAAAATTCATAGTTAAGCTTATTGAAAATAATTTCTTAGTAATTTATTTTGTATGATCACATTTTTGTTATAGAATTAATAGAGTTGATATCTATAATTTCAATCTGTATGTCATGATGAAGGATGTGGCTCTAAAATAATGGCCAAATGGTTCTAAGGGAGCTGTGTAGGGTAATGGAGCCAGGGATGTTTAAAATGGATAGTGATTTGCCTGAATGTCAAGTCAGTGGGGGTATCTTTATATCTGGTTTTATTTTTTCTTCCATAAATTGTCTAATGATCTTATTGACACTAATCTGTAAAATATTTAGGTATCAATGCCTTTGAAGTAAGGAAATATTATCTGAGTTTCCTTGAAGTAGTTGTCAAAATCTTAGGAACTTTTCTGATGAGGCAGAATACACGTAGAAAATGGTCAATATCTATTCACGTGGGATGAATGATGTGACCCACACTTGTGCCATATGGCAATAAGAAACTGTAGGAAATAGAAAATTTGCCAAAACACACTGTAAAGCAAATTAAATGCAATTATTTTGAAAAACTGACAATGTATAGGAGTGGAACACTAATTTTGCTTGATGTTTTAAAACTTTTCCCAGTATCAGTACCAGTGCGTGATACATATGTCATTATAATAGAGAAACACCACTTACCATTTTCCTAAACCACTCACAGGCAAAGTACAGAAAGCCTAGACAAAAAAAAAAAAAAAAAAAAAAAAAAAAAAACCAAAAAACAAAACCAAGCACTGTTACAGTAATGTGATAAAAGACAAATGTTCTTTTTAATAGAGGAAAAAATAAACCAGGAAGAATTTATTTCATTTTGTGAGAGGACAAAAATAGCTCATTTATTGTGTCAAATATACCTAAGTATATGAATCTGTATTTCTAGAAATTTATAATCTGAAATACATTGTTAATGATATACAAAGGTAAATACAAAAAATTATATGAGTGAAATATGTATTTCAGAAAAAGAAAAATAGATCATATCTAAATGTTTAAATAGTATCAGTAATACTCACAATAAATGACTTTATGTAGCTCTTTCTGAACTGGACATTAGTCTATATCTTTTACATATATTAAATTATTTAATACTTAAAATAACCTTATAATAGAGACATACATTTTTTTTCATTTTATATATAAAAAATTGAGCTAGAAAAGTCAAGATAGATTACCAAAGCCACAGGTAAAATGACAAATGAAAGACAGTATGTTGAATATGGTAGCCTCTGAGTCAAGTGCTAAAGAATTGAGTGCAGAGAAAAATAGAACAACCATTTAGGACTTCTTAAGGAAGTATCTATCTATGTATCTATCTAAGTATGTATGTGTGTGTGTGTGTGTGTGTGTGTGTGTGTGTGTGTGTGTGTATGTATGTATGTATGTATCTATCTATCTATCTATCTATCTATCCATCCATGTGTATGTGAGTTCTCTCTCTGTGTGTGTGTGTGTGTGTGTGTGTGTGTGTGTCCAGTATTCAGGCCTGCACAGGCAATAACACACCTGAGGAGATAAAGGGTCAACCCTCTGGAGTTGGTTCTCTCCACACACTGTGTGGGATATAGGAATTAATTCACATTTTCCAGCCTGTGTAAGTGCCTTTATAATCTGAGCAGTCTTGCTGGTTCCTGAGTAGGCATTTTTCTCAGACTGCTTAAAGAAATATATAATCAGAAAAATATATATTATGTGTGTTCCAGAAACAAGATAAAGATAAAATCTATCATCTTTAAACTTCTGTAAAAATAGCATGAAAGAAGACTTCATATGGATTCAAGTGTCAGGAAATGTTAAATGTAGGTCACTGGGTGAAAGGTATGGACAGACAGATTCCATCATCATACATCATAGAGTAAGTGTGTGATACAAATGATAAGGTTGGAATACATGTTGCCTTGATTGATTCTAAACCTGAGGCTCACATATGTCTTCACTGAAAATTCCAAGCATAAACCAAATTATTCTAAGCAGGAAGCTTAGCACTATCAAATATAGGAACTGCTCTAGAAGAATAAGGTTTTTAAATAAGCTCTTAGTTGTAAACTCAACGTCTAGAATAGAGAAAATGACTTTGTGACTTTGTACTTGTTTTTACTTCACTCTCATCTTCAGATTAAAAATCCACATTGGTTCTGTGACTAAGAATAACCTCAACAGTAACCAGGTTTGTTCTCATGGGCTTTATTGACCAGCCTAAGTGGGAGGTCCCTGTTTCTGGTGTTTCTCTGTTTCTATCTCATCACCATTTTGGAAAATTTAGGCATGATCATTCTTATACAGATGGATATACAGCTTCACACCCCAATGTATTTCTTCTGGAGCCATCTCTCTGTACTGAATGCCTGCTACATCTCAGTCATCACCCCTCAGATTCTGACGACAATGGCCCAAAACAAAATGATCATCTCCTATGGCCAATGTGCTACTCAATTCTTCTTCACCATCTGTGCAGCTACTGAATGTTTCCTGCTGTCTGTGATGGCCTATGATTGCTATGTTTCTATTAGCAACCCACTGCTCTACACTGTAGCCATGAGTCCTAAAAGATGCTGGAGTTTGGTGGCTGGAGTCTATGTTGGTGGGTTGTTTGTGGTCATTCTTAAGAACCACATGGACCTTTTTCCTCATCTTCTGTGAAGATAATCATATAAATTTCTTCTTTTTTGATCTCCCACCCCTTCTGAAGCTGGCCTGCAGTGACACAACAAACATTGAGATTATAATTGTCTTTTTTGGGAACTTTGTCATTTTGGCCAATGCCTTGATCATACTCATTTCCTACTTGCTCATCATCAAGGCTGTCATAAAGATGAAGTCCTCAGGTAGAAGAGGTAAAACATTCTCCACATGCACCTCCCATCTTACTGCTGTGGGTCTTTTCTTTGGGACCCTCATCTTCATGTACATAAGGAGCAGCTCAGTCAAATCACTAGAGGAAGACAAGGAAGTATCTGTGTTCTACAATGCCATCATCTCCATGTTGAACTTTCTTATCTATACCCTGAGAAACAAGGATGTGAAGGCTGCCTTCAGAAAGGTTACTGGTAGATTCCAAATGTCTCAAACTTTGCAAAATTGATCGAAAGGACAAGTCAATTTTGTTTTTACTGCTGATAGTTCCTAGTGAGTATGCTGTTACCTTAAACAGAGGAAGCAAGTAAGTGTTGAAGAGTGTGAAGCACAAAGTGGTGAAATTTGTGCTCAATAATTCCATTTTCTTTTTCCTCATCTTTTTTCATTCCCAGTTTGTCACTTGGCACTGGTAACTACTGTTAGTCTACTTCTTTATTTACAGAATCAGATTTTGAGTTGGCTCACTTGAATTGAGTTGGACTACCCTTGTTTCTTGCCTTGATTTTAATCAACATTACAAATTATTTCTATAAATGATCCTATCAATCAGCTACTGTGAATTGTGATACATGGCTTTTCACTTCCCTTTAGATGTATAATTGGTTGGTCAGTGCCATTAGTATGCAGTGTAAGTATACTTCCCCAACCCTCTGCTTCATTAGATTGTCTTTTTGCTCTGGCAAGACTGTCAAAATTTTCAAATTTCCCTGATATTCATTAACTCACTGTATTGTTTCTTCTGTCATGCTATGCTAATAGTTGAGGGTTGTTTTGTTACCAATTATAGAGATGGTACCATAAAGTACTGAGAAGAAGTTGTATTCTTTTGTTTAAGGTGAAATGTTCTGTAGATATCTGTTAAATTAATTTGGTTCATAACCTCTATTTGTTTCATGGTGTCTCTTTTCAGTTTCTGTTTCAATCACCTGTAAGAGTGGGGTGTTGAAGCCTCCCACTATTATTTGTGGGATTTAATGTATGTTTGAAGCTTTAGTAATGTTTCTTTTATGAATATGGGTGCTACTGCATTTGGGGCATATATGTTCAGAATTGAGAATTTGATGTTTTATTGGATTTGGTTTGCAAATTTTTCATTGTGTGTTTTTGCATCTGTGTTTATGGGGAAAATTGATTTGTAATTATTTTTCATTGTTTAGTTCTTATGTGGTTTGTGTATCATGGTAACTTATGGGTCCATTAAATGAATTAGACTCTGTTTCTATTTTGTAGAATAATATGAGGAGTTGGTATTAAATCTTCCTGTAGAACCCTGCTCTAAAACAACCTAGTTCTGAACTTTTTTTCTTCTGTTTAGTTTGGGTAAGGGTTTTTCTATCTTGATGATTTTTTTCAAAGAACCAACTCTTTTGTACATTAATTCTTTATGTTGTTCTCTTTGTTTCTATTTTATTGATTTCAACCCTCATTTTGATTATCTCTTGCCATCTACTCCTCTTGGGTGTGTTTTACTTCTTTTTGTATTCTAGGGCCTGCAGATGTGTGATTCGGTAGCTTATATTATCTCTCACTGATTTTTTTCATTTACTCACTGAGTGCTATGAACTCTCTCCTTGCACCAGGTTCCTTCTATCCTATTAGTTTAGATCTCTAGTGTATTCATTTTTATTGAATTCTAGAAAATCTTTAATTTTTTCTTTATTTTTATTGTTTTGCACTCCTCTCTCATCTCAGGACCAGTGTAACATTGTGTCTACCACATACTTGGTGTCAAATAGAGATCAGCAGGGACACTAGATTTGTGTGCATGTCTTTGCATATTTCTATAAAAGTAGGTCCTATAATCCAAATGGTACTACCTTTGTGGCCGTATACTACCTAGAATCACACTTGTCAGTTTGCATTTCTAGTAACATATATTAGTGTTAAGCCCAGAATTCAGTATACAGTTGTTCTATTTCTGTGAGTTTGTAAGTTTTGTTTTTTGTTTTTTGGTTCCATTGTTGTTGATGACAATATCTATTTTTATTCCATGGTGGTCTGATAGGGTTCACAAGTTATTTCAATTTTCTTATATTTATTGAAACTTAATTTGTGTCTGAGCATATGGTCAATTTTGGGAAAAGTTTCATGAAGTGCTGAGAAGAAGGTATATTCTTTTAGTTTGTGTGAAATATTCTGTAAATATCTGTTAAGGCCATTTGATGTAGAAAGTCTATTAGCTCTATTATTTCTGTGTAGTTTTCATCAGGATGACATGTCAGTTGGTGAGAGTGAGGTATTCAAGCCTTCTACTGTCAGTGTGTGAGGGTCAATATGTAATTTGTGCTAGTGTAATTTTTTCTGTTACAAATTTGGTTTCTCTTGTGTTTGGGCTACACATTTTAAGATTTGAAATGCCAACTTGGTGGATTTGTTTGTTTGATGAGCATGTACTGCCTTCCCCATTTCTTTTTATATTAATTTTACTTTGACTTCCATTATGTTATTTATTAAAATATTTATAACAATTTGCTTCTTATTTTTATTTGTTTTGAATAGGTTTATGCACCCTTTATCTTGAGTAATGTCTATCTTTGGTGTTGAGCTGTGTTCCTTGGTTTCTATTTTTTCATAGATTTGGTCTTTCCATCATTTCCATATCATTTTTTTTGTACATCTTTAGCCTGAAATTTTTAAGATTCAACATGTTCTGTCACTAAGGAAACTATTCCTTTCATTTTGTCTTCAATAACTTAGATTTCTATGACTTGTAATATGTTGGTTAGGCCCAGATCTAAGGTTTTAAGGCTTTTGTTTGATATCCTACACTATTTATTTCCAGTTTTATTTCATTTTGGGTTTCCCTATAGCAATTTTATTCCTAGTTTTTTTTTTTTAAATTATAAACTCTTTTCATTATTTTGTTCAACTTTTCCTTTCTGATTTTTGGTATTCATTTAGGTATTTTTAAATATCATCTTTAAAGTTCTTGGGCATTTCAATACTGTCAAGTATTTGAAGTTCTTGTCTTGTGCTTCTACTATATTGCATTTTTCAGGGTCTAATGAATTAAGATTATTGTGTTCTGCTGGAGCCATTGTTCTCAGTGTTTCTGTTTGTGATTTTGTTCTAAGGTCTAAATATCCAGAATTATGATATTTAGGTGTTTCTTGGTGTTAAGTCTTATCCTTTTTGTTTGTTTGTTGGATGTTCTAAACTTTGATTCTTGTTCCCCTTCCTGGAGCCTAGGAAATCATGATGGCTGTGGGTTCTTCAGTAGAGAGAGCTTCTGCTCTGGGAATGGCATAAAAAAACCAGAGACTTATTAGGAAAAAAAAAACCTCAGGTAGGCTGTGGGAAAAACCTAGAGGTATATTTTCTGAACTAAGAGGTTAAGTACCCAGAGCACTGAAATGTGTTAGCAGGAGGGGTTCCTTCATGCAGGATGCAGTAGGAAAATAACCAGTCTAGACTGATATGAAAATCTAGGGCTACCCTAGGTTTGTACCAAGAAGTGTATTCCTCAGTAAATGGAGATATGGTAGGAGGAGTTGTTCCTCAGAGAATGGTGCTGTAGCACTAAGAGTAAGTATGGGCAAAGAATAATGTAGAAGAGGAAATTTAGTTAGTGTTTCGTATCTGATTCTTAGTCCAGTGGATCCCTGGGGTTCTCTGATAGACACTGTTCTTGGGGATCAGCATCTTACACAAAGAAATGGACATGGGTTAGAAGAGAAGGCTGAAAGAGTTGACAGGAAAGTGAGGAAATGTTTCCTAATTGCAACATAGAAATCTTTTTTCATTTATTTATTTATTTATTTACTTATTTATTTATTTATATTTTATTATCAGTCCCCTTCCTTCAATTCTCTCTCTCACAAGTCCTCCCCTTTTCTCCCTATCATATTCTTCTGAGAAGGGGGAACCCCCAGGTATCCCCTTCCCCAAATACACATCAAGTAACTGCAGGACCTCTCACTGAGGTATGACCAAGCAGCCCAGTTCAGGGATTGTGATCCAGAGGCAGGCACTAGAGTCATAGACAGATCCTGCTCAGTTATTAGGGGACCTGCATGAAGAACAAGCAGAACCTTTTCTATTTATGTACAGGGGCGTCTATGTCCAGTACATGCTTACTCTTTGGTTGGTGTTTCAGTTTCTGGGAGACTCCAGGGTCCAGATTAGTTGATACTTGTGTCCCTGCCCTCTTTGGGTCCTTCAGACTTTCCCCCAGCTCTTCCACAAGACTCCCAGAGCTCCATCTAATGTTTGGCTATGGGTCTCTACACCTGTTTTGGTCAGCTGTTGGGTGGATCTTCTCACTGGACAGTTATGTTAGTATCCTGTCTGCAAGCATAACAGTGTCATTAACAGTGTCAGTGATTGCTAGGGGATGTGTCTCAATTTGGGACAGTCATTGGTTAGAAATTTTTTATTTAACCAAATCTTCATTTGCTTGACAGAGTTACTATGAAATGCAAACAGGACTATGTATGTCATTCACAAGATATCTATAAAAGGAGTGATCTAAGCATTAATTTGCTTCCAACTTTGAATGTAGAAATAAAAAAATATGCATTGCTCTGAAAGATTTCATAGTTTCATGAAGGAGTTACAATCATTTACAGGAAATCTCTGTTCCCAGAGAAAATGTATAATTCAGTTGTGTATATGTCTCTGTGCTCACTAAAATCCATGTACCTATACAGTACCTGGTGAGAACTTCTTATAAGTTAGACTTTATGGTTAGAAGCAGTAGCAAGTCTTGTGTCCTTCAGAATCTACATTTGGCCTTTGTGGAACCCTTCACATAAGTAACTGCTTAACTTCATCTTAATGATACCATATTAACATGAAAAAAGAAAGCTAGTAAGTTATTAACTAGAATTTTCAACTTCTTCTGACATGAACAAGTAAGAAGACATTGTACAATACTTCTTGGAGTTTGGGGTGACATATTAAGAAAAAACCAGAAAGGTGCAATTAGTTCAATTAGATTCTCAGATAATTTTTTTTCCAAGACAGGGTTTCTCTGTGTAGTCCTGGCTGTCCTGATACTCACTCTGTAGACCAGGCTGGCCTTGAACTCAGAAATCTGCCTGCCTCTGCCTCCCAAGTGCTGGGATTAAAAGCTTGTGCCACCACCACCTGGCCAATTTTTTTTTTTTTTTTTTTGATATAGAAAACATAGTAATGTTAAGAGGAGCAAAACCAACAGAAAAGTGTGTTAAGGATTAGGTTCAGGTGAAGCATTCCTGGGCCTTAGATTCTCTAAAGAGTAAGGGGAAGCAGGGGTTGACTGACAGGATGAACTGAAAGTTAGGAATGGGGATAAGAATAAAGTATTGCAAAATGTTTTAGATAAAAGTTTACCACATTCATACATTTCCTTGCCTGTAATGACTTGTCTGCTTGATCAGTGTTCATGGGTACAGCATGCATGTAGTTCTGGTGTCTATTAGGATACATTGAAAAAATTTACTAAGATGAGAAGCCTCTCACTCAATGTTGTATGCTGTGGGAGACCTGGAATTTACTAGTAACCTTCTTGAATGCAGCCTTGACATCCTTGTTTCTTAGGCTGTAGATTACTGGGTTCAGCATGGGAATGACCACAGTGTAAAAGACAGACACAACTTTATCTTTTTCCAGGGATTTTTTTGAACCACTTCTTATGTACATAAAGATGAGTGTCCCAAATAAAAGAGCCACAGCAGTGAGGTGGGAGACACATGTTGAGAAAGTCTTTGCTCTTCTTCCTGAAGACTTCATTCTCATGACAGCTTTGATGATGAGCAGGTAGGAAATGACAATGACTAAGGCATTGGCCAAAATTACGAAATTCCCAAAGAAGACAATAATAATTTCAACATTTCTTGTGTCACTACAGGCCAGTTTCAACAGTGGTGGGAGGTCACAAAAGAAAAAATTGATCTGATTATTTTTACAGAAGGATAGAGAGAAGGTGCATGTGCTACGCAGGATGGCCCCACATACTCCACAGACATATGCTCCTACTACTAAACTCCAACATTTTCTAGGGCCCATAGCCACAGTGTAGAGCAGTGGATTGCTAATAGCAACATAGCGATCGTACGCCATCACAGACAGCAGGAAACATTCTGTACCTGCACAGATAGTGAAGAAGAAGAACTGGGCAACACAACGACCATAGGAGATGATTGTTTTGCCTGTAGCCAGTGTGGCCAGGATCTGAGGGGTGATGACTGAAGTATAGCAGGCATCCAACATGGAGAGATGGCTTAGGAAGAAGTACATTGGAATATGAAGTTGAATATCTACATGGATAAGAATGACCATGCCCAAGTTTCCAAGGATGGTGATAAGATAAAAGCTAAGAAACACCAGAAAGAGGGGAATCTCCAATTTGGGGTGGTCATTAACACCTATTAGGATGAATTCAGTTACTGTGGTGACATTATTCTTGGCCATGGATTCAATGTAGATAGTTTGTTTATCAGAGGATAAGAATGAATTGTAAAAAGACCACAACTGAAGTATAGCCGTTTTCTTTGTGATGAGAATTAAATTTAAAGTCCCTTAGTATTTGTAGAGGTTATTTTCAGAAATCTTGACTCTTCATTTCATACAACAGAGTTTTGCTTTTTCAAATTTGTTACTGGCCAATTCTGGTGTAAATTTGGAAATTTCTGTAAGGATAAGACACGCATACTCCTCAGGTTTAGAATGTACCAAGGTGTCTGTTCCTCTATATCAATACTCTTAACTCTACTATGTAGGTGTCTGGTTTACATATGGCCCTCCACTTACCATAAGTCCAACATAATATGTCTCATTTTGGACTTGGGTTCTATTGCTTTTTATAATTTGTGTACTGATCTTAGTTTTAGCCTTCAGACAGTGGTATCTGTTCAATCTCTTTCCCCTGCAAAGCCTTTCTGGAGTACGGAAATGGAGAGCAGGCCTTCATGTTGAGTATCCCTTACAGTGCACATTCATGTGTTTTTGTTATTATTAGACTATTCAGCAAGACAAATGATCTATTCTAGAATTAGTAACTAAAATTAGTCATTTTAACTCAGTCTTTATCATTCCAAATTTAAAGGCATCTTCTTTAATATATTACACTTCAATTTTTGCACTGCTTGTTACATCATAATTACAAGTATGTTCAAATTTGTAGTTATTTTTTTACTTCACAGCCTTTGGCCAAGTCATTTAAATTCTTTGTGTCTCAATTGCTCTTGGTTGTAATTTATGTAGCATTTAAAAGTAATTAGTTTTCTTATGCCATATATATGCCATACTATATACATGTACACACACACAACCAAGTGTGTGTTCATGTGTGTGTGTGTCTTGTCTCGTTCTTATTTTTATGCTCCTCTACTGGCCCTTCTCTCCCTTCATGCATTTTTTTGTTCCCTTTATTCCTTTAAATATTTGCCTTCCATGGTTTCATAGCAGGAAACCATGGTGGGTGTCTACATGAATGCACACACACGCGCGCGCACACACACACACACACACACACACACACACACACACACACATGCACACAAAGGAGAAAGAGAGGCTCTTCATTTTAAAGAAATGTGATATTTTTTTTACCATATCACCCTTTTTTCCTTATTCCTTCTGCTTCTAGATTTATTTTTCATATTTTCCCTCTCCATTTATATTATCTATGTATCTATCATCTATCTATCTATCTATCTATCTATCTATCTATCTATCTATCTACTTATCTATCTATCTATGTACCTATCTATCATCTATCCACCCAATCTATCTACCTAAATCCAGGTTTATGGACTTTAATTTCATATCCCTAATAAGGAACTATCACCTGTGTGTCATTAGGGTATTTTGTATGTAATTTTCTGTCTGGACATAGAGAAGAACACTTTCAAGCACATAGAAAGTGCTAAAAAAGTCAGCCTTTTGCCAATATTACTATCAGATTTAGCTAGCATAATATATTTACATACCTATTTGTTTTTCTTTCTGCATATACAAACATATAATTTTATGCTAATAATTGATAAAGAACTTTGTGTTCTCACTAAATATAGTAGAGAATACTCCCCACTTCTTTTCTTTATGTCCCATTAAAATTTGTCATTCATTTACTCTGTTCATGTGTTAGTACCAACCTAGTTAAAATTTTTATACTTTGCTTATAGATTTTGAATGTTATAAGTGATGTTTCTTTATTGCAAATATGCTTTCTACCAAAGATAAAATTGTATGATTGATAATCTATAGAGAATCTGTCCCTACATTTCTCTTGCTTCTACAAGAAGTTTTCAAACATCAAGTCAATGAATGTTCTTTTCCTATTATGTACCAATTACTCAAAGAAATTATTCTTACATTTTACACACTGAGTTATAACTATTTTGCATTTCTCTAATTTCTTTTTAACATATGGCCCAGTTCTTACATCATTTTACATCTGCACTTTGCTAATAATTTTACTAATTTATCCAGAATTTATATGAAAGTACCTGTATTCAAGTGGCCTCAGGAAGCTATTTAAAGAAAATTAAAAGTCTTTAGTTACATTTATTGGAAGACATTTCTAACATTCACCTTCTACTTGCAATATTTTATCGATTCTTACCAGAAAGTTTGGATGAGAAAATAAGACCTGATATATTGACCTATCTATCCATTGCCCTCATTCATGAAAGAGCTTGGATCCACATCTAAGACCTTTGATTCCTCAACCCTATGCTTCTTCATTTGACTAATTTGATCTGACTCCTAATTCCACACTACTTCAGATTGAAACTTTATAACTTACAGTCCATAAATATACAACTAAACCTGTAATTATCTCAATTAGATCATATATAAATTATGCTCCATTAGCATAACTTGGAATTTTATTTGGTGTGACAACATGAGACTTCTACTGTAAAAATATAATACAGACAACTAAAACCTACTAACTCAACATAATACCTCTATTTTCATACATTTTAATATTTATGAATATGTTTGCTTTTTTCCATACCCTGTGACATGATTAAATATTGTTATTATTTTGCTAATGAGAAAATTGCCACTCAGACATGTTAATGGGTGTTTAAAGTCAAATAATTAGTAGTCTGTAGATTTGAGACTAGCAGAAGGCCTTGTGGCTTGCAAAGATCCCTGTTGTATTTCCCCTTTTCACACTTAAGGATGAATTTCACAGGGACCTAAACTTGAAATGAGGCCCAACTAAGTCTGGACATCTATAAGATCATCATGGTCTTATTAATTACCGCACTTGAAGTATAGAAAACAGAGTTTTAATAAGGCTTAGTGGAATCTGCTCTTGTATCTGATGTCCCTTTGAGATCCAATCAGGGCAACCTGCCATACCACATAGGATATGTTTTCTGTGTTATTCCCTCCATTCCTCTCCAATAGGAGCTGCCTGGGATGAGTCAGTCAGCTTCTTTGGAGTGCATTCTTGCTATTGTTCAGGCCTTACAGTTGTGGTCTCTACATAAGAAATTACTAAATCTTAGAAGTCTGTTTTCCAACCATGGGCTTCACTTATAAGTTTACATTGTGAAAAGAGTAGAGATAGATCATAGGATGATTAAAGAGATCTAGGCTTTCACAAGCTGTGCTTTCTGTGGTGAGGGGTTCAGGCTCACTGGGGTGCCTGAAAAGATTTTCTCAATATTTACACTATTGAAAACATGTAGACTTGTCAGCTAGTAAATTAGTAATTTAGACAGCACATAGGAATCATCTACAATGATTTATAGTTACTTAAACATAATATTGTTAGACCTAACATCCAAAAGTAAATGCCCCCTATTTACTGATAATAGTTACCCTGTTCAAAGCAAGGCTTGTTTTTATTTTACTGAAGTTTTCAATGCTTGATCACACTGCCTCACTCTTGGACCTTATCTTGATGGTTATTACTCTAGTATAGTTCATATATATATATATATATATATATCCATACATGTATAAATATTCATGTATATTTATATGTTTAGAAACACTTATATTTAAAATATATTAATTGTGTCCTTAAATTTGTGTATCCAACTTTATTATATAATGTCCCCTCATTTAAGTTTCTATATTAATATATTTTTGAGAATTGTATATGCAGAGTAGGAAAGCCTGGTTAGTTACTTGTGATTTTAGAACAGTCTTCCTTTTTATGCTTATGGATTATTTAACTTATGAATTTCTCTAAAGATGTTTTGTTTGCATGGTAAAGCAGTTATCTATTGTCACTAAGAGAAAGTTAAATCTCTTTGTGTCCAAATTATCAAGCAGAGGTTCAAGTGGTCTAGTGTAAATTCTGTTCTTTGTTATATATCTATTTCATTCTCTCTATATACATTGTAACATCTTTATAACTTAAATAAATAAATCTCCCCACAGTTAATCAGATGTTTTTCATTTTCAATGCAGAAAAAGATGGTATATTTCAATAACTTTTTCAAAATCTATTGTTAAATTTTCATATTCCTTTTATGTCTTGTGGCTGGAAAGTGATGTCTCTGTGAAGGATAGACAGGCTAACAAAAGTTGTTGAGTAGAGAATAGGTGAGTATAGATGGGTGCCAATGCAGCCACAGTGAATTGTGTAACTGTCACTAGGTCTATCTGCTGTCCTTCCCCCACCTCTTCTTGCTAAACCTAGTTATGAATATTTTATGGATTAATCCTAGAGATGTTAAAGAATATTCCCATTAGTACAATAAATGTATTTGAATTAGAACTTTCTAACTTCATACCTAATAGGGCAAGATGAAGCTACCCGACTATCTTGCCAGTTAGGAGAAGAGAATGGCCTTTCCTTCAGACTAAAGCCCCAAATTTTCAATATTAAAATCTTTCTGTAAGACCATTAAGCAAATTACTTCTGTGGATGAAGTATATTAAGGTTGATTTTTGGACTTTTCTTTAGTACATATTTTTATTCTTCTGTCTTGTTTTACCATGTTTTGCTTGTTTTTTTTTTTAGTAAAATTGTTTAGCTAATACAAGCCTGAATTTTCTGAAAAATATCATTTGAGTACATAGTAATAGTATAAAAAATCCAGGACTTTTACATAACATGGTAGCGTCTGCTTATTTTATAACACAATTACTATGATATTTTATAAAAGGGAAGCATTTAATACAGGCTAATGAAAGCTACTTATGCACTATGTTATACTGGAAGGTGTGTTATGTACAGCCATCCTGAAATGAGCCTAGAGTACAGCAGGAAGCATATTTCTAAACACAGAACACCTTAAAAAGAGGAAGGAAAATTTTTATGTTTAGTGCACATTTCAAACTAGGACATATTCAAGATTAATATTTCTATAATATGCACCACAGAAGACTTTGTGACCTATAGTAGATCAAGAGGGGGAAAAGTTTTTACCCATGAACTTTTCAGGGAGTGAATGATCCCCACATCTTGTACTTATATTATTAACTTACAAACATTTCTCAGACTCTTTCTCTTTCTTCTAAAGTTTGAGTTTCCTTAGGGATACTGAAAGAGTTCAACAATGTTAAGGTTGTTCACTTTACTGGAATTGATGTCTCTGTATGTAACTAAGTATGTATTGAGTTCTTTCTTTGAAACAAGGAAATGTTAAACATGTAGAAAGTATTACTTCAATTTAACTTCAAAGCAAAATTTAGAGCTTTCCTAAAGTTGACTTAGTAAGAAATAGGAGCCTTGCCCAAAATAAAAACAAAGCAGGAGGTATTAACAAATTGAACCATTCTTACCCATGTGTCCCATACAAGACTTGAACTTCCTGGATAGGCATGACATTATTTATTTTCAAATTCCAATGAAAAACCCCAGATTCTCTGTATAGTTATCTTCCTTAGTTTGCATAGATGTTACTTTGGAGATAGTGTCTTCTCAGGATTTTCAGGGATGATGTAGTTATGTCATAAGTGTCTGGTGGAATATTATGTCTGAATTCATTTGCTTTGAATTTGAACTAATATGTGTGTTTTTAAGCATTTTGTAGAAAGCAGGTAAGTTGCTCAGATGGCCAACCTAAGTAATTTATATATTTTTTCTTACAATACAATGTGGCTGGTATATAAAATGCACTGGAAGTTTCTTCTGTGAGAATAATACAGTGGAACAGAATTCCCTGTATCATGACTCAGCTCTAGGGACACCCCCCCATGACTCCAGGGAAAAGCTGTTTTTGCAGTGGGAACACACATCTGAAGAGACAGACTTATTATCACATCTTCTCTATACATCCTAAGGGATAAAAGAAAACATTTTGGAATTTCATTTCTACTCTTAAGCTGTTCACACTCAGAACTCAATAACAGCTCCTGGAGGAGTACACTTGTTTTTGGTCATTGTCATCATATTCTGGCTGAAATTATTCAGGGACAATAGTGGAACTGTAACTCAGATCTGGAATTTTTGGTGAACTTTTATAATATAGCCTTTTTTTAGTTCCCATGTGGCTTTTTGGTCTTAAAAGTCACTTTCATTGTTTTTTCAAAATTTCACAAGGAAGCATGATTATTTACTGTGAGGAGTAGTCTGGCATGTGGTCTGAACACACCTCACTTGCTTCTGTACCTAGTTATTATTAGCTTATCCTCCTTCACTCCACTTCTAAATTTTCTATGTTCCACTTTCAGTTCTCATCTTATCTCCATACCTGCAACTTATAGTCTCCATGTTAGAAGAATACAATATGAGTTTCTGAGTATTTTGTTCAGTGGTCAATGGTTATACAATGCAGAACTCAAATTTGTTGAAAGCAAGGATAATGCATATCAGTGAAAGGCTCAGCCACAAATCCAATATTTATATTATGTCTTTTGTCAAAGTTTTTGGTCCACTGTGTAAGAGAGGACAGTAAGGTCATAGGAGACATAGGGTATGAAAGACTGTAGTAAAACCAAGTTTTCTGGATATGATAGGGCCATTGCACTGCTACTTTCAGCAGCCGTCATTGGCTGAACAAGACATGCACAGATGAAGCCAGTCAGCATTCCTGTGTGGAGTATAACAGGGTTCATATGCACTGTTTAGTTACTTGTTTACTGCTGTGAAGAGATCATGTGATCAAAGTGACATAAAAACGGTATTTATTGGAGCTTGCTTACAGTGTCAATGAGTGAGTTCATGAGAATTGTGGCAGATTGCATGGTGACAAGCCATTGAGCATGGCTCTAGAGCAGTAGCTAAGAGTTTGTATCTGAGTCACAAGCAGGAAACAGAGAGGAGAGAGACTGAGCCTGATATTGGCCTTTGAAACCTCAAAGTCCATCTCTGGCAAAACACCTTCTTAACAAGGTCATACCTCCTATTTTTTCTTAAGCAGTGAAGCAACTGAGATTCAACCATTCAAATATATGACAGTATAGGAGCCATTCTCATTTAAATTATAATTATTTAAATTAATAAACCTTCTTCAATTAACTGAAAAATTCTGGGTGAAGAAGGGTCAATTTCTTACTCAATAGATGATTACATTAATAAAAAAGAATAAAAGTTAGGAGAATTTAGAAGGTGGGGTGAATCATGGAGGAATTGGCAATAATATGGTCAAATTACAATGTAAGACATTATCAGTGAGTAAATACCATGTGTGTTCTTTTGTAATAGGGTTACTTCATTCAGGATGATATTTTCTAGTTAAATCCATTTTACCTAAGAATTTATTGAATTCATTATTTTTAATAGCTGAGTAATACTCCATTGTGTAAATGTACCACATTTTTTTGTATCCATTTCTCTGTTGAAGGACATCTGGGTTTTTTCCAGCTTCTGGCTATTATAAATAAGGCTGCTATTAACATAGTGGAGCATATGTCCTTGCCAAATGTTGGAGCATCTTCTGGGTATATGCCCAGGAGTGGTTTAGCTATGTCCAATTTTCTGAGAAACCACCAGACTGATTTCCAGAGTACTTGTACCAGCTTGCAATCCCACCAACGATGGAGGAGTGTTTCTCTTTCTCCACATCCTCGCCATCATCTACTATCACCTGAGTTTTTGATCTTAGCCATTCTGACTGCTGTGCGGCGGAATCTCAGGGTTGTTTTGATTTGCATTTCCCTGATGACTAAGGATATTGAGCATTTTTTAAGGTGCTTCTCGGCCATTCAAGTTTCCTCAGTTGAGAATTCTTTGTTTAGCTCTGTACTCCATTTTTAATGGGGTTATTTTGTTGTCTGGAGTCTAATTTCTTGAGTTTTTGTATATATTGGATATTAGCTCTCTATTGGATGTAGGATTAGTAATGATCTTTTCCCAATCTGTTACTTGCCGTTTAGCCCAAAATCTTGAAATAGCCAAGATTTAACTCACAGACCACAAGAAGCCCATGAAGAAGGATGACCAATTGTGGGTGCTTTGGTCCTTCTTAGAAGAAGTAAGAAATACTCAAGGGAGCAAATATGGAGACAAAGTGTGGGACAGAAACTGAAGGAGGGGCTGTCTGGAGACCATTCCACCTGGGTATTCATCCCACGTGCAGTCATCAAAGGTAGACACTGATGTGGATATCAGAAAGTGCATCCTGACAAGAGCTTGATATAGCTGTCTCCTTAGAGGTCTGCCAGAGTCTGACATATTCAGAGGCAGATGCTCACAGCTAACCATTGATCTGATCAAGGGGTTCCCAATGGAGAAGTGAGAGAGAAGACTGAAGAAGCTGAAAGGGTTTGTGGCCCCATGAGGAGAGCAACAATACCAACCAACCAGAACTACCTAGAGTCTAAACCACCAGCCTGGGAGCAAATAGGGAGGAAACCATGATTCCAGCTCTATATTTAGAGGAGGATGGCCTTGTCAGGCATAGGTAGGAGAGGAGATCCTTGGTTCCATGAAGGCTGAACACCAAGTGGGGGGGAATTTGAGGGTGGGGAGGTGGGAGTCGGGGGGTATGTGGGGCACATCCTTATAGAAGCAGGAGGAAGGGGGATGGGATGGGGGTTCCTGGGTGGTGGGGGGAATGGGTTAAGGGAATAAAATCTGAAATATAAATATAATATCCAATAAAAATATAAAAAATAAAAAACAATGTAAGACATTGTCAAACATTGAAAAAATACACAATTTGACCTTCTTTTCTACAATACTTTAGTTGTTCTTTTGTGGTTAGTGCTAACTCCTCAGTGCACTTTTCAATAATACTTCTTGCTTTTCTCCAGCAAGTTGTGTTCTCCTTCAGTTGACTCATCCTCTATCCTATTTTGCTTTAATCCAGTCACTAATATTTGGTCACTGTTCTTCCAGCAGAAAAACTCCCAATGAGAAAAATGGACATCAGCCAAGCCAGGTGGTTTCAATCTTTCCCTCCCTCTCCTCCTCCTCCTCCTCCTCCTCCTCCTCCTCCTCCTCCTCCTCCTCCTCCTCCTCCTCCTCCTCCTCCTCCTCCTTCTCTTCCTCCTCCTTCTCCTCCTCCTCTTCTTCTTCCTTTTCCTTCTCCTCCTCCTCCTCCCGCTCTTTCTCCTTTTTCTCCTCCTTTTCTTCTACCTCCTCCTCCTTCTCTTCTTCCTCCTCCTCACTCCTCTTTTATAATTACAGATGCCAGATGGTGGAATAATATTGCAAAGTTGAAAAGCAACAATAGGCCAGAAATTCTAGTCATTTAAGGAATTCCACATAGTGTTTGAATAATATTCGCTTTTATTTTCCAAAATAAGTATGTGGTAAGACTGTGTCTACTGATTTAAGTTTTTCCTCCACTGTATACAAACTTGAGTGGTAATTGAGACATAGCAGAGAAGAACAAGAGAATATGAAATAAAAAATATTTCTGAATATATATTGAGGAATTTTGTAAAAATGAGTGATTCTGTAACATTTATTGCTTTTCTAGATACACAAAGTCAACACAAACTGGAATCATTTCAGTAGTGGGACTCTCAGTTGAAAATATACCTCCCTAGAACTTTCCTGTAGGTAAATCTGTAGTACAATTTTCCTTAACTACTGATTAACATGGGAAAGCATAAAAGGTTATGATGGCCCACTTGGACTAATATACCTAGTAAAACTATATGCAAGAATTGAACAAAAAAGAAAAACTTTCAACAACATAAGCAGCTTACAACTTTTATTTGCAACAACCTTTCCTAGAAGAAAATACAGAAAACATTATTTTAAGCTTTAAAGTGGAATGCATATAGCAGAGAGACTGTGAAAAGAAGTATCTGTTAAGACAAAAAATACCACTGACAACAAAAACAGTAATACCAAAAAACGACATGATTGTGGGGAAAAAATCTTGCAGGCAGGGTGAGAGAGTCCGGCGGTGGGGTTCCATGGCGGTCCAGCAGCGGGTTCGGGGCGCGCTTCCCACACCACCGGCCAGGAGTCCCACATTCACACAGCTGCCTCGGGCTGGTGGCTATGGCGGCAGCTGCGGTTCAAGGTTCCAAAGGCTGGGAATCTGGTGGCGAGACCAGGCGACATGTGAAGTCCGGTTTTCCAAAGCTTTATTGTTCATGACATGGCAAGTGGGTGTAGATGAAGAGCGCTCCCTCCCTCACCACCCCCCCCCCCAAGACAGGCTCACCTGGCCTTTTATAGGGAGAGCGGAAAGAGGAGGGAATAACTTAATTAGCTACTCCCCTGGCCTTTTGATAACTCATTAATATTTAAATCTCTGGAGGTGTAGACTTGTTAATCATGCCCTCTACCTGTGTCCTAGGTGATTGATGGGCGCAGGTTAAATAGAGTTACCTCATCCAAGGCCCAACACATGATGATCACAACTAGCACATACATTTCAATAATTTTAAACATCAGTGGCCTAATTTCTCCAATCAAAAGACAGAGGCTGAGTTAATGGGTCAAAAAATTGGAGGAGGGGCAATGGAAGCTGGACCATCTGAAGGCTAACCTGCCTGCTCATTATTTGGGTCCAGGCTTATATAGCAACCATGGCCACTGGTTTGAATGAATGTGCTATGGAGAGTTAGGAAAGATGGAAGAATGGTTGTAAAGAGAGTCAGAACACAAGACAGGATTGCAGTGACAGGTGTGAGAGACAGCTGAGGAAAACTGTGGCGCATGTCATTGCCTGGTGTTGTTCCCAAGGCAGTGTACAAAAATCTACAGCTTAAATATATGCATACCCAGTCCCTGGAAATGTTGCCCAGGCATGGAATCACCATGACTCTGGGCAATGATAGAGGCTAAGATGAGGAATGGCTTACTTCCTGGAATGATCCACTTAAATGATAACAAAGGTCCTTGATGCTATTGAAGGCCACATGTGGGTCAGTGGGCATGATTCAGCTGGGGACTACATTGATGTATGTGGCCCATGTTACCATTTAAATTTGTGCAGATGTCTTGGTCTAATCTGCAGCCTAAATGCATGTTCATGGCCCGTGCTGTTCTCAGGAACGCTATAGATGTTGCTGTCTTGTGCTGCCTCCTGCAACCAGGATGATGCTTAGGTTCTTTTGTTCTTTCCACCACTAAAGGCTGTGTCTGAGTTGGAGGTCCTACTGAACCTGGGGTCTGTGTTGATGCACAGGACATTTTCTGCAACAAAAGCCTATATGAATGTCAATAATCTTTGCTGTAGCCAGGTTCATGGTGGTGTTGGTGGTCCAGGGATCTTTGAGGGCCTTGATTGGCTCTATGGTCCTACTGCAGCCCCAGGTCATGTTTATGATTTTTGCTGTCACCGAAACAATGAGGATGTCCATGATCTGAGTTTCAGCTGAATGTAAAGAACAAGGACTACTTTGGCTGCTATACTGACTAGAGATGCACAACTGCAAAAGAGGGACATTGGTGGCTTCTGTGACAACCCCAACCCAGCCACCCAACCTCCCCTAAAGTAATATTCTAAAAAGAAAACCATCAAAGAGAACTTCTGAAAAACAGTGATAGGCATGCTGAGCTGTAGCTCTTCACAAATGATGGCTTCTGATGACTGTGAAGGTGGAGAAGGATTCAGTTTTCTTTAGGGAGCAGATCACTGGTAGTTTTAACAATGCTCCAAAACTCTTATGGATAACAAATTGAACTTAACTATTTATTGTGTGGTACATTTCAATGGATTGGGAGGATAGAGATAGAAGGACTGGGAAGTAAGTGTGATTAGGGTATATGAGGTGAAATTCCCAAAGATTCAACAAAAATACCATTTTGAAAAAGAAAAGAAACAAAATCCATCTGTTTTCTGCAAGATAACAGTTTAGATTTAAGGATAATACTGCCTTAGAGTAACAGTAATGGTCAAAACGACTCCAATCAGATAGAACCAGGAAACAAATAAGCATCACTATCTGAATGAAGAACAAAAATAGAAGTCAAACAAAATCTGAAGAGAAGAGATTAAATAAAAGACACATCATTCTAACAGAGGGTAACCAAGTTGATATTACTAGTCTAACCATTTATTCATTAAACTCTAGATTAACCAATTAAAAAAATTGTACAACTGGATTTAAAGACACAGAATAATAAAAATCCATTAATAATAGGTCATTTCAATACCCTTTTCTCCAATAAACAGGTAATATGAACAAAAAATAAATAGGCCAATCAGAACTCATTGACACTAATATCAGATAAATTTAACAGATATCTATGTAATATTTTACCCAAACACCAAAGAATACACATTGTACTCAGCAACATATTAAAGTTTTTATAAAATAAACTTTCTCCTGGGACACAACAGTAAACAAATCTAGTAAATACAGAAATGGATGGAGATTCAATGTTGTAGGAAAGAAAGCATCTTCATTAAATAGTGCTGTGAAGACTTGATATCCACATGTAGAAAATTAAATTATACCTTTGTATATTTAGACCTGTGTAAAAATAACTCTAAATGGATCTAAGACTTAAGCATGAAACCCAAAACACTGATACTTCTAGAAGAAAACATAGGCAGTGCCTGCAACGAAATAGGTGTGGGAAAGAATGTGTGACTAGGATTCCATTTGCTGAAGAACTGCAGTCAACAACTAACAAATGTGATTTGATAAAACTAATAAGCTTCTGCACAGGTAAAGAAACCATCATTGTGGTGAAGAAAAACCCGCAGAGTGCAAGATAGCCTTTAACAGTTCTATATCTGACAGAATATTAATAACAGAATATACAAAGAACTCAAAAAAAAAAGATCAAAAAAAAAAAAAAAGAATCAAAAAAAAAAAAAGGACACTCTCAAAAACTGGGCCTGAGACATAAATAGAATGGTCTTACAAGAAAAAAGTGGCTAAAAAATTTGTCATAAGTGTTCACCATCTACAGCAGATCTTCTCAGCCATCCTAATGCTGCAGCACTTCATATAAGTTCCTCATGGTGTGGTGAACCCCAATCATAAAATTATTTTCATTTTGGTACTTCTTAATTATAATTTCTACTGTTATGAATTAAAATGTAAATATGTGATACACAGTATATCTGGTATGCTACCTTTGAAAAATGTTTGTTCTACCCTCAAAGTGGTTGAGCCTCAAAACTGAAAATGCTCTAAGGGCATGTGGAATACAAATTACACCATCATTTTGTTATATATATGATACAAACATGCAACAAACCCTCTTCAAAAAGTCTTACTAAATCAAAGATTCAATGAGACATGCAATCCATACCTACCCTAGAACTTTTCATTTACTGAGAAAAATGTAGAGTCTCCCAATACCTGTGTGATTAGAAAGAATTTGAAAAAGTAATGAGGAACTGAAATATTGAGGGGATATGAAGAGTTTCTCAAAATTCTATTTGCAAGTTGAGACTGCTGAGCTATAGCGATAAGGAACTGCAAATCAAAAGAAATTTGAGATTTTATCCTACCTCAGGTCAAAGATCAACAAAATAGTTAACAGTAAAGGCTGGAGGGGTTTCATAGAAATGGGAATCCCAATTGACTGTTGATGGGGTTATAATCAGGGAGAACCTACTATGAAATCAATATAAAGCATTTTCAAAAAGGTAAATATAAATCTACCATATGCCTCAGACATATCAGTCCCTGGCATATGCTCAAGTGACTAGATGTTCTTCCCCACAGATACTTGCTCAGCATGGTCATATCTTTTTATTCACAATAGCTCGAAAATGGAAAGAACTTGAATGTCCTTCAACCTATGAATGAAACTTTTCAGGCAAATGGATGGACCTAGAAAAGATGATACTGAGTGTGCTGATACAGAGGCAGAAAGACAAATGTCACATATTTTTCCTTGTTAGAGGCTCCTAACTCCTATTTTCAAATCTGAAAGCTGTAAGTACACATCAAGTAACTGCAGAAAGCAAGAGAGTAAAAAGGTATCATTTTCAAGGAAGGGTGTTTGGTGTGAGACATCGGGGAGAATAGCATGGTACAAGTCACCTCAACAGTGCAGTGTCAAGGGCACAATGCTTTTTAGAATAGAAGTTTTATTGATATTAATCTTTTACCTTTATACCTTGAGCATCACTGAAATTTAATAATAATTTCAACAAAATAATATGAGAAAGTGCAGCATAATGGCCATAGGCACCCAAGGACAGAACTCATGGTTCCAATCTTAGTTGTTCTTTTCAAAATGAGATTTTGTTCAAGAGTATGAGTGAATTGCTTATATGTGTAGGTGTATATCATATGTGTGCAGTTCCCCTGGAGGCCAGAAGATAGGGTCAGCTCTCCTGGAACAATGTGGATTTGGGGTATTCTGAAAAGAACAGATAGTGCTCAAGGTTGTTGTGAATCTCTTGACTCTTTCAGCTCTCCTTTAAATCATAAATCGGTGTTACATCACTCTCCCGTTCAATTTATTTATTTGTAGAATATAACAGTAGTAGCATTTGCCTTAGAGGATTTTTCAGAATTTGCTGGGTTTAATTAGATTAAATAAAGTATGTCATATGCTTGCCCCTATGTACTTTATATATTGACAATTAAATATTAGTTGCATAAAGGAGGAAACAGGATTTTTCCTTAACCAAGATAATTCATCTACATCTCATATATAAAATTGGCCAGGGTAAGTCAGTTTAGATTGTTGAGAAGTTCTCAGAAAGAAAAGTAGAGAGGAATCTCCCTTTTCTTCAAATTGAGATCAAATCATGGTGGGGCTTGTGAATAGGACAAAAGTTGGATGGAGAAGAATGAAGATTGATAATATAGAGGAAGTTTTCTGCAGTGTCTTTCCTCTGAGAGCTGAGAGAATCCTAATTCGAAGCTTAGGGCCTGATTAGAAACTCAGGGTAATCCCCTAGCCCCAGTCTTCTAATTGCCTTGCTGGGATGAAGGGTCCAGGGCAAGATAGGGTAGAGGCCCCATACCTATTAACAAGTGCTTGTATTATGCTTGGGCTGAAAATGCCAAACATGCCTATTTCTTCTCAAAGACCAGTTAGTTACCAGATTCTTCCCACATTCACAGAGCCTTCTGTATTTGGCAGGAACATTTGGTTTTGCTGAAGGTGAGTGTGGCTGTACTTCAGAGAGAATAAATTGTAGCCTAGATTTCAAATGTACTAGACAACATGAGTCTTGCTTCCCTTTCATCTAAAATAAGCTTTTCACTTCATTCCTTTGTAAAGCAGTGTCAAATCTGAACATATCTTCTTGTGCCTTGTAAGTCTACCAGGCACTTACTGTTTTTGGCCCTCATCTATAGCTGATGGCTGTTCTTAAACCAGTTTTCCTTATTGTTTTTAGTATTAGAAGACCTGAGATCAAATGGTGAAATTATACATAAAGGTGAGAGGCTGTTTGTGGATTCTTGGTGAATCTCTTAGAAACTTGTACATTTTAATAGTTCTTGGGAAAATTAAGTGTGATGGCCTCAAGGTTAAAAAGAGAAGTAGAGGCTCTAGATAGGCTGCAAAATCAAACCTTTCTTTAGAGAATAAGTTTTTTATCCTTGGAATATTGTTGGGGTTCCTTAAATATGCCTAGTCAGAAACGGGTGCTGTCAGTTTAATAATGGGCTGCCAGTGATGTTAACGAGGGTTTGTAGTCTGGGAGGGAGGCAAATTTCACATCAATGAAGGTCATGAAACTACTCTCTGAGTTTAGCTTGGCCACCAAGGTATAGAGAACTGAGATGAACACTCTAGAAACTGGTCATGTGTGCTGGCTTTGACAGAAACTCTAAGGAGGTAAGAGGGTGAAGGTGAAGAAGGCAGAACTATGGAGTACTGACACAGAATTCATGATAATTTGGCTTGCTTGCCCTTTCTAGGAATTCACACCACCACTGTACCTTGTTTTACCAGCACTCCTGACAGAATGAAGTTACCCAGGTCTTTCATTTTTCTAAGAAGTGCAAATGTTGATAGCTCTGGGAGCAGAGACACTGTGCTAAGACACTGAAACACAACCAAACAATGGAAAAAATATTTTGGGTTGCAGGAGACCCAAGTGTATGGTTATTCCAGACCTTCCCATTTGTTGATTATATTTGGACAAGACCATCTTCATTGCAAGACCCCCCCCCTTCTTTATCTGGAGGAGAGATGGTAATGTACTTCATTTGTCTGAAGGCAGGAAAGTGGAACAACAACCTTCAGAAGCTCATTAGAGTTTCAAGATTGTAATACACATTCAATTTGAGCAGAAGATGAGGCAGGTCGAATAAGATACAGGAAATAAAATGGGGGAGAAATCTGAGCTCAGCCCCTGTTCAAATGTTATGTGCTACTAGTCCTGGAATTATTGTGGGGTTGAAAATGAGAAAGATACACATGATCCCAAAATTTCACATCTCCCTACCACTTCTAGCAGGACATGTATAACTATTTGGGACTTGATGAATAGTCTCTGAGGTTAGTCTCTCAGAACTTCTGGCTTTTTATTCCTAGCTCTCATAACTTGTATGCATACCAGTTGAGACCTTTGTACCTCACTTTCTTCCTCTTAACATGTAGTGTATGAGAATATGGTGAGGCAACAGGTATGCAATATTCTAAAATAAGAGACTGTTAATAATTTATTGTTTGGAAAAGATAGAAATCCCCATTGTGTACTACAGAATCCGGTTTAGCTCAACATTAAATATATTTTTTTTAATTTCACCATCAAAAGATTTTTATGGGTTGGATAGTATTAGGACTGTACTATATAACACAAATCTGACACTCAGAGAACTGAAGCAACTGGCTGATATTTGAGCAAGAGTGATAGAACTTCAATGGATTATTGTTCTCTGATACCACAGTGGTCTTATGTCTGTTTTTCCAAGTAAAAACCTGTTGTCTGAACATTTTTTTCCCATGATTTTTCATTTGATTTCAAATGATAATTTTTAAAATCAAATTTCTGAGGGAAATAATTAGCTCTCTTTGTATATAGTATTTATGTACACATGCTCTTGTGTGTGTTTGTTTATGCACACATATGTATCTGTCCAGGTGGGTACATATGTGCATGCATGTGTATCTTTCTTACTCACTTTCCACATTAATATTTTTAGATAGAATCTCTGCTTGAACTTGGAGCTCAGCAGGCTAGACTGGCTGGCCAGAAAGATTTAAGTTTTTTTCTGCCTCCACTTTATCAGTGTTGACATTACAGGCATGTACAGTTGCACTTGGCTTTTTATGTGGGTTGTGAGAATCCAGACTCGTGTCTTCATGATGTGAGGCTAGCACTTTACTCATTAATCCATCTACACATCTTTGCATCTCTTGATTAAAGACCATTTTCACCCCTAGCTTAATATGTTTCAGGATAGTGTAGACAGAAGTTTTGTTTCTCACAATTTAAAACCCTGATGACCTACATATTCACCAACACACTAAGAGGAAGCCACAGCATGCTGTTTCATACGTTTTTATTCTATTTCACCTTTAAGTCAGCCCAGGCAGATGATGCTAATTTCATTGTAAGAACAGAGCGACTAGGACAGTCATCTGTATCCACTTGTTTTATGTCTTTATCAGCATTCATCAGGGTTTTAAATTGTGAAAAACAAGAAATCAAGGGGACACAAATTGGAAAGAAAGAAGCCAAAGTATCACTATTCACAGATGATATCATATAATACACAAATAACCCCCTCATATTTTACTGGAGAACTCCTCCACCTTAAAAACACTTAAGCAAAGTAGCTAGATATAAAATAAATTCTTGTTATACAAGTCTTTCTTTTGCTTGGTTAGAGTGGGTCTTAAAATCAATTTTGTAGTGATTGATAACTTCCAGAACTTTTGTTTCTTGATTGCACCAATGTACATTATAGGCAAGCCACTATTGTAGATCATAGGGTTTGTAGCTGAGATGGTGTTTACCTTTTCCTTGCTAGAATTTTGAGTTCTTTTCTGTATCATGAACCCTGGTCAGTTGGTGTTAAGCTTCTAGGAAGGCACCAGCTAAACTTCTCTGTGTTTAGTGGGTTATGTAGATATCATCTTTAGCAATAGGATCTTTGTCTGGGACCACTCTGCCAAATGTTGGAACCCACACTGCCAAAAGCTTGGGGGCCAAAATTGTTAGAGCCTGCCCTGCCCCAAGCTTTGGGGGATAAATTGTCCCAGCTCATACTGCTGCTCAGGTCTGCTGTCAGCGTTCAGCAAGAGAGAGAGAGTTAGAGTGAACACAAAGAATGAAGACCAGAGTGTGATTCAGTCCCGTTTATTCTCAAGTCTCTCATCTTCTCTTGTTCCAAGTCCCTTGTTCCTAGTCCAAGTCCCAAGTCTCAAGTTCCTAGTCCCTAGTTCCTAGTCCCTAGTGCCTCCAAGTTCCAATTTTCCAGATCTGTCTTTTGTCTGTCTTTCACCTTTTATATGTTTCACTTCTTGAGTCACACCTTTAAGTCACGCCTTTAAGTCTCACATATCCAAGGGAAAATCCTGGGTATATAAAACAAGATGTTATCAGAGTATGCTCAGCTGTTGTAGGCTGTTGAAAACAAGTCTCTTGTCAGGGTATATGGCTCAAGATGGCTGCAAGGATGATAGCTGCCTTCTATCAGCTCTCCACAGATCTTAATGTCAATTTGAGAAAGGAAAACACTTTCCTTGGAAATAATATGAGTTGTCTGGGGCTTTTCATTTGATCTCTTTGTTCAACAACTCAAGATGTAACCTATTATGAGAACAGGAGGTTATGTTTGGTGATGAGAGACCTCTAAGTTGGCACCTCCTATTATTTGATGCTTTCATTTAGTATTTTGACTGTGGTTTTGTAATTAGTAAACATGGAGACACAGAAGGTCCAGAAAGATTAATTGACTTGTTCAAAGTCTGAAAAGATTTTAAATATACTATTCCAATATTGTTTCTGTGAAACCTTTTTCTGGCTGCCCAATATATACCCCCAGTAGTGAACCTGCAGAGGTTTGGAAGTCCCTGAGAAATTTAGCACTAGATCTGATTTTGCCTGTTTCCTGATTAAGAGGCCTTGGGGTTGTTCAGTAACTTTGTGTGTTTGTCAAAAATGAGATTAACACAACATTTTGTGCTATAGAGAACATGTAGTTTAAGTGAATCCAAGCTTGTAAAAGTTGAAAAGTATTTTGCAAATGAGGCTCATTACTTATAACTATGTAGGTAGTGTCATGCTTATCTCCAGAAATATCTTATTATTCTTATTTTATTTCCTCAGGTGACCTTGGCTTTATGGCTGACAATGGCACCAGGTTGACAGAATTCATTCTAATGGGATTCCAGCTTCAGGCAGAGCTACAGTTGGGTCTCTTCTTCATGTTTTTGGCCTTTTATCTCATCACCATCGTTGGAAACCTGGGCATGATCATGCTAATTCAGAGTGACTCTCGGCTCCAGACACCCATGTACTTCTTCCTCAGCCATTTGTCCTTTCTGGATATTTGCTACTCATCTGTTATTGTGCCTCAACTGCTGGAGACCTTGGGGAATAATAAGATGGTCATTACTTATGAACGCTGTGCCACACAGTTCTTTTTCTTCACTTTGTATGCTAGTACTGAGTGTTTTCTTTTGGCTGTCATGGCCTATGACCGCTATGTGGCTGTATGTAACCCCCTCTTTTATGTGATGTCCATGACACCACAGACTCGCCTTGGGCTGGTTGCTGCAGCATATTCTGGTGCAATGGTAAATACTGTGGTCCGGACTGGGTGTACTTTCTCTATTTCCTTCTGTAAATCTAACCAGGTTGATTTCTTTTTCTGTGACCTCCCACCCTTGCTGAAGCTTGCCTGTAGTGAGACAAAATTAAGAGAAGAGGTAATCTTCCTTTTGGCTTTTTTGGTCATCACAATTAGTGTTTCAGTGATTCTTATATCTTACCTACTCATTATCTGGACTATTCTCAAGATTCGCACAGCAGGGGCCAAAGCCAAGACTTTCTCTACTTGTGCATCTCACATGATTGCAGTGGCTCTTTTTTTTGGAACACTCATATTCATGTACTTGAAAGGTAACATGGGCAAATCCCTCTGGGAAGACAAGATTGTATCTGTATTCTATACTGTGGTGATTCCTATGCTGAACCCCATGATCTATAGCCTGAGAAACAAGGAAGTGAAAGAGGCTCTGAAGAAGGCTTTCAAAAGAATTAAGGCTTTTCAAGAAAGTAAGAGTTAAGCTTTATCAGTCCAGAAGTTCCTGTCTGTTAAACATTTACTTTGTCTTCTTAATATGTAACTTTTCTTTCAGAATTGTACTAATATATTTTTTTTATCATCTTCTGATTTTTTTTTATTAGATCTTTCATTTACACTTCAGATACCATCCCGTTTCCCCATTCCCCCCCCCTTAGAAAACTCCTATCCCATGCCCCCTTTTCCTTTTTGCATTTATACATTTTTTTAAGAAATGTTAATCATAGGCTTTATAAGTTTGGTATTGTTCAATCAGAGGTGTAACCCACTACCCAACCTAGATATATCAACTATCTTTGACTGGTGGAGATACATAAACATCTGCTTCCCTGTTTCCCCCCTCTATCTCTCTTTCATCACCTAGCTTCTCCTCTCCTTCTTCTTCTCCTCTTCTTACTCCTTTTCTTCCTCTCAGTACTCCTCCCACCTTAGCTCCTCCTACACATCACCCTTCCTGTTAAAAGGAAACTTTTCTCTCAAAATACAATTAGAGCATAATTATGCCTATTTGTACCAGTGAGGTACAAGATAGTTCTAATACCCAGTCCATCCTTTTGTTGACTAACCAGCACCTCTGTCATCTATCCTAATTAAAACACTTAGTTCTGAACCTGGCTTTTTCCTTGGCTTTAGGATGAATGTCAGCTGATGACCATACACTCAGATCTTTTCTCTCAAAGTAAATAGCTATAAGTTTTCAACCCCATCAGAAATCCAGAATGACTGAGTTGACTATAATTGTGGGAAGCACCAAGCATAGCTTCTAAAACTTAGCCAATTTATAGAGACCTCTGAACACCTGGACACTCGCTCTACTTCGAAACATTGGAGCATCTGTTCTTCTGCCTTCTGGCCCAGGATCATCTGACAGACCTTAGTACTGCAGAATTATTAAGGGCTGATTACTCTGTCTAGGCAGATGTAATCAGTCAACTATTCTGCAAGTGTGTCCTTTTCTGGACAGTAATTTGTCTGTAGAAGGAAAGTGGCAATTCTTGCCTAGTGGCTGTCTCACCACAACTGGAGTAACTCCAAGGATGCTCAATTTCTTCTTAGAGTTTAACATAGGAAGCTGTCCGGAGCAGACAGGTCTCTAATGAACATGAACATTAATACTGAAATGTTTGTCATGTCAATTCTAAGGATTTCTGATGTTTTGAAAACCAGCTATCCATGTAAGGTAATCTGGAGTGTTGCCTGTTAACTCCACTCAGCTATTTCTAAATAAAACATAGAGAACACCCTTATAATAAACTCCAAGTCATGAATTTGCTATAGTCCCTTAACTCACAGGCTGACCATCTCAAATCAGTTAAAAAAGTTAAAGAAGGACTGGGTCTAAGCTTTGTATTCCTAAGTGTGTTATACTGGTACAATGCCTATGAGAGTAACAATATTCATCTCACTCTTATATCACTAAAAAGCTCATGCCACTGAAAACCTTAAAATTTGTAAACAAAGTAAATTGGTGCCATTTAAGAATTTATATCTTCATCTTGATATTAATTATACAGATTTCTACTAATAGGTTATGGCTATGCAATAAACCCTAGCTAATCCTCTCTATTCCCACAAAACCACTACTTTTTCCTAGGGAGACAGCCCAACATTTACCACCTTAGTCCCCATGCCCAGGGAATAGGGGCGCTGACTCATCATTAGCTTCTTCAAGCTGATTATGGGCGTTGAGATATTAGAAGAGGGGTGGGGGGGAGTGCAAGTTGACAATCCTCTGATGCTGTGTCTTCGCTGCCTCCAGATAGAATTCACGGACCTCAGAGGTTTGAGCAGGTCTGCCCAGCTTGCTTGTTGAGTAGATACACCAAGGTTGATCATTCTGCAATATACAATTCTCAAAACAAATTTTAGTATCAAGATAGGTTTTTTTTTTTTTTTTAAAGAGGGCTGACATTTTATTAAGAATGTTGGTTCTAACCGCTTTTCTATTTTTCCCCTTTTATTGGATATAATATTTACATTTCAAATTTTATCCCCTTACCATATTTCCCCCACCACCCAGGAACCCCTTATCCCATCCTCCCTCCTCCTGCCTCTATGAAGGTGTTTACCCACCTACCCCCAGCCTCCCTCCCCACCCTCAGATTCCCCCCCATCAGTGCTCAGCCTTCAGGGTACCAATGATCTTGTCTCCCACCTATGCCCAACAGGGCCATCCTCCCCTACATATACAGCTGGAGTCATGTGTCTCTCCCTATGTGCTCCTGGGCTGGTGGTTTAGACCCTGGGGAGCTCTGGCTGGTTGGTATTCTTGCTCTCCTCACAGGGCCACCAGCCCTTATGGTTCACGGTTCCTTCAATTTACTCTCTGACTCCTCCATTGGGAACTTTGATCATATTAATGGATAGCTGTGGGTACCCGTCTCTGGGTATGTCCGACTCTGAGAGACCTCTAAGGAGACAGCCTTATCAGGCTGCTGTCAGCTTTCCCATCCTGACATCCCTATCAGCGTCTATTTTTGATGACTGCCTATGGAATGAATACCCAGACACAATGGTCTCCCTACAACCCCCCCCTTCAGATTCTGACCCACACTTTGTCTCCATATTTGCTCCCTTGGTTATTTAGTTACTCCTTCTAAGAAAGACCTAGGCATCCTCACTTGTTCTTTCTTCTTCATGAGCTTCATGTCGTCTGGTAGTTGAATCTTTGTTGTTTCAAACTTTTGGGCTAATCTCCGCTTATTAGTGAGTAAATACCATGTGTGTTCTTTTGTGATTGGGTTACCTCACTCAGGATGATATTTTCTAGATCCATCCATTTACCTAAGAATTTCTCGAATTCATTATTTTTAATAGCTGAGTAATATTCCATTGTATAAATGTACCACATTTTTTGTATCCATTCCTCTGTTGAAGGGCATCTGGGTTCTTTCCAGCTTCTGGCTATTATAAATAGGGCTGCTATGAACATAGTGGAGCATATGTCTTTGTTATTTGTTGAGGCATTTTCTGGGTATATACCCAGGAATGGTATAGCTGGGTCCTCAGGTAGTGCTATGTCCAATTTTCTGAGGAACCGCCAGACTGACTTCCAAAGTGGTTGTACCAGCTTGCAACCCCACCAACAATGCAGGAGTGATCCTCTTTCTTCACATCCTCGCCAACATCTACTATCACCTGAGTTTTTGATCTTAGCCATTCTGACTGGTGTGAGGTGGTATCTCAGTGTTGTTTTGATTTGCATTTCCCTGATGACTAAGGATGTTGAGCATTTCTTAAGGTGCTTCTCGGCCATTCGAGTTTCCTCAGTTGAGAATTCTTTGTTTAGCTCTGTACCCCATTTTTTAATGGGGTTATTTTGTTGTTTGGCATCTAATTTCTTGAGTTCTTTGTAAATATTAGATATTAGCCCCCTATCAGATGTAGGATTGGTAATGATCTTTTCCCAATCTGTTGGTTGCCGTTTTGTCTTGTTGACAGTGTCCTTTGCCTTACAGAAGCTTTGCAATTTGATGAGGTCCCATTTGTCGATTCTTGATCTTAGAGCATAAGCCATTGGTGTTCTGTTCAGGAACTTTTCCCCTGTGCCTAGGTATTCGAGGGTCTTCCCCAACTTCTCTTCTAATATTTTCAGTGTACCTGGCTTTATGTGAAGGTCCTTTATCCACTTGGAGTTGAGCTTTGTGCAAGGGGATAAGAATGGATTAATTTGGATTCTTCTACATGTTGACCTCCAGTTGAGCCAGCACCACTTGTTGAAAATGCTGTCCTTTTTCCACTGGATGAATTTAGCTCCCTTGTCAAATATCAAGTGACCATAGGTATGCGGGTTCATTTCTGGGTCTTCAATTCTGTTCCATTGATCGTCCTTTCTGTCTCTGTACCAATACCAAGCAGTTTTTATCACTACTGCTCTGTAGTACAGTTTGAGGTCCGGGATGGTGATTCCCCCAGAGGTTCTTTTATTGTTGAGAATAGTTCTCGCTATCCTAGGTTTTTTGTTATTCCAAATGAATTTGTAAATTGCTCTTTCTATCTCTATGAAGAATTGATTTGGAATTTTGATGGGTATTGCATTGAATCTATAGATTGCTTTTGGCAGGATAGCCATTTTTACTAAGTTAATCCTGCCAATCCAGGAGCATGGGAGATCTTTCCATCTTCTGAGATGTTCTTCAGTTTCTTTCTTGAGAGACTTGAAGTTCTTGTCATACAGATCTTTCACTTGCTTTGTTAGATTCACTCCAAGATAATTTATTTTATTCGTGGCTATTGTGAAGGGTGTCAATTCCCTGATTTCTTTCTCTGCCTGTTTATCCTTTGAGTAGAGGAAGGCTACTGATTTGTTTGAGTTGATTTTATATCCAGCCACATTGCTAAAGTTGTTTATCAGGTTTAGGAGTTCTCTGGTGGAAGTTTTAGGTTCACTTAAGTATACTATCATATCATCTGCAAATAGTGAAATTTTGACTTCTTCCTTTCCTATCTGTATACCTTTGACTTCCTTTTGTTGTCTAATTGCTCTAGCTAAGACTTCCAGTACTATATTGAATAGGTAAGGTGAGAGTGGGCAGCCTTGCCTAGTCCCTGATCTTAGTGGGATTGCTTCAAGTTTCTCTCCATTTAGTTTGATGTTGGCTACTGGCTTGCTGTATATTGCTTTTACTATGTTTAGATATGGGCCTTGAATTCCTGATCTTTCCAAGACTTTTAACATGAAGGGATGTTGAATTTTGTCAAATGCTTTCTCAGCATCTAGTGATATGACCATGTGGTTTTTCTCTTTGAGTTTATTTATGTAGTGGATTACATTGATGGATTTCCGAATATTGAACCATCCCTGCATTCCTGGGATAAAGCCTACTTGATCTTGATGGATAATTGTTTTGATGTGTTGTTGGATTCGGTTTGCGAGAATTTTATTGAGTATTTTTGCATCAATATTCATAAGAGAGATTGGTCTGTAGTTCTCTTTCTTTGTTGGGTCTTTCTGTGGTTTAGGTATGAGTGTAATGGTAGCTTCATAGAATGAATTGGGTAGTGTTCCTTCTGTTTCTATTCGATGGAATAACTTGAAGAGGATTGGTATTAGGTCTTCCTTGAAGGTCTGAAAGAATTCTGCACTGAAACCATCTGGCCCCGGACATTTTTTGGTGGGAAGATTTTTAATGACTGTGTCTATTTCTTTAGGCGTTATGGGACTGTTTAGGTGGTTTATCTGCTCCTCGTTTAACTTTGGTACCTGGTATCTATCTAGAAAATTGTCCATTTCCTCCAGATTTTCCAATTTTGTTGAGTATAGGCCTTTGTAGTAGGATCTGATGATTTTTTTAATTTCCTCTGTTTCTGTTGTTATGTCTCCCTTTTCAGTTCTGATTTTATTAATTTGAATGCTGTCTCTGCGCCCTTTGGTTAGTCTGGCTAAGGGTTTGTCTATCTTGTTGATTTTCTCAAAGAACCAGCTCCTGGTTTTGTTGATATTTTGTATAGTTCTTTTTGTTTCGACTTGGTTGATTTCAGCCCTGAGTTTGACTATTTCCTGCCGTCTACTCCTCTTGGGTATACTAGCTTCTTTTTGTTCTAATGCTTTCAGGTTTGCTGTCAAGTTGTTGATGTATGCTCTTTCCACTTTCTTTTTGTGAGCACTTAGAGCTATGATTTTTCCTCTTAGTACTGCTTTCAATGAGTCCCACATGTTTTGATATGATGTGTCCTCATTTTCATTTAAATCTAAAAAGTCTTTAATTTCTTTCTTAATTTCTTCCTTGACCAATTTATCATTGAGTAGAGCATTGTTCAGTTGCCAAGTGTATGTCGGTTTTCTGATGTTTTTGTCCATGTCAAAGACAAGTCTTAATCCATGGTGGTCTGATAAGGTGCTGGGGATTATTTCAATCTTTTTGTATCTGTTGAGGCCTGTTTTGTGACCAATTATATGGTCTATTTTCGAGAAGGTACCATGAGGTGCTGAGAAGAAGGTATATTCTTTTTTTTTAGGATGAAATGTTCTATAGATGTCAGTTAAGTCCAATTGGTTCATAACTTCTGTTAGTTTCATTGTGTCTCGATTTAGTTTCTGTTTCCATGATCTGTCCATAGCTGAGAGTGGGGTGTTGAAATCTCCCACTATTATTGTGTAGGGTGCAATGTATGCTTTAAGTTTTAGTAATGTGTCTTTTATGTATGTGGGTGCCCTTACATTTGGGGCATAGATGTTGAGAATTGCAAGTTCCTCTTGGTACATTTTTCCTTTCATGAATATGAAGTGTCCTTCTTTATCTTTTTTGATTACTTCTGGTTGAAAACTGATTTTATTTGATATTAGAATCGCTACTCCAGCTTGTTTCTTGGGACCATTTGCTTGGTAGATTGTTTTCCAACCTTTTACTCTGAGGTAGTGTCTGTCCTTTCCACAGAGGTGCGTTTCCTGAATGCAGCAAAATGTTGGGTCCTGTTTACATATCCAGTCTGATAGTCTATGTCTTTTTACTGGAGAATTGAGTCCATTGATATTAAGAGATATTAAGGAAAAATGAGTGTTGTTTCCTGTTATTTTTGTTATTGGCAATGGAGATATGTTTGTGTAGCTACCTTCTTTTACGGTTTTTGGAGGATTACTTTCCTGCTTTTTCCAGGTTGTAGTTTCCCTCCTTGTGATGGAGTTTTCCACCAATTATCCGTTGAAGTGCTGGGTTTGTGTTGAGATACTGTGTAAATTTGGATTTGTCATGGAATATTTTGGTTTCTCCATCAATAATGATTGAGAGTTTTGCTGGGTATAGTAGTCTGGGCTGACATTTATGTTCTTTTAGGGTCTGTATGATATCAGTCCAGGATCTTCTGGCTTTTATGGTCTCTGGTGAAAAGTCTGGTGTAATTCTTATAGGTCTGCCTTTATATGTTACTTTGCCTTTTTCCCTTACTGCTTTTAGTATTTTTTCTTTGTTTTGTACATTTGATGTTTTGACTATTATGTGGTGGGAAGTATTTCTTTTCTGGTCTAAACTATTTGGAGTTCTGTAGGCTTCTTGTATATTTATGGACATCTCTTTCTTTAGGTGAGGGAAGTTTTCCTCTATAATTTTGTTGAGAATATTTACTGGTCCTTTAAGTTGGGAGTCTTCCCCCTCATCTATTCCTATTATCCTTAGGTTTGGCCTTCTCATTGTGTCTTGGATTTCTTGTATATTTTGGGTTAGTAGCTTTTTGTATTTTGCATTTTCTTTGACAGTTGTGTCAATGTTTTCCATGGTATCTTCTGCACATGAGATTCTCTCTTCCATCTCTTGTATTCTGTTGGTAATACTTGTATCTATGACTCCTGATCGTTTTTTTAAGTTTTCTATCTCCAGGGTGTTCTCCCTTTGTGATTTCTTTATTGTTTCTACTTCCGTTTTTAGATCCTGCATGGTTTTGTTTAATTCCTTCTCCTGTTTGGTTGCATTTTCTTGTAATTCCTTAAGGGATTTTTGTGTTTCCTCTCTAAGGGTTTCTATCTGTTCTTTGAGAGTGTTATTTATGTCTTTCTTAAAGTCCTCTATCATCATCATGAGAAGTGATTTTAATTCTGAATCCTGCCTTTCTGGTGTGATGGGGTGTTCAGGGCTTGCTATGATGGGGGAACTGGGTTCTGATGATGCCATGTAACTTTGGTTTCTGTTGCTTACGTTCTTGCGCCTGCCTTTTGCCATCTGGTTAATTCTAGTGTTACCTGTACTTCTGTCTCTGATTGAAGCCTGTCTTTCCAGTTGTCTCGCTTTTGTTTGGTCTTCTAGAAGTCCAGATGTCTTTGTGATTTTTTTCCCAGCTGCCCTGATTACAGTGGTATCTCTAGGATGCCTCAGGATATGGTGCCTCCAAGGTAGCAGTCCAGCTAGATGTCTGCTGTTCTGGGTGCAGTGTCTCCTCTTGGATATCTCAGGGTATGTTGTCTGACACTCTGAGTTCAGTTGTTCCTCTGTGGCTCTGGGTTGAGCGGACCTTCCAGTATGTTTCAGGTGGAATCCGGGGTCCACACAACTGCAGACCTGGTAGAGGTCTGGTCTGGGGCTCAGACCCTGCAGGCCTCAGGCCGGAGGGGGGGCGAGCAGCAGAAGGAGCGTGCTAGCGCTGGCTATGGGTCTATGGATCCCCCAGAATGTGTCTGGGGGGCTCCTAGGTGCACTCACTCTCAGGCCTCAGACTGCAGGAGGGGCGAGGGGTGGAAGGGTCGTGCTAGCGCTGGCTATGGGTTCTATGGATCCCCCAGAATGTGTCTGGGGGGCTCCTGGGTGCACTTACCAGCAGGCCTCAGACTGCAGGAGGGGCGAGCGGCGGAAGGGGCGTGCTAGCGCTGGCTATGGGTCTATGGATCCCCCAGAATGTGTCTGGGGGGGCTCCTGGGTGCACTTACCCGCAGGGCTCAGACTGCAGGAGGGGCGAGCGGCGGAAGGGGCGTTGTACTAATATATTGAAGCAGAAAATGTAAGTTTGGCCTCCAAACTTTATTAGTTCTGTGATTTTAAGCAATAAATGTTTTGTATCATTACTTCACAGAAATGCATTTTAGAGAACGCTTAATGGTTGAGATTATATCATGCTTATGAAGAGGACTCCAATTAAATTCCCAGTATTAATACTATAATGGTACCTATAGCTCCAGATTTATGGGAATCTCCTGGCTTCCATGTGCGCTGTCTCCTTCCATCCTCTTTCTCACATACAACCTACATGATTATGTAATTAAAATAAAGATAATAGTTTTTTCTAATTTTTTAAAACTTATTTTATTTATTTCCATTCCAGCCTTTGCCTCCCATTCCCATTGTTGGTTCTTCAGCCCCAAGTTTTCATTCTATTCCTCTTCACTCTTACCTCTGAGAGGGAGCTCCCCCTCCCCCGATCAGGTATACTCTTCCATTGGGGCTTCATGTCTCTCAAGGATTAGGTACATCTTCTCCCTCTGAGGCCAGACCAGACAGTCATCTGCTATGTATGTGCCAAGGCCTTGAACCATTCTGTGTATGCTGCCTGGTTGGGAGATCAGTCTCTGAGAGCTACCAGGGGTCCAGGTTAGTTACAACTGCTGGTCTTTCTATGGGTTTGCCTTCCCCTTAAGGCTTCTTCAATCCTTTCCGTAAGCCAATCATAAGGGTCCCCAACTTCAGTTCAATGGTTGGATATAAGTATCTGTACCTGTCTCAGTCAGTTGTTGGTAGGGCCTCTCAGAGGGCAACCATGCTAAGCTCCTGACTGTAAGCACAACATAGAATCGTAATTGTGTCAGGCCTTGGTGCTCCCTCTAGCCCCCATGAGATGGATCCCAAGTTGGGCCAGTTATTGGACCACCTTTCATTCAGTCTCTTTTCCGTTTTTGTCTCACTAGTTCTTTTAGAGAGGAACAATTCTGGGTCAGAAAATTTTGAGTGTGGGTTGGTAACATAGTTCCTCCACTTGTGCCCTGTCTATCTACTGGAGGTGGACACTTCAAGTTCCCTCTCCCACTGTTGGGCATTAAAAGAAAAATTTCTGACTTTTTTGATTATAAGTATAGATCCTTAGGCCACATCTGAAAAGATGGTATCAATGTCAAGGACTTTTATAAATGGAAATATCTTCAAAAGTATAAGAAATATTTATTTATTTATTTATTTATTTATTTATAATCTAGATATTATTGAATCTTTTCTCAGCTACTTTGCTGTTTCATATAAAACTCATTATTTTGTACCTAGAAAAAAGGCAAACATGTAATAATGTTTTATATAAATAATGTGTTTTTTATGTGATTAAGATAAACTTTTGGTTATGGATTGGGAAACATACTAATATTGGACAAAAAGTGAACATTCCCTCATAACCAAGTTAGGCATTTTTTAGAGGAATATAAGTAGCTAAAAACAAAAGGAAGCCTGATTAGAAAGGAATTATGATTGAGGAATAGTCAGTTAATGTGGGGCAGTGGGCTGTGAGAGGCAGCTGGGCACCTGGTCAAGCACAGGCCTTGAACCCTGAACCCTAATCCGATGGTAGGTGTTCGGCTTTGCTCCTGGGCCCCTGGTTCTTTTCACTTAGCTTCAGCCCTCCACAGCCCCTCCCACAGAGAGGTTTATGACCATCAGTCAAGAGGAGCAGGCTCTCCCACATATAGATGAGGTTATCTCCAATCTCTCAGAACAAGCCAATAGGCATTATCTTCTGCTAGGCCCTAACACACCCCAAAAATGTATATAAGAGCTCTATTCGGGAGAAGTAAAGGTGTGCAAGAATCATCCCATTGTCCAAGAGTTTCTGTCATAAGAGCTGTAACACTTGGGAAGAGATCTGCTCTCCCGAAGTGCCTTCAGGACCCTCCCCTTTTTACTGGCTAGCTGGCTTCTTATCAGTCTAGCCTAGACAGGCTAAATGCAGAGACACAGGTGCAGCACCTGGGAACAACTGGGTGGCAACAGTGGAGACGAGGGCAAAGGCAGCAGTGGAGGCAGCAGCAGAGGCAATTCTCCCTCCCTGCTCACACTCTTATCTCTGGGACCCGGACCCTCAAACCTGGCTGGGCCAGATATCTTAGTGGGAAGCCGTCCGGAACAGGGACTCACAAGCTACAATAAGGTTTCTTAATTTCCAAGAGAGGATATAATCAAAATATAACATAATAAAAGGAAGAAGTAATAATTTAGATTAATAGTAGAAACAGTTCAATTTTGATGTATATCTGTACTGAATGGCAGATACAGCATTATATTGTTTCTTGATCACCAAAAAATCAAAAAATTTATTTGTCCTTCAAAATTATTTATGAATAGATGCTTCAATTAATCCAGGTTGTATTCTACTCTGAAGTGATGAACACCACTATCTTCTTTCATCTCCTCTACACATATTCTTTATTGTCAGAAGACAAAGTAGAATTAATCTATCACCCTTTAATGACCTCAGTTATCTGCTAAGAATATTACTTGTGTATATCTCCATGGAGACTTCACAATCTTGTTAACCATTTCAGCAAATATTTAGAGGCTACTGTGTATTAGACATGATGTTTGATTTTAACATGCTAATAAATAAAATATGGGTTATCCTGAATGGTATTTGAAACCTGAGGAATATTAGTCAGATATTAGGCTGCTACACAGGAAACTAATTAACCTTTACAGGTTTTGGAAAGTGGAAAAAAACAAAGGGAAAAAATCACAGGACTTCATTAAATAGAATTTTAAGGTCTTAATATAGTGGTGTGAGTGAAAAAGCATCCCCAGAGAATTAAAAAAATAGGCAGAGATCTAATGAATTAAGTATGTTGTCTTCCTTACTTGGTAAGACTATATCAGACTGGGATAATATTGAATGCAAAATTCTGTGAAGTTAGATGCTCTGAAGTAAAACCAGAGTGAGGGAATCTTAGTGTAAAATGCAAGAGGTGAATTCAGAAGAAGCCAGGCACAGAGTGTTGTAAGTGTGCTAAGGGACTTGTGAATTTTATTCTAAGGAGAAGATAGAAAATGCTAATTTTGAATTTTCAAAAGCCCCTTTTCCTGTAGTTGATTGGCTTGGAAAAGAGGCTAGTGGTGATGGAGGAACATAGACACATTGACATATTCTAGTTCAAGTTGATTTATTTCCATGAGATGCCATATAATGCTTCTCAGTTTACTTTTAGTAAAGGAGAAACTAGGAGACAAATGACTATGATGTGGAATTAGTATTGATTATTAGCAAAATAATAAAGTTGACAAAAATATTTGATGATTTCTGCCTTTACATTGGTGCACATTCCCTTGCATAATGTCAAATATTTCTCAGGTACATAGACTATACCATTTATGATTCTTTGAACATGTATGGCTTCCCTAGATTCATGCATTTGAGAATTTGGTCCATAGGGAGGAGCACTATTAGGAGATGTGGCCTTGTTGCAGGATGTGTGATCTTGCTGGAAAAAATATGTCATTGTGAGGATGGGCATTGAACTCTGTAATGCTCAAACTATGCCAATTGTGGCACACAGTTTATTTCTGTTGCTTTTAGATCAAGATGTAGAGCTATCATCTTCTCCAGCTCTGTATATCTGCTTGCATGCTGCCATGATTTTTTTCCTAACAATAATTCTAAACCTCTTAAACTGTAAGTTAGTGTTTTGATGAAAAGAAACAAGCTAAGCAAGAAAAAATACAAAATGTATGCTTCAAGGAGAAAAGGGGCACCAGGAAGTAGAGTTGACCTAAATCCTAAATTCAAGGAAATACACAGAATAAAGATATTAAAAAAAATAAAGGGAGTGTTGACCTTCTGACATGATCCTACCCAGCAGCTAAGCTTCCAAATGTAAAAAGGAATAATTATAATGGTAATGATAGCTCAGAACTAGTGTGGTGGTATATGCCTTCAATTCCACCCAGCACTCTAGAGGCAAAAGCAAGCAGACATTTGACTTCAAGGCCAGTCTGACCTATAGATAAAGTTCCAGGACAGCCAGGCTTAGGTAGAAATGAAACCATGAAAAACAGAAAGTTGGTTAAGAAGTAATTGAACAAGAGGACCGTGTTCTAGGGCCAGCGAGCAGCAGAACTTGGCAGTTTCAGAAATGTGATTCTGACTTTAGGGGCAAGGATAGAAAAAAGAGGTTATGGAATCTGCCTCTGTAACTAAGGAAAGCTGTTGAGGCCAGGTGTATGGCAGGGGTGTACCTGCATGAAAGGCCAGAGAGGCCATTGTATAAAGCTAGAAAGGTGAAGTCTGGATTGCTTTGGAGACCTCAAGGGGCTAGAAACGACAGAGCCATGAAATTCCTTCCAAGAAGAAAAGCTGCTAACAGAATGTGAAACTAGTCCAAAAGAAAGAAGTGTATTACATGCAGTCAACAAAGCTGAATAAATATCTGAAGAGTGTTTTGGCATCAAACATGGAGATGCAAAATTTGGAGTTTGTCCAACTTTTTTTATCTTCCTTTGGTCCAGTGTCTCTTCATTATGCTCCCTCCTATTTCCTTATATATCAGAAGTATGTGATATCTATTTTATTTTGATTTATAGGGGATTATAGTTAAGAGATTGCAAAAAATCTCAGAAGAGACTTTGAACTTTGGATTTTTAAACATAGTTTAACCTGTGATAGATTTGAGGAATTGACTAAATGCTTTTTGTACTATGTTATGGGCATAAGCCTATAGGGTTAAGGAGTAGAATGTTGTGGTTTGACTTATACAGTTCCCATAGGCTCATGTTTGAATGTTTGGCTCATAGGGTGAGATGCTATTGAGAGGTGTGAGTTTGTAGGAGTCAGTGTGACCTTGGAAGAAGTGTGTCAATATGGAGGTGGCTTGGAGAGCTCCTATGATCAAGCTCCTCTTAGTAGGCACACAGTCTATTTCTGCTGCCTTCAGATCAAGATGCAGAACTCTCATCTTTGACCTCAGCATCATGTCTGCTTACATGGTGCTATGCTTCCCACCATGATGATAACAAACTAAAACTCTGGAACTGTAAGCTGGCTTTAATTAATTTTTTTCTTTATAAGAGTTGCTGTGGTCACTGTGTCTCTTCACAGCAATAAAACCCAAACCATGATAGCAGTTTTCAAAGTGGTTATTTTTTTTTTAAATTAATCCCATATTCTATGGGTGCTATGTTATGATAAGGAGCTTAAGAAATCATTCATTTCAGGGAAACTTTAAATAAAAAACAAATGTACAAAATATTAGCCTAAGGTGTTCTCTCTTGGTGTTAGTGGAAATTAGTTGCATCACTTTCCCCCCAATTTCTACTTTGTAAGTATAAACCAACTCTACTTATCATTGAGTCATATTCTATAATAAATTTATGTGGGTAGTTCGCTGGGACACAGAGGGTTCCTCCATGCTGGAAGTTAGGCATGGCAGCTGCAGCTAGAGTGGCTCATTAAAGGCCTTCTCCATAGTTCCTCACAGTGCAGCTCCAATGACATGAGAAAGTTCATGGGTTTTTACAGGCTTTAATATCATGGCGGATGGTGGTTGGATCTGGATGTGCACCCCTGTGAAACTCAGGGCAAACCTGAGTTAAATAGGAAGGGAGAGAGGGGGAAGGGGCTGGGGAGGAATGCTTAATTGGCTCCACCCTCTGACCTTCAGGCATCTCATTACTATGATTACTAGGTCCTGAGGCCTGTTCCTCCAGGGAGGGGCTGCAGAGGGTTGAAGCTAAATGAAAAGAACCAGGGCCTGGGAGCAGAGCTGAACTCCTGCCATCCAATAAGGGTCTGGGGTTCCAGGCTTATGCTCAACCAAACACCCAGCTGCTTCTCATAGCCCACCACCCCACAAATATATGCTTATTAAAATATCTAAAGTAGGCAAATAAATAAATGATTTTCTTAGTATTTGGTCCATGTACAATTGCTTCTAGAATACATAAGGCAAAGTAAAATGAAGTTTTAGTTATTTTTAGATCCTGCTTTTATGTAAATGAGCATTTGCCTGCATACATATATAGGTAATATGTTCATGCAATTCCTTCAGAGGCCAGAAGGCAGTACTGGATTCTCTGGGACTCTATTCGTAAATTGTTGTCAGCTGTCTTATAGGTGCTAGAAATTGAATCCTAGCCCTTATAATAACAAGCAGTTCTCATAACTACTGAGTAATCTTCACAGCCACAAAAGTCTGTTTGCTTAATTTCCGAAAGGGAGAGATAAAGAAAGTAGGCCTTCAAACTGACAATGACAAAACTCTATATTCTTCTCATTACTTATAAAATTCTTATCTGTTTCACTTACAGTGCTTGTGACTACTACATGTACAAGATCAGCACAGTAACAAACTAGTCTGTATCCCAGCATCAACGGAAGAGGGGTATATGAAATCCCACTCCTACCTGAGGAGATATTGGCAATTTATGGATGCCAGGGGAGGGGGAAAAAGTTTATATTTTGTGATTGCGGGTCCTGAAAGCTGCAGGTCTTCATGATCCTACACCCCTGCACACACAGGCAAAACTAAGAAAACCAGGGTGGCAAAAGTGATGGGGAACAGAGGGAAGACTTTCACAGTGATGAATAAAGAATAAATTTGCTCAAAGCATTTTATTTATTTAAAATTTTCAATCAATAATTGGTAGGTACTCACTAATAATTGGATATTAGCCAAAAAAGTACAGAATTCCCAGGATACAATCCACAGAACTCAAGAAGGCTAAGAAGCTGGATGGCCCAAGTGAGGATGCCTCAATCTCAATTGGGAGGGAGAAGAAAGCAATCACAAGAGGTAGGAGGAAGGAGTAAGGGACCTGAATGGGAAAGGTAACATGGAGGGGATGAATAAAAATGATCAGGTATTTCTTTTTTGGGGGCTGGGGGGACAGGGGACTGAATCCCTGAGGGGCAGCAGAAAGAATCAAAACAGGCAACCTCTGGTGGTAGGAGGTGGAGGGACTATCTAGAATGTATTAGAGACCTGGGAGGTGAAAGACTCTCAGGATTCAAAGGGAGGGATCTTTGATGAAATGCCCTACAGTGGGGAGAGGGAACTTGTAGAATTTACCCCCAGTAAAAAAACAGAGCATCAAGTGGAGAGATGGGGTTGCCATCCCACAGTCAAAAACTCTGACAAAGAATTGTTCCTGACTGAAAGAACTGCAGGAACAAAAATGGAAAGGAGCTCGAGGAAAAGGAGGTCCAATAACAGGCCAAAACTGATATCTAGTTCAGGAGGAAGCCCCAAGGCCTGACACTATTACTGATACTATGGTGTAATTAAAAAGAGGACTCTAGCATGACTGCCCTCTGAAAGGTCCAACAAGCAGCTGAAAGAGTCAGTTGTAGATATTTTCAAGCAACCAATGGACAGAAGCTGGTTCTTCCTATGGTTAAATTAGGGAAAAGCTGGAAGAAGCCGAGGAAGAGGGTAACCCCATAGGAAGACCAGCAGTCTCAACTAACCTGTACCCCTAGGATCTCTCAGACACTGAGACATCAACCAGGTATCAGCTGATATGAGTCCCCTAGCACATATACAGCAGAGGACTACGGGTCTGGACTCAGTCAGAGAAGATGCACCTAACCCTCAAGAGACCTGGGACCCCAGAGAGTGCGGATGTCTGGCAGGGTAGGGGTGGGGTCAGGAGACCCTCTTGGAGAAGCAGGGGTGGAGGCACTAGGAGTGGAAAGTGGAAGAGTTGGAGGGTGCACCAGGAGGGGAATAAAGTCTGGACTGTAAAAAATGATAAAAGAATAAAAATGTAAAACATAAGAATCTAAAAATAAAAATTTTTAATGAACGAAAAACACAACACAATTGACTAGATATGAAAAGAGTGGGCCTCCTTGTCTTTTTTCCTGATTTTAGTGGGATTGATTCAATTATCTCTTCATTTAATTTGATATTGGCTGTTGGTTTGCAGTGAGTTGTTTTTATTGTTTAGTTATAGGCCTTAAGCTCCTGATCTCTCCAATATTTTTAACACAAAGTGGTATTGTAGTTTGTCAAATGCTTTTTCTGTATCTAAGGAGTTGATCATGTGATTTTTTTCTTTGAGTTCATTTATAGAAGTGATTACATTAATGGATTTTCATATATATCAAAGATACTTTGCATTCCTGGGATGAAGCCTACTTGATCATAGTGAATGATGGTTTTGACGTGTTCTTGGATTTGGTTTCCAAGAAATTTACCGAGTATTTTTGAATTGATATTCATAAGCAAGATTCATCTGAAGTTCTCTTTTTTTTTGGTTGGGTCCTTGTGTGGTTTAGGTATTAGAGTAATTGTGGTTTGTAGAATGAATTAGGTAGTGTTCTTTTTGTTTCTATTTTATGGAATAGTTTGGGGGAACATTGGTATCAGGTCTTTTAAGGTCTGTCAGAATTCTGCACTAAATCTGTCTGGCCCCGGGCTTTTTTTTGGTTGGAATGTTTTTAGTGACTTCTTCTATTTCCTATGTGATATGGGCCTGTTTAGATAGTTTATCTGCTCGTGATTTAACTTTGGTATATAGTTTGTCTAGAACACCATCCATTTCTTCTATGTTTTCCAGTTTTGTTGAGTGGAGGCTTTTGTAGAAGGATCTGATGATTTTTCCTATTTTCTCTTTTTCTGTTGTTATGTCTCACTTATCATTTCTGATTTATTTAATTTGGATACTCCCTCTGGGTCCTTTAGTTAATTTGGCTAGGGGTTTATCTATCTTGTTGATTCTCTCAATAAACCAGCTTCTGGTTTTGTTCTTTGTATTGTTTTCTTTGTTTCTGTTTGGTTGATTTTGGCTCTGAGTTTGACTATTTCCTGCTGTATAGTCCTCTTGGATGCGTTTGTTTCTTTTTTTTTTTTTCTAGAGCTCTCAGGAGTTCTGTTAAGTTGCATTTAACATGTAAGATCTCTTCTGTTTCTTTACCAGGGCACTTAGTGCTATGAATTTTATTTTTAGCACTGCTTTCATTGTGTACCATAAGTTTGGATATGATGTGTCAATATTTTTAATAAATTCCAGGAAGTATTTAATTTCTTTCTTTAAATGGAGAGGAGCCTCAGAAAAAGAAGGTCCAGCCAGCGACAGGTCCAAAGCGGGATACAGCTCAAGGGGAGTTCTCCAGTCCTGACAGTATTACTGAGGCTATTGAGCACTCACATAAAGGGATCTCTTATGACTGGCCTCTGAAAGACCCAACAAGCAGCTGAAAGAGTCAGATCCAGATATTTGCACCCAACCAATGGACAGAAGCTGCTGACCCCTGTGGTTGAATTAGGGAAAGGCTAGAAGAAGCTGAGTAGGAGGGGGACCCTGTAGGGTTACCCTGAGATCTGGCAAACACTGCACCACCAACCAGGCAACATACACCAGCTGTTATGAGGCCCTAACAGAGAACTGCCCAGTCTGGGTTCAGTTAGAGAAATTGTAACTAACTCTCAAGAGACTGGAGGCTCCAGGGAGTTTACAGGTGTGAGGGTGGTGGGTGGTGGGTGGTGGGTGGTGAGGACATTCTCGTGAAGATGGGATGGGATGTGAAAAAATAGGAGGGTGGATGTGGAGGGGAATAAAATCTGGAGTGTAAAAATAAGAAAAGGAAGAAAAAAGAAAAGAAAGAAAAGAAAAACAAAAACACAGTACTAATATTTTAATTGTCAAATTTTCTCTCTGTGTATATATGTGTATACATAAATTAATATGCATGCATATTAATTTAAATGAATAAGTATAGATATGTGGCCATATTAATTAGATTCTCATTGTGAGAGCAGGACTTAATGGGAAATGAAGGCATATAACCCATATAACTCAGGATCCTATTCCCATTAAATAAGTGTCTATAGATCTTTGTGTGTGGAGTGTGAGATGAATAGTTAGGCTGTGGGATCTGGAGCTGGGGAACAGTCATTTTTTTCTACTTTGTGACAGGGATCAGGTGCCTTGTTAAGAAGCCACATAGGCAAAAGATACCTCTCCTCAGAGACCATTTTAATCACTGTATGGGGATCTCAGTGTTTTGTAGTCACAATTAGTGTCTTCTCTTTAAAGTATTTGTGTTGGACTTGGAAGCATATAAGAAAAGGCAGTTCTCCAACCTCTGCATGTATTTGAACTACACTCAGGATGAAGAATGTGTTCTGGCCAGACTTAGTGAATTCTGGAAACAAAGAAAAGAGAGAGTCTTTGTAGTTCAGATGGCTAGAAGAATCTCAAGAGTTATTGTAGAAAGACTCTGCCAAGGAATTAGTATATCTGCATTGATTAATATGGTGTGTGTGTGTGTGTGTGTGTGTGTGTGTGTGTGTGTGTGTGTGTATTTGAATCAGAGAAAGGGACATTAAGGAGCTAAAATTTTCTGTGGTACCTAATAGTGTGGGAGGTGAACAGAAGTCAGAAAACTTCTTGCTGCTTAAGGCAGTTTTTCCCTCATTGTACTTTTAAGATAATTTTCCATTCAAGTCAATGAGAAAAATGACCTCATTTAGACTAAGAACAAGTAATGGATAAAGAAAAAAAAGAATCAGTAGGTAAAGCCAATTTTGGTTAAATTACCCGTTTTTCTTCATTGATACACAACCCAATAACCTGAACCAAATTTCTTTATTTATGATTCTTCCCAGTACCTTGGTTCAGCACTGGCCTAGCCACCAAAGATTTAGGCTTTAATGTTCAAGACCTTGTCTGCTCTGCTTCACTGTGATTCAGCCAAATGACAATCTGTTCTCTAGCTTCAAAGCCTCCATTACCATTTGAGTTAAGTAACAGCTATTGAAAGAAATGAAGAAATCTTGTGAAATCATTGTTGAGGTAAGCAATTTCTATGATGTGTGCAGCTTTGTACTTGGTGGCCTTTAGACTACATTTTAGCTGTGCTATCTTGAGCTTGTATAACGTAAATATGGTCTCAGATGCATCATCCATAGAAAGAAGAAAATTCATTTATACAGTGATTATGAGAATAAAATACATACATGTCATGCAAAGTACAGTCTATCAATGTATATTACTGTTAATATTGTTCTTGTAAAAAGATATTTTTATAAAAACCAGCAATTTCTTTCTGTTAAGTAGCATTTTAAGGTTAGAAATAGAAGTATAAGACCTAAAAGAATTTGTAAAAGCTATTGATATTTTTAGGTGTATTCAATTTAATTCTCATGTTTAGCATGTTGTTCTGATTTTGCAACCAGAATATAATCATAATACTGTTCTCTTTTTGTAAGATATTTCATATCTCATTTGTTAACTTCATTTTATAAAGCATATTAAACTCTTACTGAGTGCTTAACTTGCAGGGAACAATCACTGTCTGGAGAAGGAATAATGAAGGTATCTTTCTTGTAAAAATCTGTGATCCAAGTAGCCATTTGATGGTAATGTAAGCAGTGGGGAGGACCCTTGAGAGAGAAAAGGTAAGGTCTTCTAGGCAGAGGTGATGTTCTGCCTGAAGCAAAAAGACATCGGAGAAAGGAAAATTTATCAGTGCTACCAATAATTTAGTATATCTGGAGAAATTGTTGGGGAATGAGAAATTACTATATGTATTAGAACTGGTAGGTAAATAGGTATATAAGAAAATAATTAGGGGTATTATTATAGATAGTCCCAGCATATTGAAGAGGCTAAGTAATATCTTGCCCTTAACAGGTTTTCATAGATAGATTTTGGTCAAAGAGGTGAACCATGATCAAATTAAATTTTATAATAACAACATTTTAATTGATATCTGAATTCAAAGAATTGCCACTGTCTGGTAAAATGTTACTCTGACCCAGGAGTAAGGAAGAACAGTTAGTTCCTTGGCTGTTGATTTAACCCAGATGTGAGATGAAGAAGGTAGAAAACAAGGGAGAATCATGATCATCAATGATAAAGAAGTCCAGAGTCCTGAGATGGTCAAATGCATGGAAGGATAAAGACCACAGATCAGCTGTATGAGCTCTGGTTTAATGACAGGACTAATACAGCTGCTTTGCATTTCAAGGGGGATTATACACTCTCTTGGTTTACACACATTCACATGTGTTTTATTTTCCCCTCAATAGTCTAGGATGACTACTACAAGCAACTCTCTTGAAGGATAACTCTCTTGAAGGCAAGAATTAGGACTCATCACTTAGGAAATCCCCTCTCTAGTACCTGTTTTCTTAACATATGTTCAAACATATAAACCGTTCTTGCAGGGGCATCTTATATTCAGCATCCTGTCTTGTTTCTTCTGCTCTCTTAAGTACCACTGGCTTCATGGCCAAGGTGAACCTCACGTTGGTGACAGAGTTCCTCCTCATAGCATTCACCGAGCACCCTGAATGGGGGCTTCCTCTTTTCCACCTGTTTTTATTTATCTATCTCTTCACTTTGCTGGGGAACTCAGGCATGATTGCTTTGATCCGCATGGATCGCAGGCTGCACAGCCCAATGTACTTCCTTCTAAGCCACCTCTCTTTCATGGACATCTGCTACTCCTCTGTCACTGTTCCTCAGACAATGGCCGTGTTGTTGGAACATGGGGCAACTTTATCCTATGCACGCTGTGTGGCTCAGTTTTTCCTGTTTACTTTCTTTGGATCCATCGATTGCTACCTCTTGGCTCTCATGGCCTATGACCGTTATGTGGCCGTGTGCCAACCTTTGCTTTATGTCACCATCATGACGCAGAAAGCCCTTCTAAGTTTTGTGGCTGGGGCTTACATTGCTGGCCTCCTCAGTGCCTTGGTGAGGACAATCTCAGCATTCACACTCTCTTTTTGTGGAAACAATGAGATTGACTTTATTTTCTGTGACCTTCCTCCTCTGTTAAAGCTAACCTGTGGCGAGAGCTATATCCAGGAATTGGTGATTATTGTATTTGCCATTTTTGTCCTCCCTGCTTGCATGGTGGTGATTGTAGTTTCCTACCTGTTCATCCTTGTGGCCATTCTGAGGATCCCTTCAGCAGGAGGCCGGGCCAAGACCTTCTCAACCTGTGCCTCCCACCTCACTGCGGTGTCACTCTTCTTTGGCACTCTGATTTTCATGTATCTGAGAGATAACTCTGGCCAGGCCTCAGAAAAGGATCGAGTTGTGTCTGTGTTCTACACAACAGTAATTCCCATGTTGAATCCCCTCATCTACAGCTTGAGGAACAAGGAAGTGAAGGAAGCACTAAGGAAATTTCTCAATAAAGTGAAGACTTTCTAACCTCTTCCCACTTTGGGAATCCCAAGAAGAATCTATTCTCAAATGCTAGCAATTTCGAACTTCTTTATTTATATTATGCCAAATATTTAAATGTAGATATCATGATACATGGTTTTATAAAAAATGAGAATTTTTAACTCTAGTGAGAGACAAGAAGAAATCGAAATTTCAGCTAGAGAAGAGATTTGCTTATGGACTATGGATCTCAGGACACATGCAATCTAAATGTGGCAGGGATCACTAGTCTCTTGATAACAGAACAAGATTATAATTTTTGCAAAATTTTCCAAAAAGAGAAAGTTTTGAAAATATCATTTAATCAACTCCTTGTTCTCAGTAATTAGCTTCTGTTCATTTTAATATTTTCTTACATGCAGTTCATTAAAAGTATGATCATTTTATTCATATTTTAATTTATCAATTTACCTATCAAACTGTGGTGTGTTTTATTCACTTCAATATAACTTGCAAAAAACAACATTAAAACACAGTTACTATGATCTTCAAAATCATATTTTCATCTATGATTCAAACTTTAGAATACATTTATGGTTTGTTTTAATTTAAATAAAAACCTTTTGAGATATGGTGCTATGTAGTCCTCTTTGACATCAAACTCCATGTAAGGAAGGATGTTCATGAATTTTTGATCTTCCTTTCTTGATTACTGTGAATAAAGTTCCCTGCTACTTGCTGGGTTTATGCAATTATCAAACCTAGGACTATGTGTTTGCTAGGAAGACATATCCTTCCTGAATGATTTAATTCCTAGACTTATATGACATTTAAAAGATATTTTACTTATTTATTTATTTATATCTATGGACATGTTCATACATAGGTGTGTATGTGTGTGTATCTGTGTCTATGTGCATATGTATGTGCATATGCATGGTGTAAATGTATGTGTGTAAGCCAAAAGGGCTATCAGGTGACTTCTTCTACCACTCTCTGCCTAGTGATTTGAGATGAAATCTTTCACAGAACACAATTTTGCTGTTTCTAGGTTAGGCTGGAAGCTAGGAAATGTCAGTGATTTTCTTGTCTTTTACCCTTGGAGGTGGGATTGCAGCACTTATGGAACTCCAGGCTATATGGGTATTAATGCCAACTGGTATTTATGATTGTGCCACAAGAATACTCAATATTGAACCATCTCTCCAGCACCACAGTTTCATTTTAATCACTTAATTATTTTTAAGTATTAAATTAGGATAGTTTAATAGCCTAAGTAATGAAGCTGACCTATTCAAACTATTTCTCTGATCCTGGTGGGTTTTTGTTTTTATTTTTGTTTTCTTGTTGTTGTTATGTTTGGTTGTTTTTTTTTTTGTTTTGTTTGTTTGTTTGTTTGTTTGTTTGTTTTTTGCTATGATGGTGCCTTTTTATAATCTCTAAGTAAAATGTGCAATAACATTCTCGGTGAGCACATTTTGTCACTCAAGATATGTCCTGTCACTTCTTCACTCCATCTACTCCAGACCTTCCTGTTCTGTTGCATGTTTTGGAATTTCTTTGAGGGAATTACACGTTTCCACTGCCCCTGAAGGTGTTCCTTGTATCTGTAATACAGACTCATATCCTGTTCTTTCAATTTCTGTCTTGTATGAAGATAGGCAAATCCTAGTCAGTCCTGAAGTTCAGTGTCCTGTAATATGTCAGCCTGTACATAATACCACATAAAGCATACAAATCCTGGATTTTTTAAACTACAGATTTCTTGACTCAATGAAGCCCAAGTAATTGGAAGGAAATATATCACATTACTAAACTTTGTTTACCTTTACCTTGATTATAACTTTAAAACTTCTAGTCCATTGGATAAAAGTAAACCATATTGTGTTTATACAAGTGATGCATAGTATGGGATTCAAGGAGAGATGAATTATTTAAATGTAGAATGCCTTAAATAATATGTATCATAAGGTACTTTAATGTTGGGATCTCTGAGTGGATGAAGCAGATTTATGCAAGAAAAAGTGTGGCAATGTGATTTCCAAGGATATTTAACTTCAGACAACACATCCACATATATCCTCAAACCTTTCTAGAATACACAAATTTAAAAGTATACATTCGCCCTTCCATCCCTCTCCTGGATCTGAGGCTTGACTCAGACCCCTGCCCGGTCTGCTCCTGTGTGGTCACAGGATTCCTCCTGAGACACCTTGGAGGGTCCACTTAACCCAGAGTGGTAAGTAGGAAGACCAACACACTGCCCTAAGCCCATAGCTGGGTTCCTAGAGTGCTTAGATTCCAGCAGATACCCAAACCTGTGGAATAGCACTCCCCTTCTGCCCCTCTCCTGAATCTGATGCCCGACTCAGACATCTGCCCAGTCTGCTCCGGTGTGGTCACAGGATTCCTCCCAAGACACCCTGGAAGGTCCACTCAACCCAGAGCGGCAGAGGTACCACTGAACCTAGAGCAGCAGAGGAACAACTGAACTCAGAGTGACAGACAGCATATCCCTAGACATAGACCTAGACATCCTAGAGGGGCCACTGCACTCAGAACAGTGGACACCTTATCCTGAGACATCCTAGAGGAGACACTGCACTCAGAGCAGTAGGCACATTATCATGAGACATCCTAGAGGAGACACTGCACCCAGAACAGCAGATACCTAGCTGCTCTGCTACCTTGGAGACACCATATCCTGAGTCATCCTAGAGGTACCATTGTACACAGAGCTGCTGGAGAAGATCACAGAGACATCTGGACCCCAAAGAGATCAGACACAAGCAAAATAACTGGAAAGGCAGGCTTCAGTTAGAGACAGCCAGTAGCACTAGAGTTAATCAGATGGCAAAAAGCAAGTGCAAGAATGTAAACAACAGAATCCAAAGTTACATAGCATCATCAGAACCCAGATTCCCCATCATAGCAAGCCTTAAACACCCCATCACACTGGAAAAGCAGGATTCAGAATTAAAATCACTTTTCTTGATAATGATAGAGGACTTTAAGAAGGACATAAATAACACTCTCAAAGAATTTAAGGAGAGCACAGGTAGACAGATAGAAACCCTTAAAAAGGAAACACAAAAATCCTTTAATGAATTGCAAGAGAACACAACCAAACAGGTGAAGGAATTAAACAAAACCATCCAAGATCTAAAAATAGAAGTAGAAACAATAAATAAATCACAAAGGGAGACTACCCTGGAGATAGGAAATATAAGAAAAAGATCAGGAGTCATAGACACAAGTATTACCAACAGAATACAAGAAATAGAAGAGAGAATCTCATGTGCAGAAGATACCATGGAAAACATTGAAACAACTGTCAAAAATTGCAAAATACAAAAAGCTACTAACCCAAACCATACAGGAAATCCAGGACACAATGAGAAGTCCAAACCTAAGGATAATAGGTATAGATGAGGGGGAAGACTCCCAACTTAAAGGACCAGTAAATATCTTCAACAAAATTATAGAGGAAAACTTTTCTAACCTAAAGAAAGATATGTCCATAAATATACAAGAAGCCTACAGAACTCCAAATAGTTTAGACCAGAAAAGAAATACCTCCCACCATATAATAATCAAAACATCAAATGTACAAAACAAAGAAAAGATACTAAAAGCAGTAAGGGAAAAAGGTAAAGTAACATATAAAGGCAGACCTATAAGAATTATGCCAGACTTCTCACCAGAGACTGTAAAAGCCAGAATCCTGGACTGATATCATACAGACCCTAAGAGAACACAAATGCCAGCCCAGACTACTATACCCAGCAAAACTCTAAATCAATATTAATGGAGAAACCAAAATATTCCATGACAAAACCAAATTTACACAATATCTTGCCACAAATTCAGCACATCAAAGGATAATTGGTGGAAAACTCCAACACAAGGAGGGAAACTACAACCTAGAAAAAACAAGAAAGTAATCTTCCAACAACCCTAAAAGAAGATAGCTACACAAACATAACTCTATTGCCAATAACAAAAATAACAGGAAACAACACTCATTTTTCCTTAATATCTCTTAATATCAATGGACTCAATTCTCCAATAAAAAGACATAGACTATCAGACTGGATACATAAACATGACCCAGCATTTTGCTGCATACAGAAAACGCACCTCTGCGAAAAAGACAGACACTACCTCAGAGTAACAGGATGGAAAACAATCTTCCAAGCAAATGGTCCCAAGAAACAAAATGGAGTAGCGATTCTAATATCAAATAAAATCAATTTTCAACCAAAAGTAATCAAAAAAGATAAAGAAGGACACTTCATATTCATCAAAGAAAAAATGTACTAAGAGGAACTCACAATTCTGAACATCTATGCCCCAAATGCATGGGCACCCACATACATAAAAGAAACTTTACTGAAGCTTAAAGCATGCACTGCACCTCACACAATAATAGTGGGAGATTTCAACACCCCACTCTCAGCAATGGACAGATCATGGAAACAAAAACTAAACCGAGACACAATGAAACTAACAGAAGTTATGAACCAATTGGATTTAACTGACATCTATAGAACATTTCATCATAAAGCAAAAGAATATACCTTTTTCTCACCGCCTCCTAGTACCTTCTCCAAAATAGACCATATAATTGGTCACAAAACAGTCCTCAACAGATAAAAAAAGATTGAAATAATCCCTTGTACCCTATCAGATCATCATGGACTAAGACTCATCTTTAATATGGACAAAAACAATGGAAAGCCCACATACACATGGAAACTGAACAATGCTCTACTCAATGATGTCTTGGTCAAGGAAGAAATAAAGAAAGAAATTAAAGACTTTTTAGAATTTAATGAAAATGAGGACACGTCATACCAAAACTTGTGGGACTCCCTGAAAGCAGTACTAAGAGGAAAAATCATAGCTCTAAGTGCCCACCCACAAAAAGAAACTGGAACGAGCATACACTAACAGCTTGACAGAACACCTAAAAGATCTAGAACAAAAAGAAGCTAATATACCCAAGAGGAGTAGACTGCAGGAAATAATCAAACTCAGGGCTGAAATCAATCAAGTAGAAACAGAAAGAACTATACAAAATATTAACAAAACCAGGACTTGGTTCTTTGAGAAAATCAACAAGATCGATAAGCCCTTAGCCAGACTAAACAAAGGGCACAGAGACAGTATCCAAATTAATAAAATCAGAACCAAAAGGGAGATATAACAACAGAAATTGAGAAAATTTAAAAAAGTCATCAGATCCTACTACAAAGGCTTATACTCTACAAAATTGGAAAATCTGGATGAAATGGACAACTTTCTAGACAGGAACCAGATAACAAAATTGAATCAGGAGCAGATAAACCATATAAGCAGTCCTATAAACCCTAAAGAAATAGAAGAAGTCATTAAAAGTCTCCCCACCAAAAAAAGTCTGGGGCCAGATTGTTTTAGTGAAGAATTCTATCAGACCTTCAAGGAAGACCTAATACCAATTCTCTTCAAGCTATTCCATTGAATAGAAACAGAAAGGACACTACTCAATTCGTTCTATGAAACTACCATTACGCTCATACCTAAACCACAGAAAGACCCAACAAAGAATGAGAACTACAGACCAATTTCTCTTATGAATATTGATGTAAAAATACTCAATAAAATTCTCGCAAACCGAATCCAACAACACATCAAAACAATTATCCATCAAAGTCAAGTAGGCTTTATCCCAGGAATAGAGGGATGGTTCAATATTCGGAAATCCATCAATGTAATCCACTACATAAATAAACTCAAAGAAAAAAAACCACATGATCATCTCACTAAATGCTGAGAAAGCATTTGACAAAATTCAACATCCCTTCATGTTAAAAGTCTTGGAAAGATCAGGAATTCAAGGCCCATACCTAAACATAGTAAAAGCAATATACAGCAAGTGAGTAGCCAACATCAAACTAAATGGAGAGAAACTTGAAGCAATCCAACTAAGATCAGAGCCTAGACAAGGCTGCCCACTCTCACCTTACCTATTTAATATAGTACTGGAAGTCCTAGCTAGAGCAATTAGACAACAAAAGGAGTCAAAGGGATACAAATAGGAAAGGAAGAAGTCAAAATTTCACTGTTTGCAGATGATATGATAGTATACTTAAGTGACCCTAAAACTTCCACCAGAGAACTCCTAAACCTGATAAACAACTTTAGCAATGTGGCTGGATATAAAATCAACTCAAACAAATCAGTAGCCTTCCTCTACTCAAAGGATAAACAGGCTGAGAAAGAAATTACGGAAATGACACCCTTCACAATAGTCACAAATAATATAAAATATCTTGGAGTGAATCTATCCAAGCAAGTGAAAGATCTATATGACAAGAACTTCAAGTCTCTGAAGAAAGAGATCGAAGAAGATCTCAGAAGATGGAAAGATCTCTCATGCTCCTGGATTGGCAGGATTAACTTAGCAAAAATGGCCATGTTGACAAAAGCAATCTACAGATTCAACGCAATCCCAATTAAATTCCAAATCAATTCTTCATAGAAATAGAAAGAGCAATTTGCAAATTCATTTGGAATAACAAAAAAAACCCAGGATAGCAAGAACTATTCTCAACAATAAAAGAACTTCTGGGGGAATCACCATCCTTGACATCAAACTGTAAAACAGAGCAGTAGTGATAAAAACTGCATGGTATTGGTACAGAGACAGGCAGGAAGATCAAATGGAATAGAATTGAAGATCTAGAAATGAACCCACACACCTATGGTCACTTGATCTTTGACAAAGGAGCTAAAACCATCCAGTGGGAAAAGGTCAGCATTTTCAAAAAATGTTGCTGACTCAACTGGAGGCCAGCATGTAGAAGAATGTAAATTAATCCATTCTTATCCCCTTGTACACAGCTCAAGTCACAGTGGATAAAGGACCTTCATATAAAACCAGACACACTGAAACTAATAGAAGAGAAGGTGGGGAAGACCCTTGAATACCTAGGCACAGGGGAAAAATTCCTGAACAGAACATCAATGGCTTATGCTCTAAGATCAAGAATTGACAAATGGGACCTCATAAAATTGCAAAGCTTCTGTAAGGCAAAGGACACTGTCAATAAGACAAAATGACAACCAGCAAATTGTGAAAAGATCATTGCCAATCCTACATCCAATAGAGGGCTAATATCAAATATATACAAAGAACTTAAGAAATTATATGCCAGACAACAAAAGAACCCCAGTAAAAATGGGGTACAGAGCTAAACATAGAATTCTCAGCTGAGGAAACTTGAATGGCCAAGAAGCACCTTAAGAAATGCTCAACATCCTTAGTCATCAGGGAAATGCAAAACAAAACAACCCTGAGATACCACCTCACACCAGTCAGAATTGCTAAGATCAAAAACTCAGGTGATAGTAGATGCTGGTGAGGATGTAGAGAAAGAGGAACACTCCTCCACTGTTGGTGGGGTTGCAAGCTGGTACAAACACTGTGGAAATCAGTCTGGTGGTCCCTCAGAAAATTGGACATAGCACTACCTGAGGACCCAGCTATACCATTCCTGAGCATATACCCAGAAAATGCTGCAACATATAACAAAGACATATGCTCCACTATATTCATAGAAGCCTTATTTATAATAACCAGAAGCTGGAAAGAACCCAGATGTCCTTCACCAGAGGAATGGATACAAAAAAGGTGGTACATTTTCACAATGGAGTATTACTCAGCTATTAAAAATAATGAATTCGAGAAATTCTTGGGTAAATGGATGGAACTAGAAAATATCATCCTTAGTGAGGTAACCCAATCACAAAAGAACACACGTGGTATTTACTCACTGATAAGTGGTTATTAGCCCAAAAGTTTGAAATAACAAAGATTCAACTACCAGACGACATGAAGCTCATGAAGAAGGAAGAACAAGTGTGGATGCCTAGGTCTTACTTAAAAGGAGTAACAAAATACCCAAGGCAGGAAATATGAAGACAAAGTGTGGGACAGAAACTGAAGGGGATGTTGTATGGAGATGCTGATATGGATGACAGGAAGTGCATGCTGACATGAGCCTGATATAGCTGTCTTCTTAGAGGTCCTCCAGAGTCTGACATATCCAGAGGCAGATAAGGGTAACCATTGATATGATCACGGGTTCCCAATGGAGAAGTTACAGAGAAGACTGAAGGAGCTGAAAGGGTTGGTGGCCCCATGAGGAGATTAACAATAATAACCACCCAGAGCTCCCCAGGGTCTAAACCACCAGCCTAGGAGCACATAGGGAGGGACCCATGACTCTAGCTGTATATGTAGGGAAGGATGGCCTTGTTGGGCATAGGTGGGAGAGGAGATATTTGGTCCCATGAAGGCTGAACACTGAGTGTGTGTGTGTGTGGGAATCTGAGGGTGGGGAGGTGGGAGTAGGGGGGTAGTGAGGCACACCCTCATAGAAGCAGGAGGAGCAGGGATGGGATAAGGAGCTTCTGGGTGGTGGGGGGAATGGGGTAATGGGATAAAATTTGAAATGTAAATGTAATATCCAATAAAAAAGAAGGTAAAAAAGAAAAGTTGTTAAAAGCAACATCTTTAATAAAAATGTCAGCCCTCTTTAAAAAATTATCTTCATACTAAAATTTGTTTTGAGAACTGTATATTGCAGAATACATATCCTTGGTATATCTACTCATCAGTCGAGCTGAGCAGACCTGCTTAAACCTCTGATGTCCTGAAATTCTACCTGGATGCAGTGAAGACACAGAGTCAGAGGCTTATCAATTTACTCTTCCTCCTGCCCCTCTTCTAATATCTCAATGCTCGTAATCAGCTTTAAAAAGTTAATGAATAGTCAGTGCCCCTATGCCCTGGGCTTGGGGACTAAGGTGGTTAATATTGGACTGTCTTTCTCTGGAAAAGTAGTGGTTCTGTTGGAACAGGGAAAATTAGCTAGGATTTATTTCATAGCCATAACCTAGTGGTAGAAATCTGTATAATTGTTATCAAGATTAAGTTATAATTTCTTAAATGGTACAAAATTTACTTTGATTTCAAATTTAAGGTTTCCATTGATATGAGCTTCTTATTGATATAAAAGTGAGATGAATATTGTTACTCTCACAGGCATTTATGAATTCAAGGCTTAGACCCAGTCCTTCTTTAAAGTTCTTAACCAATTTGAGATGGCTAGCCTGTGAGTTAAGGGCCTATAGCAAATTCATGGCTTGGAGTCTATTGCTAGGGTGTTTTCTATATTTTATTTAGAAATAGCTGAGAGGAGTTAACAGACAAAAGTCCAGATTACCTTACACGAATAGTTGGTTTTCTTTTTTTTATTAGATATCTTATTTACACTTCAGATGGCATCCCCTATCCTCACTCCCCCCTACCCCCCTTAGGAAACCCCTATCCAATGCCCCCTTTTCCTTTTTGCATTTATACATTTTTAAAAAATAATGTTAATCATAGGCTTTATAAGTTTGGAATTGTTCAATCAGAGGTGTAACCCACTGACCAACCTAGATATAACGACTATCTTTGATTGGTGGAGATACATGAATATCTGCCTCCATGTCTCCCCCTTCTTTCTCTCTTTCATCACCTAGCTTCTCCTCTCCTTCTTCTTCTCCTCTTCTTACTCCTTTTCTTCCTCTCAGTACTCCTCCCACCTTAGCTCCTCCTACACATCACCCTTCCTGTTAAAATGAAACTTTTCTCTCAAAATACAATTAGAGCATAATTATGCCAATTTGTACCAGTGAGGTACAGGATAGTCCTAATACCCAGTCCATCCTTTTGTTGACTAACCAGCTCCTCTGTCATCTATTCTAGCTAAAGCATTTAGTTTTGAACCTGGCTTTAGGATGAATGTCAGCTGACAACCATCCACTCAAAACTTTTCTCTTAAGGTCAATAGCTATATGTTTTCAACCTCATCAGAAATCCAGAATGACTGAGTTAACTATAATTGTGGGAAGCACAAATCATAGTTTCTAAAACTTAGCCAATTTATAGAGACCTCTGAACATCTGGACACTTGCTCTACTTCAAAACGTTGGAGCATCTGTTCTTCTGCCTTCTGGCCCAGGATCATCTGACAGACCTTAGTGCTGCAGAATTATTAAGGGCTGATTACTCTGTCTAGGCAGATATAATCAGTCGACTATTCTGCAAGTGTGTCCTTTTCTGGACAGTAATTTGTCTGTAGAAGGAAAGAGGCAATTCTTGCCTAGTGGCTGTCTCACCACAACTGGAGTAACTCCAAGGATGCTCAATTTCTTCTTAGAATTCAATATAGGAAGCTGTCCGGAGCAGACAGGTCTCTAATGAAAATGAACATTAATACTGAAATGTTTGTCATGTCAATTCTAAGGATTTCTGATGTTTTGAAAACCAGCTATCCATGTAAGGTAATCTGGACTGTTGCCTGTTAACTCCACTCAGCTATTTCTAAATAAAACATAGAGAACACCCTTATAATAAACTCCAAGTCATGAATTTGCTATAGTCCCTTAACTCACAGGATGACCATCTCAAATCAGTTAAAAAAAAGTTAAAGAAGGACTGGGTCTAAGCTTTGTATTCCTAAATGTGTTATACTGGTACAATGCCTATGAGAGTAACAATATTCATCTCACTCTTATATCACCAAGAAGCTCATGCCAATGAAAACCTTAAAATTTGTAAACAAAGTAAATTGGTGCCATTTAAGAATTTATATCTTCATCTTGATATTGATTATACAGATTTCTACTAATAGGTTATGGCTATGCAATAAACCCTAGCTAATCCTGTCTATTCCCACAAAACCACTACTTTTCCCTAGAGAGACAGCCCAACATTTACACTTTAGTCCCCAAGCCCAGGGAATAGGGGTACTGACTCATCATTAGCTTCTTCAAGCTGATTATGGGCGTTGAGATATTAGAAGAGGAGTTGGGGGGAGAGCAAATTGACAGTCCTCTGATGCTGTGTCTTCGCTGCCTCCAGATGGAATTCACGGACCTCAGAGGTTTGAGCAGGTCTGCCCAGCTTGCTTGTTGAGTAGATACACCAAGGCTGATCATTCTGCAATATACAATTCTCAAAACAAATTTTAGTATCAAGATAATTTTTTTAAGAGGGCTGACATTTTATTAAGAATGTTGGTTCTAACCGCTTTTCTATTTTTTCCCCTCTTTTATTGGATATAATATTTACATTTTAAATTTTATCCCCAAGAAATAACAAAGACATATGCTCCATTATGTTCATAGCAGCCTTATTTATAATAGCCAGAAGCTGGAAAGAACCCAGATGCCCTTCAACAGAGGAATGGATACAAAACAATGTGGTACATTTACACAATGGAATATTACGCAGCCATTAAAAATAATGAATTCGAGAAATTCTTAGGTAAATGGATGGAACTAGAAAATATCATCCTGAGTGAGGTAACCCAATCACAAAAGAACACACATGCTATTTACTCACTGATAAGCGGAGATTAGCCCAAATTTTGAAACAACAAAGATTCAACTACCAGACAACATGAAGCTCATGAAGAAGAAAGAACAAGTGAGGATGCCTAGGTCTTTCTTAGAAGGAGTAACTAAATACCCAAGGGAGCAAATATGGAGACAAAGTGTGGGACAGAATCTGAAGGGGGGGTTGTAGGTAGACCATTCCATCTGGGTATTCATTCCATGGGCAGTCCCCAAAAATAGACGCTGATAGGGATGTCAGGATGGGAAAGCTGACAGCAGCCTGATAAGACTGTCTCCTTAGAGGTCCCCCAGAGTCGGACATACCCAGAGACAGATACCCACAGCTATCCATTAATCTGATCAAAGGTTCCCAATGGAGGAGTTAGAGAGTAAATTGAAGGAACCTTAAGGGCTGGTGGCCCCGTGAGGAGAGCAACAATACCAACCAGCCAGAGCTCCCCAGGGTCTAAACCACCAGCCTAGGAGCACATATGGAGAGACACATGACTCCAGCAGTATATGTAGGGGAGGATGGCCTTGTTGGGCATAGGTGGGAAACAAGGTCATTGGTACCCTGAAGGCTGAGCACTGAGGGGGGTGGAATCTGAGGGTGGGGAGGGGGGCTGGGGGTAGGTGGGTAAACACCTTCATAGAAGCAGGAGGAGGGGGGATGGGATAAGGGGTTCCTGGGTGGTGGTGGAAATATGCTAAGGGGATAAAATTTGAAATAGTTGGTTTTCAAAATGTCAGAGGTCCACAGAATTGACATGACAAACATTTCTGTATTAATATTCATTTTCATTAGAGACCTGCCTGCTCCTGACAGCTTCCTGTTTTGGATTCTAAGAAGAAATTGAGCATCTTTGGAGTCACTCCAGTTGTGGTGAGACAGTCACTAGGCAAGAATTGCCTCTTTCCATCTACAGACAAATTACTGTCCATAAAAGTACACACTTGCAGAATAGTTGACTGATTATATCTGCCTAGACAGAGTAATCAGCCCTTAATAATTCTGCAGCACTAAGGTCTGTCAGATGATCCTGGCCCAGAAGGCTGAAGATCAGATGCTCCATCGTTTTATTATAGGGAATGTCCAGATGTTCAGAGGTCTCTATAAATTGGCAAAGTTTTAGAAGCTATGCTTTGTGCTTTCCATAATTTCAGTTAACTCAGTCATTCTGGATTTCTGACGGGGTTGAAAACATACAGTCTCATAGTCTTCTGGCTATTTACTTTGAGAAAAAAAGATTTGAGTAGATGGTTTTCAGCTGACATTCATTCTAAAGCCAAGCAAAAAGCTAGGTTTAGAACTAAGTGTTTTAGTTAGGAGAGATGACAGAGGTTCTGGTTAGTCAACAAAATGATGGACTGAGTATTAGGACTATCTTGTACCTAACTTGTACAAATTGGTATAATTATGTTCTAATTGTATTTTGAGAGAAAAGTTTTATTTTAACTGAAAGGGTGACATGTAGGATGAGTACCTACAAGTGGGAGGAGTACCAAGAGGAAGAGAAAGAGTACGGAGAGGAGGAGAAGAAGGAGAAGAGAAGCTAGGTGATGAGAGAGCGAAAGAGAGAAAGGTAGGGACATGAAGGCAGATGTTCATGTGTCTCCACCAGTCAAAGATAGTTGATATATCTAGGTTGGGTATTGGGTTACACTTCTGATTGAGCATTGCCAAACTTATAAAGCCTTTGATTAACATTTAAAAAAATTGTATAATAGTAAGAAAAAAAAGGGGGCATCAGATAGGAGTTTTCTAGGGAGGGGAAATTGGGAAAGGGGCTGACATCTGAAATGTAAATAAAATATCCAATAAAAAATAAATTAAAAAAAGAAACCCAAACTCAAAAAAATTCATTCTTCTGTCATAAAATGCATTTTCCTCTTCCTTCAGTATTTTTCATTCTTCAATAGTACCTCTCTCACCCAGTAGTTTCTTTTCCATTTTTCTTTAGAAGAGCAGTTTCCTACACCAGAATATCAATTAAACAGCACATAAGAATACTTTTTCATTATTTCTTTTGCCTTGTATAATTTAACATACCTTCTATGATACATGAAACTTAAATACATTATTGTCTACATTATGTAGACAAATATGCATGACTTTTTATTGTTTTACATGTTTTTATTATTTATTTTATGTATTTACATTTCAAATGTTGTACCCCTGTCCAATCTCCCTTCCACAACCCCCACCCCTCCAGCCTTTTCCCCTCACTTTGTCTCTACAAAGATGCTCCCTCACTCATCTACCCACTCCTGCTTCATCCATCTAGCATTCTCCATTGCTGGGTTAACAAGACTGAATAGGACAAAGTGTCTCTCCTACCATAGATGGCAGATTATATCATCCTTTGCTACATATGTAGTGGGGCCATGAATCTACTATTTAGTTGGTGGTTTAGTTCATGGTAACCCTAAGGGGTCCAGTTACTTGATATTGTTTTTTCCTATGGGGTTGCAATCACATTTAGCTCCTTCAGTCATTCTCATAACTCTTCCATTGAGTCCCCAGGCACAATCCAATGGTTGGCAGTGAGTATTTTCTTCTGTCTTAGTCAGGTGCTGGCAGAGCCTCTCACAGGACAGCTGTACCAGGTTCCAGTCTGCAAGCACTTCTTGGCACCGGCAATAATGTCGGCGTTTGGTGTGTATAGATGGAATGGATTGCATGGCAGGGCAGTCTCTGGATGACCTTTCCTTCAGTCTCTGCACCATTTTAAAAAAAAAGATTTATTTATATATTTATTTCATGCACATGGGTATACTGTCTCTGTCTTCAGACACACCAGAAGGTGGCATCAGATCCCATTACAGATGGTTGTGAACCACCATGTGGTTGCTGGGAACTGAACTCAGAACCTCTGGAATATCAGTCAGTGCTCTTAACCACTGAGCCATCTCTCTAGCCCTCTGCTCCATTTTTTTGTCCGTGTATTTTCTTTAGACAGAGACTATTCTGGGTTAAAAAAAATTGAGACGGGTGAGTGCCACATCACTCAACTGGGGGCCATATCTATCTACTGGAGGTGATCTCCAGGTTGTATATCCCATCTGTTGTGTATTGAGGCTAGTGTCATCACCATAGGTCCTGGGAGCCTCTCACGTACCTGGATTCTGTGACTTTCTAGTGGTTTCTCCTCACCCCCATTCCCCTCTCCCCACTGCTATATATTTTTATTCATTCTCCTGGCCCTCTGCACTTCCCTCCTATCTCTTCCCATATCTGGTCCTGCCCCTCCCCCCATTTTTTTTACCTCTTCCTCCCCTCTCCCACCCAGCTCCTTCTCTCCCTTTGCTTCCTGTGATTATTTTGTTCCCTCTTAAATTTGATAGAAGCATCCACACTTTGGCCTTCCTGTTATAGTTCATGTGGTCTGCGAATTGTATCATGGGGATTCTGAGCCTTCCAGTGAATAATATCTACTTGTCAGTGAGTTCATACCATGTCCCTTTTGATCTGGGTTATCTCACTGAGGATGGTATTTTCTATCTCCATTCATTTGCCTAGAAAATACATGAAGTTATTGTTTTTAAAAGCTGTGTAGTATCCCATTGTGTAAATGTTCCACATTATCTATATACATTCTCTTTCTATATATGTGAAGAATTGAGTTGTAATTTTGATGGAGATTACATCGAATCTAGAAGTTGTTTTTGGTAAAATGGCCATTTTTACTATGTTAATCCTGCTGATCCTTGAGCATGGGAGATCTGACCATCTTCTGAGGTCTTCTTTGATTTCTTTCTTCAGTGACTTGATGTTCTTGTCATACTGATCTTTCCTTTGCTTGGGTAGAGTTAGACCAAGATATTTTATATTATTTCTGACTATTTTGATGGATATTGTTTCCCCAATTTCTTTCCCAGCCTGTTCAACCTTTGTGTAAAGGAGGGGTACTGATTTGTTTGAGTTAATTTTATATCTAGCCAGTTTGCTTAAGTTTTTGTTTTATTTTGCTTTGTTTTGTTTTATCAGATGCAGGATTTCTCCTGTAGAATTTTGGTGTAGCTTATATATGCTATCATATCATTTGCAAATAGTGATACATTGATGGCTTCCTTACCAATTTGTATCCCTTTGACCTCCTTTTGTTGTCTAATTTCTCTAGCTAGAACTTTGAGTACTATTTTGAATAAATACTGATAAAGGGCCAGCCTTGCCTTGTCCAAGATTTTTGTGGGATTGCTTCAAGTTTCTCTCTATTTAATTTAATGTTGGTTCTTGTTTTTTGGTTTTTTTTTTTTTTGTATATTGCTTTTATTATGTCTAAGACTTTAAGAATGTACTGTGAATTCCTGATTTTTACAAGAAATTTAACATGAATTGGTATTGTATTTTGTCAAAGTCTTTTCAGCATCGAGTGAGATGATCATATCAATTTTTTATTTGAGTTAGTTTATATAATGGATTATTTTGATGAACTTCTGTATATCGATCTATCTCTGCATCCCTGGGATGCAGTCTACTTGATTGTGTTGAATAATGGTTTTGATGTGTTCTTGGATTGTTTGCAAGAATTTTATTGAGTATTTTGCATCAATATATATAAGCACAATTGTTTTGAAGTTCTCTTTCTTTGTTGGGTCTTTGTGTGGTTTAGGTATCAACATATCTGTGGGTTGATAGAATAAATTAGGTAGTATTCTTCATGTTTCTATTTTGTGAAGTAGTTTGAGAAATATTGGTATTAGTTCTTCTTTGAACGTCTGATAGAATTCTGCATTAAAATCATCTAGCTCTATTTTTGTTGCTGTTGTTATTGGGAGATTTTAATGAATGTTTCTATTTCCTTAGGGTTTATGAAAATGTTTAGATAACTGATATTGTCCTGATTTAATTTGGTACTTGATATTTGTCTAGCAAAATATTCATTTCATCTATATTTTCGAGTTTTGTTGCGTTTAGGCTTTTGTAGTAGATCTGATGATTTTTTGAATTTCTGTTATGTCCTCCTTTTTTCTGGTTTGTTAATTTGGCTACTGTGTCTATGTCCTTCAGTTAAGTTTGGCTAAGAGTTTATCTATCTTGTTGATTTTCTCAAAGAACCGGGTCTTGGTTTTGTTGACTCTGTATTGTTACCTCTCTTTGTTTCAAATTGGTTGATTTCAGCCTTGTGTTTGATTATTTCCTGCCATGCACGCCTCTTGGGTATGTTTGCTTCTTTTTTCTAAAGCTTTCAAATGTGCTGTTATGTTGCTAGTGTAGAATCTCTCCAATTTCTTTATGAAGACACTAAGTGCTATGAATTTTCTTTTTTATACTTTTTTTTTCATTGTGTCCCAGAATATTGGCTCTGCTGTGCCTTCATTTCCATTAAATTCTAGAAAGTCTTTAATTTTTTTCTTTCTTTCTTCTCTGACCTAGTTTTCATTAAGTAGACTGGGTTGTTGAGGTCTCCTGCTATTATTGTGTGAGAGTCAGTGTGTGTTTTGAGCTTTAGTAAAGTTTCTTTTACAATTGTGGTTGCCCTGTATTTAGGACTTAGATGTTCAGAATTCAGAGTTCCCTTGGTGGCTTTTACCTTGATGAGTATGAAGTGTCCTTTTCAATCTCTTTTGATAACTTTTGGTTGAAAGTCTATTTTATTGGATACTAGAATGGCTACTCCAGCTCTTTTCTTGGGACTATTTGATTGAAAAATTGTTTTCCAGACTTTTACTCTGAGGTAGTGTCTGTCTTTGTCACTGAGACATGTTTCATATATACAGAAAAATTCTGGGAATATATATATATATATATATATATATATATATATATATATATATATATAGTCTGTTAGTCTATGTCTTTTTATTGGAGAAATGAGTCCATTGATTTTGGGAGATACTAAAGACCAATGTTTGCTGGTTCCTGTTATTTTTGTTGTTAGGGGTGTCATTATGTTTGTGTGGTTTTCTTCTTTTGTTTTATTTGTGAGATGATTAATTTCTTAGTTTTTCTTGGTGTAGTTTTCTTCATTGTGTTGGAGTTTTCCCTCTATTATCCACTGTAGGGCTGGACTAGTGGAAAGATATTGTTTAAATTTGGATTTGTTATGGAAAATCTTGGTTTCTCCATCTATGGTGATTGAGATTTTTGCTGAATATAACAGCCTCACTGGCATTTGTGTTCTCTTAGTGTCTGCATGGCATCTTTCCAAGATATTCTGGCTTTTGGAGTCTTTGTTGAGTAGTCTAATGTAATTATGATAGGTCTGCCTTTATCTCTTATTTGGCCTTTTTCTCTTACCACTTATGATACTCTTTCTTTATTTTATGTATTCAGTGTTTTGATTATTATGTGCCAGGATGAATTTCTTTTCTGCTCCAATATATTTGACATTCTGTAGGCTTCTTGTATATTTATGGCCATGTTTTACTTTAGGTTAGGGATTTTGTTGAAGATGTTTCCTGGTCCTCTGAATTGGAAGTGTTTACTCTCTTGTATTATTAGATTCTCTCTTCTATCTCTGATATTCTGTTGGTGATGCTTGCAACTGTAACTCCTGATCTCTTTCCTAGGTTTACCATCTACAGGGACGTTCTCTTTTGTGATTTCTCTATTGTTTCTATTTCTACTTTTGATCCTGGCAGTTTTGTTTAATTCCTTTATCTGTTGGATTGTTTTTCCCTGTATTTATTTAAGGGAGTTATGTGTTTACTTTTTAAGGGCTTCTACCTGTTTTGCTGTATTTTTTGAGTGAATTATTATGTCCTTAAGGTCCTCTGTCATCTTTATGAGGATGATAAGTCTAATCATGATTAGGCCAGAATCTTGCCTTGCAAGTTATTTAGGGTATTCAGGGCTTCCTATGATGGGAGAACTGGTTCTGATGGTGCCAAGTGGCATTTGTTTCTGTAGCTTATGTTCTTGAGCTTGTTTTTCACAATCTGGTTATGTCTGGTATACCTGGCCTTGCTGTCTCTGACTGGAGCCTGCAACTTCTGTCCAGCCTGTGAGTCTGGTTATGATGGATCTCCTGAGAGACAAGGTTTCTCTGGTTGTTGTTGTATGTCTGGGGGTGATGGATCCCCTGATCTGCCCCCAGATGCAGTTGTGGTCCAGAAGGATGATATGTCTCCAGCAGGGTTGATATGTCCTGTATCTACTGGGCCACATAGGGTTTAGAGTTAGGCCAGGTACTGGAGCAAAGGAAAGGACTCACCTGTGAGCCTGTTTGTGACAGACTGGGAGTAAAGATGTTTCTGGGTGTAGGAGGGGTTCTGGAGCTTAGCTCTTACCTGGGCACAGTTGCAGGCCTGAAGGAAGATGCGTCTCAGGCAGAGTAAATAGGTCCCACTTCTCTTGGACCCCTTGGGGGTCCTAGTTAGACCAGGTATGAGGAGTATTTCACCTCAGAGCCTTGTTATGACTACTAGAAGTCAAGTTTTTTTCTCACATTTTTAGGTTTTAAATTTCGTTCTGAATAGTGAGAAATTGTTGAGACCTGAGCTAAATGTTGAGGCCTGGGCTGTCCCGCGTTTGGCAGTCACTGTATCCTGGCCCAAGCTGTCGCTCTGGTCTGCAGGTCGGGGTTCAGCGAGAGAGAGATTGAGGACGGACTGGAAGAATGGGGACCAGATAGAGTGTGATTCAATCCCATTTATTCTTCAGTCTCTCTTCCTAGTCCAAGTCCCAAGTCTAGCTGTACTCTCTAAAGAGTCTCCCTAAAGAGTATATCTCTCTGCCGTCTGCCTCTGCATTTTATATGTCTCACTTCTAAGCCATGCCTCTAAGTTACACCTTTAATCATGCCCTTAGGTCTTGTCTCTAAATCTGATCTCTAGGTCACACTCTTAAGTCATACACCTTTAATCTCACACACCTTTAATCTCACACACCCAAGGAAAGTCCTGGGTATCCAAAGCAAGATGGTATCAGAATGTGCTCAGCTGTTGTAGGCTATTGTAATACAAGTCTCATGTCAGGGTATATGGCTCAAGATGGCTGCAAAGCTGATAGCTGCTTTCTGCTAAAAGTCGGCCCCCAACAAGAAATAGGATCAAGATTTTATTCTATTGTTTATAATCCTGGATATAACTTAATTGCTTTTGTACTTCATGATATATACTACCAATTTCTTTACCCAAAGAGTTAACCAATTGTTCAACCATCTGAGGTACAATAAATGTTTCTTTTTTTTTAACAGTTGTAAAACACTACCTTCACTGTACACTTGCTCCTTCACACTCTTGGACATATTTTACAAATTTGTTATTTTATTTAGTTATATATATCCAATTCTTTAAAAAAAATTCCTTTTTTATCTTCACATGAAGCCTTCTTGTCCATATAGTCTATTCATCTCTCTCTTTTATTTTCATTTCTCCAAGTTTTCTTGGTTTTGTTCACACGTTTGAACTTTTATTTGGAGAGTTTTTGTGTGATGCTTTATTGCTATTAATATGCCATTTTTGGACAAATCTTCATTCAAAGTTGATGAAAATTATGGACTTAACAATGTCTTGTGTTATACATTTGATATCTTAGTATACATGTTATAGATATTTTCATAATTCTTTCAATATATCAATCATTAAGTCTGTCAGATTGGAGGCTGAAACTTTCTAAGTACAAATGGTTAAAAATTCAGTAGTTTTTTTTTTACAGAATATCTGCTAAAATTTACATTAAATAATTTCTTAAGGAATAGGCCAACACTGGACTCTAGATGAAAAAAAATCTTGCTTAATCATTTCCAACTTCATTTCTCAAGTACAAGATTCTCCTGTGAACACTTTATCAGTGAAACACTCACTTACTTTCTCTTTTCCAAGTATTTTTAAAAGAAAGCTAATGTAAAATGTAATTTATCCTCCATAAACTCCAAACAGAACTTTTAGCATAATGTTGAATTTTGATAACATGAACCATAATTAAATTATATATAAAAGTGCTACAGGTATCAAAATTTTTCACAAAGGGCAAAGGTAATAGATACTATCTAATTTCTTTTATAATCAATTTTTCTACCCAGTGGAAGTGAATGTAATAATCTCACTACCATGTGTTCTCCTTCCTATTTTTACTGTACTTGGTCCCAAATTCACATTGTACTTTGTATATGTGTAAGAAACAGACAAACTCTCACTACGGAGTCACTTCAATATTAGTTTCATAAAATGGCAACAAACACTGTCAAAAATTCTATTGATAGGTATAATTACCCATGTTAATTGTGAGGAGTTACAATCTTTCTTTGATTGCCTCTGTTTTTTGTAATACATACTTATGCCATTTGGGATCTGTAGTTGGAAATCTCTATCTTGTTTGAGTACTTGCTGGTCACCAAAGATTTATCCAAGTGTGATTATTTAGAAAAAAATGAGGTACATGGTGTCTGTGAGAGTTCTTTCTATTAAAAGATCTCTTAGACCTCAATAGCATACATGTAAACAGATCAGAGAGGGAGAAGTAAAAATGCTCTAGCAATCATTTGTGTACTAGAGGAGGCTAAAAATCAATTAGGAACAATTGACACTCAGGGTAAATTGACTGGTTCTAGCAAAGTTTGTGGGTTTCAGAGGCAAGAAAAAAACAGGAAACGAAACAGAGAAAGGTGACTACAGACACCCTGGAACTATATCCTCTTTGAGCCAAGGGAGCAAACATGCCACTCAGTGAACTACATGAAGTGTGTTTTAGATCATTCCACACTTAGTCTCTCTCAACTCAGTAGTCACATCTCCTTAGTAAATGTGCAGGAGATGAGGCAACTGAGTTTTAGGTCCATAAATGTAACTTTACAGCAAGACTAGGGATGAATGCTGTGAAGAGATATGAAAAGTCCTCATCTGAATTTCAGAAACAGCACTGCACTTCAGTAGCAAGTTGGTCAGAACATAAGTCACTGCTAAAAAGTTCATTTCCTGAAGGTGTTGCTATTGAGCTGTATGATGAAGAATGCTTAGGAGTTTCCCTGTAATCACAAAAGGTTTGTTTTTATCTTGTAAGGTGAGTAGAGAAGATGAGATAGCAATGATTTCCAAGGTGCATTTTCTTTAGGGATTGGTTTTCCCAGCAGCTCCAAAGTCTGTCTCTGGAGCTGATCTGTATTCATGTAAACTATTTCTACTTTTTTACTTTCACACAAACAACTCCCAAAGCATTTTTCATGTCATCCATTTGCTTCATGAGAAAACTTAAAAATCCATGAGTTACATTGATATGTGAGTGATTTTAAATGCTTTGTACAGAGTGTTTTAATAATATTTATTAATTTTGAATTCCAAATCTGTAAATCAACCAGATAATTCTACCAAGTGATTATCACATAAATATTGGCCTTGAAATCCTGGAAATCCTGGCTCTAAAATAAGGAATATACAAACTAGAAAAGGTGAGCTGGGAGAAAATTTGGCCTTGAACATTGGAAACAGTCATGCCGTGCAACCATATTTTCCCAGAAGTATAATAGGTAAGATAAGTCACTTCTTTTGAACCTTTTATTGAAACTAAAAGTACATAGTTTCATGCAAATGAGGTTGGTATTAAACTACAGAATTTGGATACAAAATTGCCTTGTAAATTATGTTTGCTACATTCGTCCACTAGGGGGAACTAACCTCATGCATTTGAGCTCTGATTTTGGACTAAGGCAGATTTGTGTGGCTACAGATCATTTCACTGACTAGCCATGGATAACTTATTTAACTACCATGAGGCTGAGTCTCCTCTAGAATAAAATAATTTTCTCATAGGATCATATGTGTAAGATAATGCAGAATGTGTGACACTGCGATTGGTCTAGAACTGCTGTTCACCAAAAACCACCCGTGTTTGGAAAAGCAATATGTCCTGGATGAATTCAATGTCCATCTGAGGACCAAGATAGAATCTAAGAAGCTTTGCTTTTTAGGTGTTCTATGCCTAGAAACATAATTAAGTATTTGAAGCTCAGTTTATTCATATCTAAAATAAGCCTGATTGATGCCACCTCATAATGTTATTTTCCAGTTGAATGTGCTTGAAGCAAAGTAAGAGCACAATACATATGTAGAAACCTTTTGAGACATTAATTCCAGTAGTGAGGCATTTATCTTTACTGAACTTTATTTTCATCAATGATACTCATCCTTTGAAAGTAAAAAAAGAAAGAGTTTGAGATAAGTTTATAACATAAAGTACAAGATTTGGGACTCACTCTTTTCTGTAGCATTTTTCTTGGCTGAGACATTTCCCTCCCCCCCCCAATGGATATCCCAGAGAGCTCATTGTCTTCTCTGCTCTGTGTTATGATAAAAGCATATTGACAGGTAACATTGTCAGTCTATTGTGTTCTATGGTTTCATAAAATGTACTTTAATCTAGTGGTTACCTTCTACATCTGGCTCTTGTATGTTTTCTGCTCCTTGTTTGATATAATTTTGGGGAGGAAAGGGTGTGTAGTATAGGTCTGAAATTAATGCTTTTGAATTATGAAGTTTCTTATTCTTTGTACATTAACCAGTTGTAGGTCTCTGTGTTCAACACTTTCTACTGAAAAAAACAAAAAACAAAAACAAAAGCTTCAGAAACAATTGGGAGTTGATAGATGCTAGGAGAGAGACAGTCTTTAAATCATGCTCTAGTCAAGGCTGCATATTAAAGAGTAGATATGCAACACAAAGCAGACTTGATGGGTTTAAACAAGAAAGAGGACACATAATAGGATAGGCAGGAAGAAATGTAGCTCTAGGAGGAGTTGGAGTAGGAGGACGAATGTGATCAAAATGCATTCTAGAAATTCCTCAAATTACTAAGAAAAGCTTTTCATAGCTGCAAAATATTTATTTCTCTTTCATGAGAAGTTTTGTGTTTGAGGTTGTTGTCTCCCTCTACTTTTGCCACAATTCAAGATGGTGGTTCCTGAACACCGTTCTTAAATAGCATCACATAATGTTTGCTCATACTTAGTAGGTTCTTCAAATTTCACTTCTATCAGGTGTGAAAATTGTCCTTACATGACATAATCAAGCCCTGTTATTTTTTAAAACAGTTCTTAGTTACTGAAAAATTGTTCATATTTGCTTCTTAGTTAAGCAATTTACCTAAAGATATAGAAAACTTATGAAAAATATAGAAAGTTTTTATGACCCCTAGACCTGAGCCAAAAATGCAGGTCAGATGGTTCCCTAGTTCCACAAAGAAAGCAGAACTAAATGTGAGATTTTAGGTCTTCACTGCCCCAGGATACATTCTGGGAAGAGTACATTATTCCTGACTCAGAGGACACTTGCTAGATTAACATTTAGGAGAGCAAGGGAGAGGCTGATTAACATTCCTCAGGCCTCAGAGAAGAGGACCCACCTGTAGGTGGGGAAGGCCCAAAGCATGGAGACACATTCCACAAGGTGAATGGTACAAAGAAAGATGCAAGTCATCTGGGTGGTTCCAAGAACTAACTGATCACAAGATGAATGGTTGAACAAGATTACATTCTTGATGTTCTCTTGGTTTCCCCCTCATCCCCCCTGGTTTGTGGTTTTACCCTTTAAAAGTCCCCCTCAACTGGGCTGCTTGTATGCCAACAAAGGCTTATGAGACTTAGAGTAAATAAGAAAAATACCTAGGTGAAAACAGCCTAGATTAGAGATCTTCCCAAGCTTTCAAGTGTCAAGGTAATTGGGTCAGATAACAGTCTTACTTTTGTTTCTAAGGTAAGTCAGAAATTGTCAGTGTTATTAGGGACTAATTAGAATCTCCATTGTTTGTATTTGTCCCCAGAGCTTAGGGAAGGTAGAGAGAGTAAACAGAAACCTAAAAAGAGATCTTAACTAAATTGCCCTCAGGAATTGGCACTGGCTGGGGTGGGGGTGGGGGTGTCCCTTTTCCTGTCTCTGTTCCAAACCCAAAATACCCATCTTGTGTGAGAAATGACTTTTCAGGTTACTAAGAGGCTGTTCCTGGTGCTGTTGACCATTCGTCCTCCGTTGAAGTAGATGGAGTAACTGCCTGACTTCAGCACCACCTGTGCCTGATGCCAACTGGAGAACAGCCAGACACCTGAGCAACCCCCTCAAGCTCAACATCAGGCCTTGACTCCTGAGATATCTCCACCCTAGAGGCACAGGGATAGAGATTATCCAAATGTCAGAGATAAGAGACTTTTGAATCTAAACCATCTCCCAGATACAGCCTTGGAGGGCGGGGCTTAAGGTGCATACACCCAAAGTTGAATAACAGCTTGTGATTCCAGGATTGAAATCACCCACCAGCCATGATGCTTGTGCTTGAGACAGCAGGAGTAAACTGACTCTTACTGAGGTTCCAGGGAAGGAGACTTGTTTAGATAAACCTCCTGCTGCTTATCAATATCTATATAATGAAAACCCACAGAACCCTAAAACTTCTGACTCCTGATATCTATATCCAGACATTGACAAATGGTGGGCCTACAGTACAGGATTGACACCTTGTATAACTACTAGTGTTTTAATGATACCAAAGATTATTGTATATTAATTTAGCTTGTACCTGAAGTGCTATATCACCCCTCTGATGTTTTTGTAGATGAGTTTGATCTTTGCCCTAGACATTATAAGGGAGAGCCCATCTCCCTGACAGTTATTTAGGGCTTAGGAGTGGCTACAGGAGTAGGTATTAGAACCATCACCCTTGTTCAGGTGCCTCAATATTTTCACCAGCTGAGGTCAGCCATAGATGAAGATTTGAGAGCCTTAGAACAGTCAATCTCTAAGCTAGAAAAATCCCTGACTTCCCTCTTGGAGGTCGTTCTACAGAATGGGAGGGGTTTAGACTTACTGATTTTAAAAGATTTGTACAGCTCTTACAGAAGAGTGCTGTTTTTATATAGATCATTCAAGATTAATTAGAGATTCTATGAAGAAGCTTAGAAAAAGGTTAGACAAGAGACAGGGACAGGGAGGTTCAACAGAGATGGTTTGAAAGTTGATTTGGTTGATCACCATAGATGACAACATTAATATCTTCCCTGATGGGACCTCTCTTGATTCTGCTTTTGCTCCTAACCATAGGCCCCTGTGTGTTAAATAGATTGGTTACCTTTGTTAGAGAGCAAATAAGTGCTGTCCAGATCTCAAAAAATACGCCAACAATATCAAACTTTACCGAGCCAAGAAAATGAGAGTTATGATGATACAGAAATTTAGTTTTATGATTAAAACTGTACATTAGAGAAAGTGGGAAATGAAAGATATAGAAACCTTATGAAAAATATAAAAAGTTTTTATGACCCCTAAACCTGAGCCAAAAATGCAGGTCAGATGGTTCACTAGATCCACAAAAAAAGCAGAACTAAAGGTGAGATTTTAGGTTTTCACTGCCCCAGGATACATTCTGGGAAGAGTACATTATTCCTGAGTCAGAGGACACTTGCAAAATTAACATTTAGGAGAGCAAGGGAGAGGCTGATTAACATTCCTCAGATCTCAGAGAAGAGAACCCACCTGTAGGTGGGGAAGGCCCAAAGCATGGAGACACATTCCACAAGGTGAATGGTACAAAGAAAGATGCAAGTCATCTGGGTGGTTCCATGAACTAGTTGATCACAAGATGAATGTTTGAACAAGATGACATTCTTGATGTTCCCTTGGTTACCCTCTTGTCCCCCTCCCCCCAGTTTGTGGTTTTACTCTTAAAAAATCCCCCCTCCACAGGGCTGTTGGGTAAATTCCTCTGCTCCTGCATGAGTAATAGATTGACCATCAGCTGGTTGATCCCAAAATATACCTCTTGCTGATTGCATCTAGATTGGTGTCTTGTGAATTATTGGGTGGCCATGAAATCCCGAGACCTGAGTGAGAGACTACCCTCTCAGGGATCTTTCAATACCATGAAAGACACAGGGCATCTGAGTCTATATTAACCCATAACCATGAAAGAGAAAAAAATTTACATATATCACAAAAGTATAAAGTCAATCTTAATGATTATATTTACTTAATGATATTTGAAAAGTATATGTGTGTGTTTAAATTTTCGACTCACCTATGCAGACAATTAAGTTTTTGTAGTTAGAGAGGTACAACATGGTAGAAAGAATACATGATTGGACTCTAGAAAGTTCTATGTTCAAATATAGGATAATGAACAAGTTCTGTAGCTTGTCTGGCTTCACTCTGTCCATAAAATAGTCTTGTCTATTCCCAGCATGAACTTCTATTGTAAATAGGAGAATTAATATGATTTGGGATTGGTGTCTGTCTGTCTGTCTGTCTGTCTGTCTCTCTCTCTGTGTGTGTGTATGTGTGTGTAAGAGAGAGAGAGAGAGAGAGAGAGAGGGAGAGAGAGAGAGAGAGACAGAGACAGAGACAGAGACAGAGACAGAGACAGACAGAGAGAGTCTTATTGTGGTATTATCTCCACTCATAGTACTGCTGCTTAGTCTATGCTTAGATTCTTGGAACACTAAATCTATCACAATGATTCCACAAACCAGTCATGAGACAGAAAATGTACTTATGCAGGTTAAAAATTAGGTAGTGAGAAGATGTTAAAAATTAGCCAAGTTCTTTAACTTTTTGAAAATGAAAACCTTTAAATTAAGCACAGGGAGTACTTTCCTTACTGTGAATATAAATGCATGGTAAAAATATAGTGAGACAAAAATTTTATATTGTTATAACAAATAAAATTCTGACTTGAAAACATGGTTTTAATGACCTAATTTTGATATTCAAGGATTTGATTATAAATTCAAGGACTTTGAGGCAGCAAATTCCAATCTGAAGTGGCTGATAATGTGCTGTCAGTGTATTTGGCAAATGCTTCAAGAGGACCAGTATAGGTCAATAGAATCAAGAGTCTCAGATGCAAGCCCTAGCTTTTCCTCAATTTAGTGCAAAAGAATTTTTATGTATGGACTCAATATTATGTTTATAACTAAGATTGATGTTAACCTTGCAGTTGTTTGTCAAGCATCTATAAAATATTTAAAATGGAAGGTTCTAGAACAGTAGCAATGTCTTTGAAAGCTTCGGTAAAGATCCAGTGAAGGGGAACCTGAAAGCGCTTTTATTAAAATCCAGACAGTACTCATAGAATGGTCAGCAACAAACACGTGCTGTGATATGAATCAGATCTATGTTATGTGAAAACAAGGTAATTTATGAAATGCAAATATTCCCATGACTCAGTGTATAAAAAATTAAATATAATTCTTAAGTGATCTATACAGTACAGTCAAGAAGTAGTCATTCCCACTAAGTTCGAAGACTTTTAGAAGTAACAGAAGCCTAGCAGATCATCCTCTATGGCCATGATTACATGATGATCATTTTAATGTATGGTATATCTACAAGAATAATAGAGATATCAGTCACTTATAGACAAAATAACCACTCATAGACAAAATGTAGAGGATTTTTGTAAACTAGCAAGTACTGTTACTTGAATGCAGCAAAAGAATGAAAGTTGTTAAAATGGAGTAGAAAGTAAGAAACAACTGGAGAATATTTATCTCATTTAGTGATAGTCCAAATTTCATATTAAATATTAAAATAATGATATATATATAAGTATGTATGTAGAAACATGTCTTATTTAAAGATATAATATGAACAATATAGTAGAAATTTATGTAAAAAGAACACATTGTTTTCAGAGCTCAAAAACAGTAGACACTACCTAAAGTTTATGAGTACAATAACAAAAATAATGGTCTTTCTTTATGCTGAACAATGCTTTACTTGCCTTTCAGTATTACATTATTTAGTACTGATAATACTCCAATGACATAGGCAATTATTTTTATAAAGTGGATATAAAATGATGGCATATGAGCATATATTTAAACACATATATAAATGCATATATGTGCTCATATATATGTGTTACATCATACGCAATTGTATAGTTTAATATATCATCTCCATATATTATATATATAATATATATGTATATACACATATGTCCATATCCATATATATGTATATAACACACATACATATGTATGTATGTATGTATGTATTGTATAAAAAAGACTAAAAGGCAGGATAATGGTGCCTCGATGGAGGAGAGATTTGAAGGAGGAAGAGTTATGTGAAAAGAAAGTCGCTTCCTGTCTGAGGCCTGGGCCAGACCTCTGCCAGGCCGGCTTGTGGGGTACCCTGGATTCCGCCAGACACATTCTGGGGGATCCATAGAACCCATAGCCAGCACTAGCACTCCCCTGCCGCTGCACGCCCCTCTTCCTGTCTGAGGCCTGGGCCGGACCTCTGCCAGGCCGGCTTGTGGGGTACCCTGGATTCCACCAGACACATTCTGGGGGATCCATAGAACCCATAGCCAGTGCTAGCACTCTCCTGCCTCCACACGCCCCCCCCCCTTCCGGTCTGAGGCCTGTTGGTGAGTGCACCCTGTTACTGCTGCCAGACACATTCTGGGGGCTCCACAGATCCCACAACCAGCTTTAGGTAGGAAAACCCACATACTACCCTGAACTCATAGCTGGGTGCCCTGAGGGCTCAGAATCCAGCAGCTACCCCCCCCGCCCCTGCCAGCTAGCACCCCCCTTCTGCCCATCTCCCGGGTCTGAGGCCTAGACCAGATCTCTGCCAGGTCTGCAGTTGTGTGGACCCTGGATTCTGCCTGAGACATACTGGAAGGTCCACTCAACCCAGAGCCACAGAGGAACACCTGAACTCAGAGTGTCAAACAACATATCCTGAGATATCCAAGAGGAGACACTGCACCCAGAACAGCAGACAAATAGCTGGACTGCTACCTTGGAGGCACCATATCCTGAGGCATCCTAGAGATACCACTGTAATCAGGGCAGCTGGAAAAAATCATAGAGACATCTGGACCTCTAGAAGACCAAACACAAGCGAGACAACTGGAAAGGCAGGCTACAATCAGAGACAGAAGCACAGGTAGCACTAGATTTAACCAGATGGCAAAAGGCAAGCACAGAAACGCAAGCAACAGAAACCAAAGTTACATGGCATCATCAGAACCCAGTTCCCCCATCATAGCAAGCCCTGAACACCCCATCACACCAGAAAAGCAGGATTCAGAATTAAAATCACTTCTCATGATGATGATAGAGGACTTTAAGAAAGACATAAATAACACTCTCAAAGAACAGATAGAAACCCTTAAAGAGGAAACACAAAAATCCCTTAAGGAATTGCAAGAAAATGCAACCAAACGGGAGAAGGAATTAAACAAAACCATGCAGGATCTAAAAATGGAAGTAGAAACAATAAAGAAATCACAAAGGGAGAATACCCTGGAGACAGAAAACTTAAAAAAACGATCAGGAGTCATAGACACAAGTATTACCAACAGAATACAGGAGATGGAAGAGAGAATCTCATGTGCAGAAGATACCATGGAAAACATTGACACAACTGTCAAAGAAAATGCAAAATAAAAAAAGCTACTAACCCAAAATATACAAGAAATCCAAGACACAATGAGAAGGCCAAACCTAAGGATAATAGGAGTAGATGAGGGGGAAGACTCCCAACTTAAAGGACCAGTAAATATCCTCAACAAAATTATGGAGGAAAACTTCCCTAACCTAAAGAAAGAGCTGTCCATAAATATACAAGAAGCCTACAGAACTCCAAATAGTTTAGACCAGAAAAGAATTACTTCCTGCCACATAATAGTCAAAACATCAAATGTACAAAACAAAGAAAAAATACTAAAAGCAGTAAGGGAAAAAGGCAAAGTAACATATAAAGGCAGACCTATAAGAATTACACCAGACTTCTCACCAGAGACCATAAAAGCCAGAAGATCCTGGACTGATATCATACAGACCCTAAAAGAACATAAATGTCAGCCCAGACTACTATACCCAGCAAAACTGTCAATCATTATTGATGGAGAAACCAAAATATTCCATGACAAATCCAAATTTACACAGTATCTCAACACAAACCCAGCACTTCAAAGGATAATTGGTGGAAAACTCCATCAGAAGGAGGGAAACTACAACCTAGAAAAAACAGGAAAGTAATATTCTAAAAACCGTAAAAGAAGGTAGCTACACAAACATATCTCCACTGCCAATAACAAAGATAACAGGAAACCACACTCATTTTTCCTTAATATCTCTTAATATCAATGGACTCAATTCTCCAGTAAAAAGACATAGACAATCAGACTGGATACGTAAACAGGACCCAACATTTTGCTGCATTCAGGAAACGCACCTCTGTGGAAAGGACAGACACTACCTCAGAGTAAAAGGTTGGAAAACAATCTTCCAAGCAAATGGTCCCAAGAAACAAGCTGGAGTAGCGATTCTAATATCAAATAAAATCAGTTTTCAACCAGAAGTAATCAAAAAAGATAAAGAAGGACACTTCATATTCATCAAAGGAAAAATGTACCAAGAGGAACTCGCAATTCTCAACATCTATGCCCCAAATGTAAGGGCACCCACATATATAAAAGACACTTTACTAAAGCTTAAAGCATACATTGCACCCTACACAATAATAGTGGGAGATTTCAACACCCCACTCTCAGCTATGGACAGATCATGGAAACAGAAACTAAATCGAGACACAATAAAACTAACAGAAGTTATGAACCAACTGGACCTAACTGACATCTATAGAACATTTCATCCTAAAAAAAAAGAATATACCTTCTTCTCAGCACCTCATGGTACCTTCTCCAAAATAGACCATATAATTGGTCACAAAACAGGCCTCAACAGATACAAAAAGATTGAAATAATCCCTAGTACCTTATCAGACCACCATGGGTTAAGACTTGTCTTTGACATAGACAAAAACAACAGAAAGCCCACATACACTTGGCAACTGAACAATGCTCTACTCAATGATGACTTGGTCAAGGAAGAAATTAAGAAAGAAATTAAAGACTTTTTAGATTTAAATGAAAATGAGGACACATCATATCAAAACATGTGGGACTCACTGAAAGCAGTACTAAGAGGAAAAATCATAGCTCTAAGTGCTCACAAAAAGAAAGTGGAAAGAGCATACACTAACACCTTGACAGCAAACCTGAAAGCATTAGAACAAAAAGAAGCTAGTTTACCCAAGAGGAGTAGACGGCAGGAAATAATCAAACTCAGGGCTGAAATCAACCAAGTCAAAACAAAAAGAACTATACAAAATATCAACAAAACCAGGACCTGGTTCTTTGAGAAAATCAACAAGATAGACAAACCCTTAGCCAGACTAACCAAAGGGCGCAGAGACAGCATTCAAATTAATAAAATCAGAACTGAAAAGGGAGACATAACAACAGAAACAGAGGAAATTAAAAAAACTATCAGAGCCTACTACAAAGGCCTATACTCAACAAAATTGGAAAATCTGGAGGAAATGGACAATTTTCTAGATAGATACCAGGTACCAAAGTTAAACGAGGAGCAGATAAACCACCTAAACAGTCCCATAATGCCTAAAGAAATAGACACAGTCATTAAAAATCTTCCCACCAAAAAATGTCCGGGGCCAGATGGTTTCAGTGCAGAATTCTTTCAGACCTTCAAGGAAGACCTAATACCAATTCTCTTCAAGTTATTCCATCGAATAGAAACAGAAGGAACACTACCCAATTCATTCTATGAAGCTACCATTAGACTCATACCTAAACCACAGAAAGACCCAACAAAGAAAGAGAACTACAGACCAATCTCTCTTATGAATATTGATGCAAAAATACTCAATAAAATTCTCAAAAACCGAATCCAACAACACATCAAAACAATTATCCATCAAGACCAAGTAGGCTTTATCCCAGGAATGCAGGGGTGGTTCAATATTCGGAAATCCATCAATGTAATCCACTACATAAATAAACTCAAAGAGAAAAACCACATGGTCATCTCACTAGATGCTGAGAAAGCATTTGACAAAATTCAACATCCCTTCATGTTAAAAGTCTTGGAAAGATCAGGAATACAAGGCCCATATCTAAACATAGTAAAAGCAATATACAGCAAGCCAGTAGCCAACATCAAACTAAATGGAGAGAAACTTGCAGCAATCCCACTAAGATCAGGGACTAGGCAAGGCTGCCCACTCTCACCTTACCTATTCAATATAGTACTGGAATTCTTAGCCAAATAGGAAAGGAAGAAGTCAAAATTTCACTATTTGCAGATGATATGATAGTATAGTTAAGTGAACCTAAACCTTCCACCAGAGAACTCCTAAACCTGATAAACAACTTTCGCAATGTGGCTGGATATAAAATCAACTCAAACAAATCAGTAGCCTTCCTCTATTCAAAGGATAAACAGGCAGAGAAAGAAATTAGGGAAATGACACCCTTCACAATAGCCACAAATAAAATAAATTATCTTGGAATGAATCTAACAAAGCAAGTGAAAGATCTGTAAGACAAGAACTTCAAGTCCCTGAAGAAAGAAATTGAAGAAGATCTCAGAAGATGGAATGATCTCCCATGCTCCTGGATTGGCAGGATTAACTTAGTAAAAATGGCTGTCCTGCCAAAAGCAATCTACAGATTCAATGCAATACCCATCAAAATTACAAATCAATTCTTCATAGAGATAGAAAGAGCAATTTACAAATTCATTTGGAATAACAAAAAACCTAGGATAGCAAGAACTATTCTCAACAATAAAAGAACCTCTGGGGGAATCACCATTCCGGACCTCAAACTGTACTACAGAGCAGTAGTGATAAAAACTGCATGGTATTGGTACAGAGACAGACAAGATGATCAATGGAATAGAACTGAAGACCCAGAAATGAACCCGCACACCTATGGTCACTTGATCTTTGACAAGGGAGCTAAACCCATCCAGTGGAAAAAGGACAGCATTTTCAACAAGTGGTGCTGGCTCAACTGGAGGTCAACATGTAGAAGAATGCAAATTAATCCATTCTTATCCCCTTGCACAAAGCTCAACTCCAAGTGGATAAAGGACCTTCACATAAAGCCAGGTACACTGAAACTATTAGAAGAGAAGTTGGGGAAGACCCTCGAATACCTAGGCACAGGGGAAAAGTTCCTGAACAGAACACCAATGGCTTATGCTCTAAGATCAAGAATTGACAAATGGGACCTCATCAAATTGCAAAGCTTCTGTAAGGCAAAGGACACTGTCAACATGACAAAATGGCAACCAACAGATTGGGAAAAGATCATTACCAATCCTACATCGGATAGGGGGCTAATATCGAATATTTACAAAGAACTCAAGAAATTAGACACCAAACAACAAAATAACCCCATTAAAAAATGGGGTACAGAGCTAAACAAAGAATTCTCAACTGAGGAAACTCGAATGGCCGAGAAGCACCTTAAGAAATGTTCAACATCCTTAGTCATCAGGGAAATGCAAATCAAAACAACACTGAGATACCACCTCACACCAATCAGAATGGCTAAGATCAAAAACTCAGGTGATAGTAGATGCTGGCGAGGATGTGAAGAAAGAGGAACACTCCTCCATTGTTGGTGGGGTTGCAAGCTGGTACAATCACTTTGGAAGTCAATCTGACGGTTCCTCAGAAAATTGGATATAACACTACCTGAGGACCCATCTATTCCACTCCTGGGCATATACCCAGAAAATGCCCCAACAAATAACAAAGACATATGCTCCACTATGTTCATAGCAGCCTTATTTATAATAGCCAGAAGCTGGAAAGAACCCAGATGCCCTTCAACAGGGGAATGGATACAAAAAAATGTGGTACATTTACACAATGGAATATTACTCAGCCATTAAAAACAATGAATTTGGGAAATTCTTAGGTAAATGGATGGAACTAGAAAATATCATCCTGAGTGAGGTAACCCAATCACAAAAGAACATACATGGTATTTACTCACTGATAAGCGGAGATTAGCCCAAGAATCTGAAACAACAATAATTCAACTACCAGACGACATGAAGCTCATGAAGAAGAAAGAACAAAATTGTATATTGCAGAATGATCAGCCTTGGTGTATCTACTCAACAAGCAAGCTGGGCAGACCTGCTCAAACCTCTGAGGTCCGGGAATTCCATCTGGAGGCAGTGAAGACACAGCATCAGAGGATTGTCAACTTGCTCTCCACCCCCCCACTCCTCTTCTAATAACTCAAAGCCCATAATCAGCTTGAAGAAGCTAATGATGAGTCAGCGCCCCTATTCCCTGGGCTTTGGGACTAAGGTGTAAATGTTGGGCTGTCTCTCTAGGGAAAAGTAGTGGTTTTGTTGGAATAGAGAGGATTAACTAGGGTTTACTGCATAGCCATAACCTATTAATAGAAATCTATATAATTAATATCAAGATGAAGATATAAATTCTTAAATGGCACCAATTTACTTTGTTTACAAATTTTAAGATTTTCATTGGTATGAGCTTCTTAGTGATATAAGAGTGAGATGAATATTATTACTCCCATAGGCATTGTACCAGTATAACACATTTAGGAATACAAAGCTTAGACCCAGTCCTTCTTTAACTTTTTTTTAACTGATTTGAGATGGTCAGCCTGTGAGTTAAGGGACTATAGCAAATTCATGGCTTGGAGTTTATTATAAGGGTGTTCTCTATGTTTTATTTAGAAATAGCTGAGTGGAGTTAACAGGCAACAGTCCAGATTACCTTACATGGATAGCTGGTTTTCAAAACATCAGAAATCCTTAGAATTGACATGACAAACATTTCAGTATTAATGTTCATTTTCATTAGAGAACTATTATTAAAGCCTATGATTAACATTATTTTTTAAAAATGTATAGATGCAAAAAGGAAAAGGGGGCATGGGATAGGGGTTTCCTAAGGGGGTGGGGGGAATGGGGAAAGGGGATGCCATCTGAAGTGTAAATAAAATATCTAATAAAAAAAAAAGAAAAAAAAACTTTTAAAAGTCAAAAAAAAAAGAAAGCCAAAATATATTTCATTTGTCTGATATTTGAGGTCTATATTCAAAGAGAGTACTATCTGAAGGTAGTTGAGAACAGCAGGAAAAGAACAGAGAAGAATATTGGATGATATAACATTAAAGAACAATTATGTACATGTATAAAATTGTCACAATATTGATAAAAGAATTAACAGTAAAAATGAATGGATACACAAAGTAATAGAGGCACAATAGGAATAGATAATGTGAGCCAAGGTGTAGAACTAAAGTATAGGAAGATTATGACTTTAGTGTTTAAATTTTGGTGATACATACTGAAAATATTTACCCGCAGCATCTTAAATATTATAGACTTTGAAGTGGAGTGGTAAAAACTGAAGTTGAAAAAGTTATTTTTAGTGTTACTTGAATAGGCAATAGGTTTGAATATGGTATAATAGCAAGAAGAATATATGAATGCATGTAATAAGGGATTATTCAGGACAAAATAACAGGCTAATCAACTCCATATTTTATGGGAGGAATAGATTAAATTAATTTGAGTATAAGAGCAGTTTAGGTCAGTGTATGGAAGTGAAGAAGAAATGGGTTTCAGTTTCAAGAAAAGAATGAATAGGTGAGACTGACTAAAGATGAGGAAGCTCATGACTAAAGATGGGGAAGCTTATGTAGACAGTGGCTGAACACATACAGTATGCAGCAAAAGAGATTCCTGCCTGTAATGAGATTGGAGTGCAAGCACAAAGTGGGCATCTTCATTCTCCCCAACACCTAGGACTAGCTTTCTTGTTCTCACAGAAATTTCCCAATGTAAATGAGAATTAATTTGATTCAGAAGTAGAAACTGAAAGCCACCTTGTGCTTCTCACAAATCAGGCAGATAAACTAATTTCTGAAAAAATATTTTGTATATAAACAAAAAGCAAACTTAACACCTACTATGGAGACAAAAAGTTACCTTAAGTATTGGAATCTTTATAATACATTCTTATGTTCTAATTAGTAAACAGTCCACACTGAATATGGACAATAACAACCTCACCACAGTAACTGAATTCATTCTCATGAGATTTACTGACCATCCAGAGTGGGAGATTCCTCTTTTTCTGGTGTTTTTCTGCTTCTATATGGTCACCATCCTTGGAAACTTGTGCATGGTCATTCTTATCCAGATGGATGTCCAGCTTCAGACTCCAATGTATTTCTTCCTGAGTCATCTCTCTGTAATGGATGCCTGCTACACCAATGTCATCATACCTCAAATTCTGGCCATCCTGGCCACAGGAAAAGCAGTTATCTCCTGTGACCATTGTGCTGCCCAGTTCTTCTTTTTCACCTTCTGTGCAAGTACAGAATGTTTCCTGTTGGCAGTGATGTCCTATGACCGCTATGTTGCTATTAGCAATCCTCTGCTCTACACTGTGGCCATGAGTCCTAAAATATGCTGGAGTTTATTACTGGGAGCCTATATATGTGTTATCTGGGTTCATTCAAAGAATCACATATATCTTTTCCCACTTTTTTTCTGTGAAGACAATAAGATCAACTTTTTTTGTGTGACCTTCCACCCCTGCTGAAGCTGGCCTGCAGTGACACAACAAATGCTGAAATTATAATTGTTTTGTTTGGGAATTTTGTCATCTTGGTGAATGCTTTAGTCATACTCATTTCCTACATGCTCATCATCAAGACAGTCATCAGCATGAAGTCTTCAGGTGGCAGAGGTAAAACATTCTCCACATGTGCCTCCCACCTCACTGCTGTGGCTCTTTTTTTTGGGACCCTCACCTTCATGTATATAAGAAATGGTTCAGGGAAATCTCTAGAGGAAGATAAAGTCGTGTCTGTCTTCTATACTGTGATCATCCCCATGTTGAACCCTCTGATCTACAGCTTGAGAAATAAAGATGTTAAAGCAGCCTTCAGAAAGCTCACTAGCAGGCTACAGGTGTTCCAGAGTGTATAAACTGAGTGAGATTACCTCTCCTTTATCAGTTTTGTATGTATATCATTCATATCCAAATAGGTACCAGTAATGTATGTACGAGTTACCCATGAACAGAGATAATGCTTCCAAGTTGCTCCAGAAAAGACTTGTCTTAAATTTTATATTCAGCAATTGGAGTACATTTTTTCTTGTCTTTGTCTCCTAGAGCTCTCACTTACCATCACTTAGAGGAGGTTTAACAGATCTTCTTTTTTTTTTATTCTAATTTCTGGTACAATTTCTATCTTGTCTTTGTTGCTACATATATTACTGTTGGGGGCCGACTTTTAAAACAAAGCGGCTATCAGCTTTGCAGCCATCTTGAGCCATATACCCTGACATGAGATTTGGATTACAATAGCCTACAACAGCTGAGCACACTCTGATAATCTTGGTTTAGATACCTTGAGATTAAAAGTGTGTGAGATTAAAGGTGTGTGAGATTAAAGGTGTGTAAGATTAAAGGTATGTGACTTAAGAGTATGACTTAGAAGTATAGAGATCAGAGTTAGAGACAAGACCTAAGGGCATGATTAAAGGTGTAACTTAGAGGCGTGGCTTAGAAGTAAGACATATAAAAGGCAGAGGCAGACAGTAGAGATTCAGACTATAGAGGGAGAATCAGACAGGAGACACTTAGAGGAAGAGAGACTGAAGAATAAATAAAAGGGATTGAATCACACCCTGTCTGGTCTCCATTCTTTGAGTCTGCCCTCACCCTCGCTCTTGCTGAACCCTGACCCGCAGACCGGAGTAGCAGCTTGGGCCAGGATACAGTGGCCGCCCAAACGTGGGTCGGCCCGGGCCTCAACATTTTGCCTGGGCTGCAACATTTATTTTGGCCGCCCCAACGTGGGGCTAGTGTGGACCCCAACATTATTTTGGTGCCCGAACAGGGACTCGAGTTTGGGCACCAACATATTATTGTACTTCATGTGTCAAATATTAGGACTCATGTTAGTTGAGCTAAGCTAATTTGACTCTTCTGTTTCGTTTTCTTTATAAAAAGGAAATAGTAAGTCTTCCTCTTTTATCATTGTATTGTCTTTTTTAATGCTGAGGTGATTAAAAGTCCCTCAAAACTGTCTTAATAACTCACTGATTTCTGCTTCCTTTATTGATATGTTGATATCTTTGCAATGAACTTAGGCACCTTACTTTGAGAAGGTGTCTATAATTGCCAATTCTGACTTCAAATGGGCAGTGCACTGCCACTCCTCCTTATCACATCTCTTACTTCATGGAAAGCTCTCTGTCAGGTATGCTCTTTTATGGTTAACGATGTGAGTACAGGCACAGACAGTCTTTGTAGTAGACCTGATGATCTGCGAATATATCAACTCCTGAACTGGTCTGTAAACTTCATTTTCAAGTCAAAATTCAAATGAATCTCAACAATCATATTTGAAATGATTTTTTGTGAATAGAATAGAATAGAGTACTATTTTCACTTTAAGGCGACTTCAAAGGCAGTTGAGATGTGGTTACATATGAAATTTCCATTTTGTAATGAAGAAAACATGTCATTCAGACTCCAAGTACTGAAAATATCCAGTGGTAGATGAGTCATAGAGTGGTTTGACTATAAATCCTATTTTGCCTCTAATTCAGTGTCAGAATTTGGGTAAATATTTTATTTTCTTAAGACCAAAGTAAATACAGAAATTCCTAATTCAAATATAGTATAATAATTGAGTATGATGGTAAGAAAATTCCTATCACAAGTCAAGTGTAAATATAGATTTATCTCTTATTTTGTGTTACTTAACATTCTAATATCAAATCTTGGTCCAATTCCATGGACATTGACAAATTCAATGTTGATTACCTAGTGATGGTAAAAGGCAGTGGAGTAAGTGAGATGAATTAATCATTTCTATCCACCAAGAAATCAAACAAACTTTCATGTTTATTTGGGAGAATATACTTGTTAAACATCACATAATCAGCAGTAACTAAAGGATGACTTCTTTAAATTTCTTTTGCTTTAGTTTTTATTTCATGTGTTTGTCTGTTTTCTCAGCATGTGGCTATGCATGGGTGTGTGCAGTACCCTGTGGGGAACAGAAGAGGGCATCACATCACCTGGGATTGGAATTACAGATAGTTGTAAGTTGCCTTCAGGTGCTGGAAACTGAACCTGAGTCCTCTGTAGGATCAGATATATCTTAACAGTAGATCCATCTTTCCATCTCCAAAGATGTCTTCTTTACTGAGCATATTGCTTTGTGCACACAGAACTCTTATACCTGACTATCACTTTAGAGACATGAGATCTTTTTCCTCTGTGTGGAAATAACCATGGATTTAGAATAGATGACTGCTAAGCTTTCTGTTGATTGATTCTGTGTTAATCACTTGGCCCATGTAAAGCAAGTAAACATTACAATCTGTTTTGTGAATGCAGAAACAAAAAGAGATTCAGACTTGAAAAACAGTTGATCCAAGCATAGAATATATAAATGGCTAATAGAATTTGAAAAAAGTTTTAATTTTCATACTAATCAGGTCTTTCACCTTAAAACTTCAAGTTGCTAAATGGCTTTATGAAAATTAAAAAGCATCATGTCCTCATATAACAAAAGTGTTTATACTGGTGAGTACAAATTGGTGGGTTTAATGACTATATGAATAGTATGATATTTTCGTATGAAAACTCAAACCACACAATGAACAATATAGCTGAACCAATGGCCTGGATATGTACTGAAAAACAACTCTTAGTCAGGGTCATTAAGATATGGGTCCTTTTTTTTTTTTTTTCATAGAATGTTGCTGTAGGAAGTCATCACTCAGAACATTTTCCTTCCATGTTCATTCTCCCACTTCTGAATGTGCATGCTTTTGTTGGAATGATATGCCATTTCACAATATAAAGTGACATTGGTGATTAAGGCAATGCATAGGTGGCAATAAAGCAGAAAAAGATAGTGATTTGAGATACCCCCTTCTCTCTCAATATAGGTTTATAAAGACTATATACTTCTTTCTTCCTACTACTTTAATTTTATTCTGTAGTGTTTGGTGTATTGTATTTTCACTCAATCCAAAACTATTTTACATGTTTTATTTTTTTCTTCAACAACTCTTTCCTCATTTAATAGTATGTTTTTAATCTTCATAAGCTACTGTATACCCTGTGGTCTTTTATGCTCCTGATTTATAGCTTGATTACCCATTGTGATCCTTACACAGAATACAAGTAAATATTTCACTATTTTACTTTGTTTATCAGACAGTCCTGATAGGTCGTCTATTTAGAGAAAGCTCCATGGTCCACTGAGAGGAATGAGAATTCTGTAGTGTTTTAATGGAGTGGTATGTATGTGTTTATTAAGTCCATTTGATATAATTTGTCATTTTGTTAAGATATTTCTGTATATTTTTTCTGTGTTGACATGCCAATTGGTTTAAGTAGAGTTTTGAAGTCAACTAATATTTTTTGACTTTACACCAAGTAGCATTTGTGTTGTGTGGGGTATACTCACATTCAGTGTACATATGATTAAACTTAAAATGTCTTCTTTATGTGTTGGTCTCTTAATTGATCTGAAGTGATTCTTTTATTTCTTCTGAGTTTTTGTTTGAAGACCTTTTTGCCAGATAGTAAAATCAAAACTATTGCTTGTTTCCTAAATCGATTTTTTTTTTTTTTGGTCCACCTCTTCTGTCATTTAACCCTAAAGTCAATGAACAGATGATTGCTGCTTTTTTATACAGTTTGATAGTTTGTGTCTTCTGACTGGAGAATTAAGAAAATTAATGTTCAGAGTTATTGTAGGAAGATATATATTAATTTCTATCATTTTGTTGATTCTGTAAAGCTCTGTGTTTCTTATTTCTGCAATATAGGTATTATTCCAATGTGGTTTGTTCTTTCCAATAGCTTCATAGATTGTTATTTTTTATTTCTTCTTTTCCATTCAAAGGTTTTCTTCAAATATTTTGAACACCTAGTAGAATGGTAATTGTTGTGGCCCGAGCTGCCCCACGTTGGGTGCCAAAATTGTTGAGAACCGCTCTGCCCCACACTTGGGGGCCAAAATGTCAGGGACCACTATCAATGTTGGAATCTGCACTGCCAAAAGCCTTGGAGGCTAAATTATTAGAGCCTGCACTGCCCCAAGCTGCTCCGGTCTGCGGGTTGGGGTTCGGCAAGAGAGAGATTGAGGACAGATGCAAAGAATGGAGACCAGACAGAGTGTGATTCAATCCTGTTTATTCTTCAGTCTCTCTTCTTCTATCTAAATCCCTAGTTCCTAGTACCAAGTCTCAGGTCCTAATTCCTAGTTCTAGTTGCTAGTCTCTTTCCCAGTTCCAAGTTCTTTCTCCAAGTGTTAAGTGCCTAATAATAGTTGCCTGTCTTGAGTCTCAAGTGCCTACTCCCTGGGCCTAATACTTAATAATAATTTCTTCTGTCTGCCTCTTGCCTTTTATTTGTCTCACTTCTAAGCCATTTCTTTAAGTCATGCCTTTAAGTCATACCCTTAGGTATTGTCTCTAAATCTGATCTCTAAGTCACACCCTTAAGTCACACACCTTTAAGTCTCACACACCCAAGGGAAAATCCTGGGTATCTAAAACAAGATGCTATCAGAGTGTGCTCAACTGTTGTAGGCTATTGTAATCAAGTCTCTCGTCAAGGTATATGGCTCTAGATGGCTGCAAGGATGATAGCTGCCTTCTGGTCACTCCCCACAGGTAATGAACACATGTAGCTCATTTTTATCATGGAATTTTTTCCTTCTTTTCTGTTTTAATGATGCTGCTGCTTTGCTAGGTAATAGTTTTGATTGACAGTTGTCTTTTAGAACTTGAGATATATCATTCTCACCTCTGGTATTTAAAGTTTCTATTGAGAAATTTATAAGTATACTTTTATGTGTAACTTTATATTTCTCTCTTATTTAAAATACATTTCCTTTTGCTGTTTATTTAGTGGATTAACTATTATATAATAGAGAATCTCTATTCTTTTATGATATTATCTGTTTAATAATCAAAATGCTTTATTCAGATTGTATAACTTTTCTTAATTTTGAATAATACTTTGGTATGTGTTAAAACATTCTATGTCATTAGAATATAGTTCTTATTTATTCATTATTTATTGGTTATTTACATTTCAAATATTATCCACATTGCTAGTTCCCCCTCCACAAGCCATCTATCACCTATTCACCTCCAGCATCAATGAGGGCACTCCCTCACCCTCCCACCCATTTCTGCCTCAGTGCCCTACCTTTTCCCTATTGTGGGTATCAAGCCTCCACAGAACCAAGAGGCTCCCCTCCCAGTGATGCCAGATAAGGCAATCCTCTGCTTCATATCCAGCTGGAGACATAGGTTCCTTCCTCCCACCCAGCCCACATGTACTCTATGGTTGGTGGTTTAGTCCCTGGGAGTTTTGGGGGGTTCTGGTTGGTTGATATTGTTGTTCTTCCAAAGAGGTTGCAAATCCATTCTGCTCCCACAGTCCTTGCCCTCACTTCTCCATTGAGGTTTGTGTGCTCAGTCCAATATTTGGCTGTGTACATTTTCTGTGGAAGAGCCTCTCAGCAGACAGATATAAGAGACTCCTGTCAGTAAGCACTTCTTTCCATCAGAAATAGTGTCTGGGTTTGGTGACTGCAGATGGGATGAATACATAAGTGGGGGTCTCTGGATGGCCTTTTCTTCATTTTCTGCTCCATTCTTTGTTCCTGCAATTCCTTTTGAAAGGAGGAATTCTGGATTAATATTTTTGAGGTGGGTGGGTGGCCCCATCAACCATAATTATCAGGTGTAGTGTCTTCATAGTTTCAATACATCTTGTAAGTTTCCTTAAGAAATTTTGAGTTGACAAACATATTCTGGGAATAGTAGTCAAAGTCAGAGGTCAACTTGCAAGGAGATGGCACTTTCCTTCTACCATTTGGATTGTGGATATTGAAATCAGGTAGGTAGTGATCTGTAGCCATCCCCTTAACCCGTTGAGCCATCTTGCTGGCCCAACTTTTATATTAATATTTTCCCACTGTTCCCAATGGTTTATTTTCATACTTTTATTTTGTCTTTCAGCTCATATTTTCTTTAATTTTTTTCTCCACATTTTATTGGTGTGTCTTTCCACATTCCTTATTCTTTGACTTAATATAATTTATATTTCAAATATTTTAGTTTAATATTTATTGAATTTCTCTTTCAGGTCTTACACCAATTTTATTATTTCATTTAACTGTTTTCATTAACTTGGGACTTGTTAATTATCTTTCTTAGTATATTGGAGTATACACTGGATTATTTAGAATTTCATTTACTTCTCTACTATTAAAATTCAGGACTGTGTGATTAACAATTGTCGGAAGAATTACTTTAATGTTTCTTATATTACTGAATTGAGATTTCTGAATCTGAGATTATTTTGTTGCTTACTATATAAAATCAGCTGATTTTTTTTGTTAAATAGTTTCAATATTCAAATGGGCGAGAATGTCACAGAATTGAGGTTCACAGTTTAGAAGTTATATTATTGGTCCAGGGGCACAAAGTGCTTTAGGGCTAATATCCAAAATATATAAAGAACCCTATAAGCTAATCACCAAAAAACCCCAAACCCAAGCAAAAAATGGCTTAGAGAACTAAACAGAGAATTCACAACAGAGGAATCTCAAATGGCCGAGAAGCACTTAAATAAATGGTCAATGTCCTTAGTCATTGGAAAATTCAAATTAAAACAACTCTGAGATTCCACCTTACACCAATCAGAATGGCTAAGGTCAGAACCTCAGGTGACAGAACATGTTGTAGAGGATGTAGTGAAAGATGAACACTCCTTTATTTATAGTGGGTTTGCAAACTGATACAACCACTATGGAAATCAATCTGGAGTTTCCTCAGAAAAATAATACATCTACCTGAAGAACCATCTATATCACTCTTGAGTGTATAACCAAAAGATTACCCTGTAGTATAGGGGGGGTTTGGAGAGGAAACTGGGAAGGGGGATAATATTTGAAATGTAAATAAATAAAATAATTATTAAAAAATGAAAAAAGTGGATGGCTTCATGAGTAATTTGCTTCAATAACCTAAAAGATTGTCCTTGTCCTCATCTTCTGACTTTCCATATTTCCTGGTTTTAATAAATCTCAAATATATATTTTGCATTTATCTGGAATTTATGTATCAGTGTTACCAAATAAATCTACAGTTCTGTGAGAACTAACTACCAATTATTTTCAATTGTATATTTCCCTGGAGAATTCTCCATCATCAAAAGTATCTATTTTTTTCCTAAAATTTCTAGAAGTTCCTACTAAGCTGCTGGAGAACAGCATACAGTCAAAGAATGATTGACATGGGATTCTAGAAGTCAGATTCTTTAGTTAGTATAATACACATTCTAGAGTTCTTCAAGAATCAAGCCAATGCTAGATTTCAGATGGAAAGACAACTTTTAGCCATCTTGTACTTCATTTTATCCTGCATATATTTCTTCTCTGAATACTTCTCAGTGAAGCACTTATACTCTAGCTCTGACCTAGATTCAATTGTTTTCAGTTTTTTAAAGATTTTTAAGATTATAATATATTCACATTTATCCCTTCAGTTTTCTTCTTTCAAACATTTCCATCTACCACTTCTTGTACTCTTTCAAGTTCTTGGCCTGTTTTTCATTGACTGTTAGTTATTACATATGTATATTTCATATATATATATACTATTGAATATTAAATGCTCAGTTTGTATAATGTTACTTGTATGGATGTTTTTAGAGCTGGTCATTTTGTATTGGATATTGAATCGGTATGCTATTTTTTTTTTGCAGAGAGATCAGTTCTCATTGTCTGTGAATTCATTAGTTGTCTATAATTCTGTGGATAGGGTTAAGGCTTCAAGAGCTTTCTGTCATTAGTTTTCCCATGCCTGATGTTGTTGAGCTTATGTCTGAGCAGTCATGTTTCTGAGACTTATGGGTGCATCTTCTGATATTACTGGATGATATTATCTCAGATCAAACTTCCTGAATTGCCTCTTAAAATTTTTCCATTGTATATTCTGCAGTATTTGCAGAACCTCTGGTGTAGGTATACAGTTTAAGAAACATAATGTAAGATGTAGGTTAAAAAATACTCAATAAAGATGTAGGTCTTCTCTAAAATCCAAACAGAAGTTCTAGCATGATATTTAATCTAAATAACAAGAGAAATATACCACATTTTCTTGATCTTCCAATCATTACCACAAGGGGGATAAATAATAACCATTTCACACTCAGTTTAACAATAAGATCATCTGTTGATAATAAATGGAATATTCTCATTTATGCATAACTTCTTTTGGTTTCTCTTCCCTGTCCAAATTTTTACTCTAATGTGTATATAGGAAACATAAATGTCAGTAGATATTCAGTTTTTTTAAAGATTTTTCCACACAATAGTTTCAAAATACATTTAACTTCCATACAATAGTTTCAAAATACATTTAACGTCAGCATGAGATGATAAATTTTGTGAATACCCATAGGGTGCTAATCTTTAAGCTACACATCAGGTCCTGATCTTTAGAACACCTTCTTTACTATATACCTTTTTATCATCTGGCATCTGTAATTTCAAAACACTGCCTCAGCCAAATGCTTGCTAATTATCAAAATATGTATCCCAACATTGGTACTCAGAAACATATGAGATATATAACATTTTTTCACACTGTTTATGCTAGAATATTTCAAATCCTAGAATACCAAGTAGGTGAAATCAAACAGGCTAAGAGTCTACTGATGTGGTTAATAGACTTCAAGACATTACTATGAAGCTGAAGAAACAAGACTAATGAGTAAACAACAAGATACAATGCAACTCAGTCAAATTATATGTTTCTAACACACGTGATTGTGGGTTCTAGAGGCAGAAAATAGGTGACAACTGGAAGAAAGAAAGATGGCTGTAGAATGCTGGGCATGGCTCTTGAGGGAAGGTGGGTAAGCATACTCCTCAGGGCAGAGGCAACTGAAGCATATTTATACCACTTCAGATTTGTTGCTCCCTGAGTCAAAATCATGCTTTATCATGAAAATTGTAGGAGATAGTGCTGTTGAGTTTCAGGCCTGAGTTGTAACTAGACAAGAAAAGTAAGGGTATAAAAAATATAGAGAGATTTTTATGTGAAGACTTCAGGTTTGACTTCTAGGCTACATTCTGACTAATTCAGCAAAATATTTCCTATCACTGCAGAAGCTGCTTTTGAGCTGCAGAACCTAAACACCTTAAGAATTGACATGCAAAGATGGGAAGATGTGAAAATAACTCTCTGTTTAATAGATATTGCTAGGTAAAGAGTGAGTGTGTGATTCAAGAGAAAACTTTTCCTATCTGTAGCTTCTACAGAGCTATTCCCCAAGCATTTTAAACACCCACTTGTTTGCTATGCAAGAAGAAAACCCCAAAGGGATCAATTACATTGAAATGTGCCTGTGTAATCTCAGCTGCTTTTTATAAATTTATAATGACCTGCTAATTTTATTTCAAAGGCTCTGAGTTGAACAGGACAAATCTACTACCTGTGGAACCTGGGAAGATACTGGGTATTTCCAGACAAAAACTATTAAATGCGAATTAGGTATAAAATAAGGTCATTGTTTCTGGACCATTTAAATTTCTCTTAACTTATGTGTATTAATGTTTTTTTCTACATGTATTTTGTGCACCATATATGAACCTGTGTAACAGCAGTGGCCAGAACAAGGCATCAGATCCCACAAAACTGCAGTTATAGATGTTTGTGAGGTGCCATGTGGGTGATAGGGATGCAAACCAAGTCACCTGAAAGAACAGCCAGTGCTTTTAAATAATATGTCTCTCGAGCTCCAGACCTTCTTTTCTTAGGGCACCAAAGCCGCCATTCCAATTTTCATCTAAAATACACAGGTACATATGGATCATTTTGTTTTGCAACTACCAGCTTTAATTTCCTTGGACTCAGGTATCTCTATATACTTTTATAGTGATACTTTTATTATATACATATAGCTTTAGTGAGGCTGTTTCCAGAGTGTAGAGCTTAGTTTTGAGATTTGCCTGAAAATGTAAATTCAGCCCACTTTTATCTGGGATGAAAGGTGGGATAACAACATATATTAGAGACATATGTTTGGAATAAAGTAAACCTAGATTAGATTCCAGATTTATTTGTTGCTTTGATCTCAGAAAATTTCTTTACCTATTTATCTTCAGTCTCCTTAAGGACAAAATGACATCTCTTTTCTGGGGTTTAGGGTTGTGTAAGATGAAATGTACAGCATGTGCATATTAGAGTTTCATCCTTGGAATATGCTAAAACTAGGATAGAATTGAGATTTACCCATCTTTATCCATTTAATCTTAGTCTCTGCAAGGGTTAAATAACACCTATATTCTGGGGTCATAGGATTGTGTGAGATAATGTGCACAGAATATGCCATTTTGTGATTGGACCAGAGCAGGTGTTCCATGAACAAAACACCAATGTTTAGAAAAGCAAGGCCTAAGTTAGTTTAATTGCAGTCAGGGAATTGAGGTAGAATCTAAATATCCTTTTATTTTAGTGATATTTCAGAAAGATTGTTTAATGTATCTAAGCTTTGTTTTTCTTATCTGTAAAATAAAAGGAAAAAATTGAAAATTTTAATATAGGATTATCATGTTGGTAGGAAATAATAACTTTATCATGTTTAGCATCTAACTGCTACCTGAGTCTAAGCAAAGGCTCAGTGTTTAGTAATGTTTTGTGAGACTGATTCTGGTAAGGTGATGAAAGATAACTTTAATCTTTTTTTATAATAACACTCCCACCTCTCATGGACTCAGTCTTTGCAAGAAATAAAAGGAAGAGATTGAGAGGAGATTGAAAGTTAATATAAGTATAATTTTTTAGGTTAATCATTTTTTAAAAGTTAATTTTAGATAAAATATCTCTTTTCCCTTCAAGGATCTAATGTTCTTCATTGTATCTTATAAATAATAATGTTAGGTCATAAATATCCAGAGTTTTTAAAAAGATGTTCACAATTCACAATATGTTACTTCGTTCAGTAAGGTTGTAGCCTCCCTTTGTTCTAGGATCAAACCAACCTGATTTGCCTCAAACCTTTTAAATTGAATAATTCAAAAGTTATATTACCAGTGTCACCTTGAATGTTTTCCAGGGAAATATCTAAGAAACTTAGGTAAACACATTCACATTTTGGAAAAACATTAAAGTTCTTATTCACTCAACCACTTCTAAAGTTACACACTTAATATATACATACATGTATAAGTAAGACACATAAAAATGGTCAAACATGAAGGAGAGTAGATGCATATATAGAGGTTTGTGGGTATAAATACATACAAAGTGGATGAGATGCATTATTCTAAGTAAGACATTTTTATTATGGGTTTTATAAAATGATAATCTTGTGTCACTACAGCAAACAAAATTAATAGTTAAGCTTATTGAAAATAATTTGTTGGTAATTTATTTTGTGTGTTCACATTTTTTGTTATAGAATCAATACATTTGATAGCCCAAATTTCAATCTGAATGTCATGATGGGGGATGTGGCACTAAGATAATGGGCAAATGGTTCTAGGGAAGCTGTGTAGGGTAATGGAACCAGGGATGTTTAAAATGGATAGTGATTTACCTGCAATGTGAAGTCAGTGGTGAATCTTCATATCTGCTTTTAGTTTCTCTTCCATAAATAGTGTGTTGTTAATATCTGTTTAATGATCATATTGACAGTAATCTGTAAAATATTTATCAATTCCTTAGAAGTAAAGAAATATGTATCTGAGTTTCCTTGAAGAAATTCCCAACATCTTAGGAATTTTTCTGTTGAGGCAGAATACATGTAGAAAATGATCAATATCTATGCATGTGGGATGAGTGATGTAACCCACACTTGTGCCATATGGCATTAAGAAACTCTGGGAAATAGAAAATTTTGCCAAAACACACTGTAACACAAATTAAATACAATTATTTTGAAAAAGCTGACAAAGTATGGGAGTGAAACATTAATTTCACTTGATGTTTTAAAACTTTTCCCAGTTATCAACAAGAATCTTTTAATGCTTGATGCATATATAATTTTAATAGGGAAACTTCACTTACCATTTTCCTAACCCACTCACAGGCAAAGTACAGAAAGACTAGACAAAAGAACAAAAAATGTTACAGTAATGTGATAAAAGACAAAAATTCTTTTTAATAGGAGAAAGAATAAATCAGTAGGAATTTATTTCATTTAGTGAGAGAACAAAAATAGCTCATTTGTTGTGTCAAATATGCCTATGTACATGCATCTATCTGTATATCATCTATCTATCTATCTATCTATCTATCTATCTATCTATCTATCTATCGATTCATACATGTGTATGCGTGTGTGTGTTTAGTATGCAGGCCCACACAGGCTATAACACACCTGAAGAGATAAAAGACCAACCCACTGGAGTTGGTTCTCTCCACTCACCTTGTGGGATATAAGAGCTAATTTACATTTTCCAGCATGTGTGAAGGCCTCTATGATCTGAGCAGTTTTGCTGGTTCCAGAGTAGGCATTTTTCTCAGACACTTAAAGAAACATATAATCAGAAATAAATATATTATGTGTGTTCCAGAAACAAGATGAAGATGATAAATTTATCATCTTTAAACTTCTATAAAAATAGCATGAAAAGAAGACATTATACAGATTCAAGTGTCAGGAAATGTTAAATGTAGGTCATTGTATAGAAGATATGGACAGATTCCATCATCATATATCATAGAGTAAGTGTGTGATACAAGTGATAAGTTTAGAATACCTGTTGTCTTGGTTCATTCTAAACTCAAGGCTCACATGTGTCTTCTCTTCACAGAAAATTCCCAGCATAAACCAGAATTAATCTGGTTCAGAAACAGCAGCAGGAAGCTTAGCCCCATAGAATATAGAAATTGCTCTAGAAGAATAATCCTGGTTTAGGATTGCTGAAACAAGCTTTATAAATAAGCTCATAGTTGCAAACTCAACTTCTAGAAGAGAGAAAAGGACTTTGTGACTTTATCCTTGTTCTCACTTCATTCTCATCTTCAGATTAACAATCTACATTGGTTTTATGGCTAAGAATAACCTCACTACAGTAACCAGGTTTATTCTCACAGGTTTTATTGACCTGCCTAAGTGGGAGGTCCCTCTGTTTCTTGTGTTTCTCTGCTTCTATCTCATCACCATTTTGGGAAACTTGGGTATGATCATTCTTATACAAATGGATGTACAGCTCCACACTCCAATGTATTTCTTCCTGAGCCATCTCTCTCTATTGGATGCCTGCTACACCTCAGTCATCACCCCTCAAATCCTGACTACACTGGCCCAAAACAAAATGATCATCTCCTATGGCCAATGTGCTACTCAATTCTTCTTCTTCACCATCTGTGCAGCTACTGAGTGTTTCCTGCTGTCTGTGATGGCCTATGATCGCTATGTTGCTATTAACAACCCACTGCTCTACACTGTAGCCATGAGTCCTAAAAGATGCTGGAGTTTGGTGGCTGGAGCCTATGTTGGTGGGTTGTTTGGGGCTGTCTTAAGAACCGCATGCACCTTTTCCCTTGTCTTCTGCGAAGATAATCAAATAAATTTCTTCTTTTGTGATCTCCCACCCCTTCTGAAGCTGGCCTGCAGTGACACAACAAACATTGAGATTATAATTGTCTTTTTTGGGAACTTTGTCATTTTGGCCAATGCCTTGATCATACTCATTTCCTACTTGCTCATCATCAAGGCTGTCATAAAGATGAAGTCCTCAGGTAGAAGAGGTAAAACATTCTCCACATGCACCTCCCACCTTACTGCTGTGGGTCTTTTCTTTGGGACCCTCATCTTCATGTACATAAGGAGCAGCTCAGGCAAATCCCTAGAGGAAGACAAGGTCGTATCTGTCTTCTACACTGTGGTCATCCCTATGCTGAACCCACTTATCTATACCCTGAGAAACAAGGATGTGAAGGCTGCCTTCCAAAAGGTTACTGGTAGATTCCAGGTGTCTCAAACTTTGCAAAATTGATGGAAAGGACAAGTCAATTTTGTTTCTACTGCTGATAGTTCCTAGTGAGTATGCTGTTACCTTAAACAGAGGAAGCAAGTAAGTGTTGAAGAGTGTTAAGTACAAAGTCGTGAAATTTGTGCTCAATAATTCCATTTTCTTTTTCCTCATCTTTTTTTATTTCCAGTTTGGCACTGGTAACTAGTGTTAGTCTACTTTTTTATTTACAGAATCAGATTTTGAGTTGGCTCACTTGAATTGAGTTGGATTCCCCTTGTTTCTTGCCTTGATTTTAATCAACATTACAAATTATTTCTATAAATGATCCTATCAATCAGCTACTGTGGATTGTGATACATGGCTTTTCACTTCCCTTTAGATGTAGAAATGGTTGGTCAGTGTGAGTATATGACTATAATGCCCCAACCCTCTGATTCATTAGACTGTTTTTTTTTTTTTTTTTTTTGCTCTGGCAAGACTGACAAAATTTTAAAATTTCCTTGATGTTCATTAACTCATTGTATAGTTCCTTCTGTCATGCTATGCTAATAGTTTCAAGATGAGCTAAGTCATTTTCCCTATTCTTAGCCCTCCAAGAACGCTAAATATTGTGTAGTTTTTGTAATACACTGCATATTACTGTTCCTCATAATATTTGTGCTCACTTTGAAATGACCTCTCACTAAGCATCCTGTGTCATGCATAGGAAAGTATATAAGACAGACATGGATAGCTTAAGCATACTTTATGGTCTGTGGCAAATATTTACTTAAAGGACAGTGTAGGAGAAATAAGTCAGCATATCCTGACTTGCAGCCAGCAGTGGCCCACACATGTGCAGCAATTGCTTCCACATTTACTAATTATGAAACCTGCCTGATGCCCAGAGACAAATGGTGACAGAGTGTATGACTAGAACAACTAATCAAATGGTGCCACCTACATGGAACAAGCAGCCATTAACCAATGGGACACTGGTGGAGGGTATAAAGGCACACCACAATCCCTCAATAAATGAATCTACTTTCATTTCTCATCTGACTCCTGGAGACTTTGTTGTTGACTTTGTGCCTTCTTACCTCCTACTGCCTAGGACCAAGGCAACACTGGAGAGTTATTGTGACTCCTATACTAAACTGGGTAAATCTTCAGAACAAAATGTAGATTTCCTTCACTTCTAAGTATAAAGTCTAAATCAGGTGGTTATTGCTTTAGAAAGAATTCTTCATTCCCATGATCAGTGTCATTTGAGTTTCATGTGGATGAGAAACACATGGTGTCAAATAAAGTTTTCATTTTGAAATTGAGAAAATATTTCCATGTTCCTCAGAGTATGTAGGATAATACAAATCCTATTTTCCCTCTAGTTCTTTGTGAGACTTTGAATAAATAGATTTCTTGGTCTAAAAGTGATATAACAACACTAATTTAAGATATATTAAAAATTAAGTGTTGAAAATGAGACCTTCCATGCCAGGTGGTGGTGGCGCATGCCTTTAATCCCAGTACTTAGGAGGCAGAGGCAGGCAGATTTCTGAGTTTGAGGCCAGCCTGGTCTACAGAGTGAGTTCCAGGACAACCAGGGCTACACAGAGAAACCCTGTCTCGAAAAACAAAAACAAAAACAAAAAAAAAAAAAAAAAAGAAGAAGAAAATGAGACCTTCCAACAAAAAATCTGTTGTTGGTATCAATCATTCTTTTCCTTTCTTTTTTATTTTCCCTTTAGTTTTAATGTCAGCACTTGACCCTTGCTACATTTCTATAACAAATGACCAAAATCAAAATGTTCAGAAATCAAAATGGTAAGAGATAATTAACCATGGAAAAATGTTGGGGGCCGACTTTTAGCAGAAAGTGGCTATCAGCTTTGCAGCCATCTTGAGCCATATACCCTGATATGTGACTTGGATTACAATAGCCTACAATAGCTGAGCACACTCCGATAATCTTGGTTTAGATACCTTGAGATTAAAGGTGCGTGAGATTAAAGGTGTGTGAGATTAAAGGTGTGTGACTTAAGAGTGTAATTTAGAGATAAGATTTAGAGACAAGACCTAAGGGCATGATTAAAGGTGTAACTTAGAGGCGTGGCTTCGAAGTGAGACATATAAAAGGCTAGAGGCAGACAGAGAAAACAACAGATTACTTGACATTAGGTAGAAGACACTTGGCTCTAGAGAGAACCAGACACAGCAGAGAGAAGACAGGTAGCAGGGCACTTGGAAGAGAACTTGGAAGAAGTAACTTGGAACTTGGAGGCACTAGGGACTAGGAACTAGGGACTAGGAACTCAAGATTTAGGATTTAGACTAAGAAGAGACTGAAGAATAAACGGGATTGAAACACACTGTCTGGTCTCCATTCTTCGAGTCCGACCTCACTCTCTCTTTCTTGCTGAACCCCGACCCGTGGACCGGAACAGCAGCTTGGGCCGGGATAGAGTGGCTGCCCCAAACGTGGGTCGGCCAGGGCCTCAACATTTTGCTCGGGCTGAGACATTTTTTTGGCCGCTCCAATGTGGGGCTAGTGCGGTTAACAACAGAAAAATAATTAGTCTATGATTCTCAACATAAAACAAAACAAACTTGTATGAAAAACTGACAACCAACAAGATCTTTTTATTGAATTTATTATTTTAAAACCAATACTACTTTATATTCAATGCACTATTATTTTCATAATAAATGTCAAGTGTTTTAAATAGAATTTTGTGTTAAAATCCTGGTTAAAAATACACATTTTTTTTAAAGCAGTGGCCATATTTTAACTCATGTGTTAATTGTTTCATGTTAATCATTAAACAAATAGCTGTAAATTATGAGCTATAAAAATTTTTTAGAGTAACACAAACAATATTCAATATTTGTGAATAATATCAGTATGCTTTCTCTTATAATTTATTAAAATACAAGAAATTCACAAGAAAAGAAAATATGTATTAAGAATAAACTACTTAGTGAAGAGGGGAGCTACCTACCTTTTTAAATGAGTGCATGTTAATTGTCCAAAATAATTGGTTTCCCTATGACCTTTTCCTACATCCATGTAGTACACTTTGACATATTATCTTTCTAGTTATCTCTTGCTCTTCTTCCTGTTGATTGCCTTTAATATCTTAAACAGACTACCTTCTACTTTTATTTTTATTTAAATATTGTTTCCACAAAGAAGAAAGCATGCAGTAGTTATCTCTTCTGGAATTGGGTATTTCATTTAACATAGTGATCTGTAGTTCCACTAATTTTCCTTAAAATAATATGATTGTATTATTGATAGCTGAGTAACACTCAACTGTGAATACATACTACATCTTCCCTATTCATCTATCTTATTATATTTTATCTATCATCTGTCTATATTTTCTTCTTTTAATTTATTTTCTTTACTTTCCTGATAACAGTCTCCCCTCATCCTGGCACCTCACATGGCCCCTCTCTATCCACCTCCACTTTATCTCTAAGAAGTGGCCAGGCCCCCTGTGTACCAACTCATTTTAGCACCTCAAGTCACTGCAGGACTAGGCACATCCTCTTCAACTGAGGCCAGACAAGGCAGTCCACTTAGAGGAACAGGATCCACAGACAGGCAAGAGTTAGAGTTAGCAGCTCCTTGAGTTATTGGGGACCCACATGAAGACCACTTTGATACACACCAACCTCTGTATTGCCTTCAATAAAGGAATTTTCTTGTTTTTATTCTGATTTCTCTCTTTTTGAAGGTAGGCAGAGTGTTGAGTAAGTGCATCATAATGACCAATTTGTCTTCTGAGATTGAATTTGCCTATTTAAATTATTTTGGCTTTGTTTGGGGTTGTTTATAATTGAATCCAGTGTCTTCTGTATGATAAATGAGCCCCCACAGCATCTATTTGGGTTTTATTCCTTCTAACGTTTAAAGGAATTCATAAACTACTTGTTGTTAAGCAAAACAAGTCTCCTTTGATGAAAGGAAACTATCTCACAGATCTTGTCTGGCATATGTTATGATGGATACCAAATACTTTAAAGTGAATAATTAGGTGTAAGAATGGAAGTGAAAGTCAGAGAAAATGAATTGGTCAGAGACAAATTTTTATATTTTATGTAAGTCCTAGGATGTCAAACATGATGCATAAAAAATCACCAAGCATCCTCAATCCTCTATCATTCTGTGAAGTTCATATATACAGATGCTCTGATAAAACTGGTAAACTTTATAAAGAATGCACCAAATGATAATTATTTCTATAAACATATCTCTATGAGGATGTTGGAATCAAGGGGACAAACCTTCAAGATTTTAACAAAAAAATAAGCTCAAGTACTCATCATCTGTATCTGGAGCATCTTCTAAATTTGTGGATTAAGTTAATAAAATTGTTCCTAAATAGTCATAGCATGAAAATCAACCAGAACAAATCAACTATTCCAATCACTAACAATCTTATTTTGGGGCCATAGACTATATGTCTGAAAATTGGAATGTTTTAAGTATTTGACCTATAACACTTACTTCCTTTAGTTTTAATTTCTTATGAGAATCCACAAAAATTTTGCAATTCTAAAACATGTAAAGTGAGAGAAGGAAAAGCAATGATGAAATGAGATGGAACCATGAATCAGGGTAAGTGTTGCCCAAATCCTTCTTAAGCACATTTTAGCAGCACTGGTTGTTTTAAGGCTTTGAATTGCCATGTGACCAATCCAAAAAGATTGAGTCATGAAAACTACAATTCAGACATAAAAGCTGAACCTCCTATGGCCCCTTCTTAGTCACAGGTCATGAAATTTTGTCTCAAAAGACCATATAATTTTTACAGCCTTCCAGGAAAAGATTATGTGGAAGAAGAGAGTACTACTGCTTGTAATTAATTCACACAGGGCCATGTCCTTGTTCCCTCAGCTATGGCTAGGAACATAATAATACCGGTGAGTCAGGTGACTCCTACTCATCATCAGGGATTCTGCTTATACTATATAAAAAACTGAAACAACTGGACAAAAATAATAAAAATTTTCTGCCACAATATATTTATTTTGAAGCTTAGACGCCACCTATAAGCACAGCACATCTTTCATTTGAGTAACTGTAAAGAAAAATGCAGACAGAGGCAAATCCTTCAACAATTCCCAAATATGGAGTTCAGAATTGACCTCGTGGAAAATCTCAATATGAAAGAGATGTCAAGAGTTTATGTTCTGGGATCAGACTTATGGACTCAAATCCAGACATGTTTCTATTATAAGACTCTTAAGGAGACACTTAAAGTCTCTATACATAACTTCTCTTATCTTCTTAAAATAATGAATGGCAATATATTTACATTACAGTATTGTTGCATGGATTATATGAGCTAGTGGACTTAATTCAACAATGTATCTGCCAGGTGTCTTCCTAACTGATGTCTATCTCAGAAGATTGAATGTGTGTATGCATGCATAAATATGCATATGAACATTTTAAACTGTTTAAATGTCTCTTCTGAAGTTGGTCATTTCATTTAACACAATGATCTCTAGTTTCACCAATTTCCATTTCAAAATTTGATCTCATTGAAAATGTTCTTAAGAAAAGTTATCTAAATGTCTTTTAGTTTTGGACATCCTAATTTAATCAACACTTTTTGAGGTTTCCTTGGCCCTACTTTTTAAATTAATTCTTTGAATTTTTTAAAACTTTTATTATTATTATTATCAAGTCATAATTTTTACTTTTAACACAGGGGTTATAAACACAAAAATGCAGGATGTGGGAAAGGGGATGACACAGGAGCATAGATGATCAGGGGGAGTACAGGTATCTTTCAGAACAGGGTATCAGCTGGGTGAAGGTTCAGTGGTCAGGTCACTATGACTCTGCCTATGATTCACTTGTCCTTATCTAATTTGATACTATCCACCAAGGCTGCCTATTTATAAGGTCTATGACTATTCAAGCTGGTAGATTTTTCACAAAAGCTGCCTGTTTACAATAGTTTATAGACATCTGTTTCAGTGTTTTTCCATAGAGACCCAAGACTTTGTGTTAGCAGGCATGTAAGTCAGGCCTATTGCTGGTTTTAGGCTTATGGCTGATTTTAGGCCTTCAGTGTATAAGCAGGGCTGCCCCTGACATCTCCTCCCTTCTCCAAATATAGAAGGGTTGTGGTGATTCTAATCTTGCTAAGGCAGAGATAGAAGCCTGATCTCCAGTAATTAAAGGGGACCTTGTAATGGCTCTGGTCCTCCTGTCGTTGTCCAGTGAGGCATGAGGGCCATACCCACCCCAATGTCTTTTTCCTGGACAGCAGATACTTTTGACATCAACCCCTGTGCAGTCAGGCTTGTCCCTCAGGGAACACAGGGGAACACAGAAACATATTTTTAACTTTTATTTATATTCCCTTGCAGTGCTTAGCCTCGCAGCCTAAGCAAGAATTCAGATCACCAGACAGAGGGTGTTCTGGGTGGCCCCTCTCTGCTTGGTCTAGGGGTGGAAGTCCCCTCTTTCAGGTTGGGTGGAAATGGGACTTGGGAGCACCCTGGATAGAATAACATCCTCATCTAGAGTCTCGTGGTCCTCCAGAGCTACCTTATGATAATGTATCTGAATAGATTTTGCTATCAGCTTATCTATCTGTTGTTTCACAAAGTTAGTCAACCTATTTAAGGCCCAGGGACCAAAGGAAATAAGCAAAAAATAACCTAATTAATGGTCCCAAGATGGAAGGAAGTAGGATTAACAATCATGGAGAGGTTGAAGATCAATTCTTGTACAAGCTCTCATTTTTCTCTTTCTCTCTCTGTCTTTTCTCAAAACCTTCTCTGGCCTTTTCCATGCTCTTTTTAATCATCCCTGTTTTGTCTATTTAAAAGCAGCATTCTTCTTTAAGGGCTGTACACAGTCTAGAGCTGTACAGTCTTTTCTATTGTAACAGAGAAAATCAAGTCCAATAAAGTCGTTTGCAATTTTTGGGGATCGCATCAGAGAGTGAAATGAGGTATTTCTTCAGATTAGTGATGTCAGTCTACAGCTGTTTGATGTCCTTGTCAAAGGCCCATTGGAGGTCTGAGTAGTATAATTCTGGAGGCCAGCATCAGGATTAGAACTCCTAACAGCAGATATCACAGGTGATTAATTTTTACCTGGAAAGGAAAAAAGAAGGGAATTCTCAGGGAAATTTCTTTTCCTTGGATGTCAATTGTTATTCATCTTATTTATAATTGGGCCTGGTTTTGTGGGTGTGTCTTTTTAATTCATTAATCTTTTTGGCAGCCATTTAGCTGTGCCTTCTGTGGTATCAAACAGGTATATCAATCCTCGGGCCCCATATAGGAACTGCGTCCTGGCCATTCCACTTAAGGGTAAAAGGGTCCTTCCACATATTTGTGGCATAATCTTTATTGGTCTCAGCGATGCCAGAGGCAGTCAGCGGTAGATTTGCTGTGAGCTTTCAGTTTTAGAAAGTTAAGAGTAAACAAGGCATGCTTCTTCCACCCTCAGAGAGTCATGAAGACACTATTTAAAGAAATATAATTTCTTTATTAATAATTTCTTTTATCAAAGGACTATTATAAAACAGCCAACAATTAATCATTCTATATAATATATCAATTAATGAGAGATTCTTCTACTTTTTGTAAAATTACTCTTCTTTTGTCAATTAATTGTTGAGGGAAATTAGGATTTGCATCTTTCTTGTGAATATTAATATTTTTTTGCCAGACCCATTATCTGTTTTTTATTGGATATTTTACATATTTACCTTGCACTGTTATCTCGTCTTCCTTTCTCCCCCCAAACCCCTTATCCCATACCCCCTCTTCCAATTTTTATGAGGGTATGCTCCCACCATTCTCCCAATCCTGCCTCCCTGCTCTCACATTCCCCAACACTATGGATCCAATCTTTCGGGGACCATGGCCCTCCACTTCCACTGTTGCCTAACGAGGCCACCCTCAGTTACCTATACAAGTGGAGCCATGAGTCCCTCCCTTTCTGTTCTCAGGCTGGAGGTTTAGACCTTGGGGCCCCTGACTGAGTATTTTGCTACTCCTTCTAAAAAAAAAAAAACAAAGCACCCACACTTTGGTCTTCCTTCCTCCTCTTGAGTTTCATGTGATCTATGCATTGTGTCTTAGGTATTGTGAGCTTTTGGGCTAATATCCACTTATCAGTGAGTGCATGCCATGTATGTTCTTTTGTGATTGGGTTACCTCACTCAGGATGACATTCTCAAGCTCCATCCATTTGCCTAAGAATTTCATGAACTCATTGTTTTTAATAGCTGAGTAGTACTCCATTGTGTAAATATACCACATTTTCTGTATCCATTCCTCTGTTGAAGGACATCTGGGTTTTTCCAACTTCTGGCTATTATAAATAAGGCTGCTATGAACATAATGGAGCATGTGTCCCTGTTGTATGTTGAAACATCTTTTGGGTATATGCCCAGGAGTGGTATAGCTGGGTCCTCAGGTAATACTATGTTCAATTTTCTGAGGTACCACCAGACTGATTTCCACAGTGGTTGTACCAGTTTACAATCCCACCAAAAATGGATGAGTGTTCCTCTTTCTTCACATCCTCATCAGCATCTGCTGTCATCTTAGCCATTCTGACAGGTGTGAGGTGGAATCTCAGTATTGTTTTCATTTGCATTTTTCTGATGACTAGGGATATTGAACACTTCTTTAGGAGCTTCTCAACCATTTGAGATTCCTCAGTTGAGAATCGGTTTATATAGTGAATTACATTGATGGACTTCCGTATATTGAACCAACCCTGCATTTCTGGGATAAAGCCTACTTGATCATGATGGATGATTGTTTTGATGTGTTCTTGGATTTTGTTTGCGAGAATTTTATTGAGTATTTTTGCATCGATATTCATAGGGAGATTGGTCTGAAGTTCTCTTTCTTTGTTGGGTCTTTGTGTGGTTTAGGTATGAGAGTGATTGTGGCTTCATAGAATGAATTGGGTAGTGTTCTTTCTATTTCTACTTTGTGGGATATTTTGAAAAGAATTGGTATTAGGTCTTCCTTGAAGGTCTGATAGAATTCTGCACTGAAACTATCTGGTCCCAGACTCTTTTTTTTGGTGGGTAGACTTTTAATGACTGCTTCTATTTCTTTCAGGGTTATGGGACTGTTTAGATGGTTTATCAGCTCCTGATTTAACATATTTTACGTTGGTAACTGGTATTTGTCTAGAAAGTAGTCCATTTCATCCAGATTTTCCAATTTTGTTGAAATTTTAACATGGTTTAATCTTATTCACCTTTCCTCCACCCCACACTTAGGTTCATTGGATCTTTTACACACTGACTTTTTTTATTGTAAAGTCTAAAAAGGCAATATAATTTTTAAAAATATTATTTTGTGTCCATGAGTGTTGGGTTTGCATGTATGTATATGTACCATATTTGTGTCTGGTGCATCTTGAGGTCAGAAGAGAGCATGAAATCTCTGGACCTGGAGTTATAGATGGTTGTGAGCACTATATGTGTACTGGGAACTTAATCTGTGTCCTGTGAAGGTGCAACCAGTGCTCTTTTTTTTTCCTTTTTTTATTAGATATTTTATTTACACTTCAGATGCCATCCCCTTTCCCCATTCCCCCCCACCCCCATTAGAAAACCCCTATCACATGCCCCCTTTTCCTTTTTGCATTTATATATTTTTTTAAATAATGCTAATCATAAGCGTTATAAGGTTGGAATTGTTCAATCAGAGGTGTAACCCACTGACCGACCTAGATATAACAACTATCTTTGACTGGTGGAGATACATGAATATCTGCCTCCCTGTCTTCCCCCTCTTTCTCTCTTTCATCACCTAGCTTCTCCTATCCTTCTTCTCCTCCTCTTCTTACTCCTTTTCTTGCTCTCAGTACTCCTCCTACCTTAGCTCTTCCTACACATCACCCTTCCTGTTAAAATGAAACTTTTCTCTCAAAATACAATTAGAGCATAATTATGCTAATTTGTACCAGTGAGGTACAAGATAGTCCTAATATCCAGTCCATCTTTTTGTTGACTAACCAGCACCTCTGTCATCTATCCTAACTAAAACATTTAGTTCTGAACCTGGCTTTAGGATGAATGTCAGCTGACTACCATCCACTCAAATCTTTTCTCTTACGGTAAATAGCTATAAGTTTTCAACCCCGTCAGAAATCCAGAATGACTGAGTTAACTATAATTGTGGGAAGCACAAAGCATAGCTTCTAAAACTTAGCCAATTTATAGAGACCTCTGAACACCTGAAAAGCCCCTATACTACCGAACGTTGGAGCATCTGTTCTTCTGCCTTCTGGCCCAGAATCATCTGACAGACCTTGGTGATGCAGGATTATTAAGGACTGATTACTCTGTCTAGGCAGATATAATCAGTCGACTATTCTGCATGTGTGTCCTTTTCTGGACAGTAGTTTGTCTGTAGATGGAGAGAGGCAATTCTTGCCTAGTGGCTGTTACCACACAACTGGAGTAACTCCAAGGATGCTCAATTTCTTCTTAGAATCCACGACAGGAAGCTGTCAGGAGCAGACAGGTCTCTAATCAATATGAACATTAATATATAAATATTTGTAGCATCAGTTCTATGGACTTCTGATGTTTTGAAAACCAACTATCCATGTAAGGTAACCTGGACTGTTTTCTGTTAACTCCTCTCAGCTATTTCTAAGTAAAATATGGAAAGCACCCTAACAATAAACTAAAAAATATGAATTTGCTATAGTCCCTTAACTCATAGGTTAACCATCCCAAATCAGTTAAAAAAGTTAAAAAAGGGCTGGGTCTAGGCATTGTATTCCTAAATGTGTTATACAGGCACAATGCCCATGAGTGTATCAATATTCATCTCATTTTTATATTAATAAGAGGCTCGTACCAATGAAAACCTTAAATTTGAGATCAAAGTAAATTTTGTACCATTTAAGAATTTATAACTTCATCTTGATAATAAGTATACAGATTTCTACCAGTAGGTTATGGCTATGCAGTAAGTCCTAGCTAATCCCCTCCGTTCCAACAAAACCACTACTTGTCCCTAGAAAGACAGACCGTTATTAACCACATTAGTCCCCAAGCTCAGGGAATAGGGGCGCTGACTCTTCTTTAACTTCTTCAAGCTGATTAAGGGCGTTGAGATTTTAGAAGAGGGGTGGGGGGGGGGAGAGTAAGTTGATAAGCCTCTGATGCTGTGTCTTCACTGAATCCAGATGGAATTCCAGGACATCAGAGGTTTGGGCAGGTCTGCTCAGTATGCTTGATGAGTAGATACACCAAGGCTGTGTATTCTGCAATATACAATTCTCAGAACAAGTTTTAGTATCAAGAAAAAAAAAATTTCCACCCCCAGGGCGCTGATATTTTTTTTTTAAAGATGTTGGTTCTGAAGACTTTTTTTTTTCCCCGCTTCTTAAAATTGGTTGTAGTATTTACGTTTCAGATTTTATCCCCTTAGCCTACTTCCTCCCACCACCCAGAAACCTATCCCATCCCCCTCCTCATGCTTCTATGAGGCAGTGACCACACCTACGCCCCTCACTATCCCCTCCCCGCCCTTACATCCCACCCCCACTGTGTGTTCATTCATTCATTTTTCATTCATTTTTTTTTTATGGGACCAAGAAACTCTTCTCCCACCTATGTCTGACAGGGCCATCCTCTCCTACATATACCTCTGGAGTCTTGGGTCCCTCCCTGTGTGTTTCCAGGCTGGTGGTTTAGACCCTGGGGGGCTCTGGTTGTTTGGAATTGTTGCTTTCCACCTGGGGTCAATAACCCTTTCTGCTCCCTCAGTCCTCTCACTAAGTTCTCCATTGGGAAACCCCTGATCATATCAGTGGTTAATTGTGAACATTGTCCTCTGAGTGTTTTAGTCTTTGGCTGACCTCTAAGGAGACAGCTATATCATGTTCCTCACATTATGCACTTCCAGCCATCCACAATAGTGTTTAGATTAGGTGGCTGTACATGGGGTGAATACCCAGGTGGAAAGGTCTCCTGATGGCCCCTCCTTTCTGTTTCTGTTCCATGTTTTGTTTCCCTATTTGCTCCCTTGAGCATTTTTATTTCTCGTTCTAAGTAGAACTGAGGCATCCCCTCTTGGTCTTTCTTCTTCATGAGCTTCATGTGGTCTGTGGGTTGAGTCTTCGATAATCCAAGCTTTTGGACTAACATCCGTGGAGATATGTTTGTGTAACTCTCTTCTTTTGGGGTTTTTGGAAGATTACTTTCTTGCTTTTTCTAGGTTGTAGTTTCCCTCCTTGTGTTGGAGTTTTCCACCAATTATTCTCTGAAGTGCTGGATTTGTGTTGAGATACTGTGTAAATTTGGATTTGTCATGGAATATTTTGGTTTCTCCATCAATAATGATTGAGAGTTTTGCTGGGTATAGTAGTCTGGGCTGGCATTTGTGTTCTCTTAGGGTCTGTATGATATCGGTCCAGGATCTTCTGGCTTTTATGGTCTCTGGTGAGAAGTCTGTTGTAATTCTTATAGGTCTGCCTTTATATGTTACTTTGCCTTTTTCCCTTACTGCTTTTAGTATTTTTTTCTTTGTTTTGTACATTTGATGTTTTGACTATTATATGGCGGGAAGTATTTCTTTTCTGGTCTAAACTATTTGGAGTTCTGTAAGCTTCTTGTATATTTATGGACATCTCTTTCTTTATGTTAGGGAAGTTTTCCTCTATAATTTTGTTGAGGATATTTACTGGTCCTTTTAGTTGGGAGTCTTCCCCCTCATCTATACCTATTATCCTTAGGTTTGGCCTTCTCATTGTGTCTTGGATTTCTTGTATATTTTGGGTTAGTAGCTTTTTTTATTTTGCATTTTCTTTGACAGTTGTGTCAATGTTTTCTATGGTATCTTCTGCACATGAGATTCTCTCTTCCATCTCTTGTATTCTGTTGGTGATACTTGTGTCTATGACTCCTGATCATTTTTTTAGGTTTTCTATCTCCAGGGTATTCTCCCTTTGTGATTTCTTTATTGTTTCTACTTGCATTTTTAGATCCTGCATGGTTCTGTTTAATTCCTTCTCCCGTTTGATTGTGTTTTCTTGCAATTCCTTAAGGGATTTTTCTGTTTCCTCTTTAGGGGTTTCTATCTGTCTACCAGTGTTCTCCTTAAGTTCTTTGAGATTGTTATTTATGTCTTTCTTAAAGCCCTCTATCACCATCATGAGAAGTGATTTTAATTCTGATTCCTGCTTTTCTGGTGTGATGGGGTGTTCAGGGCTTGCTCTGATGGGGGAGCTGGGTTCTGATGATGCCATGTAACTTTGGTTTCTGTTGCTTACATTCTTGCTCTTGCCTTTTGCCATCTGGTTAACTCTAGTGCTGCCTGTACTTGCTGTCTCTGACTGAAGCCTGTCTTTCTAGTTATCTAGCTTGTGTCTGATCTCCTAGGGGTCCAGATGTCTCTGTGATCTTTTCCAGCTGCACTGATTATAGTGGTACCTCAAGGATGCCTCAGGATATGGTGCCTCCAAGGTAGTAGTCCAGCTAGGTGTCTGCTGTTCTGGGTGCAGTGTCTCCTCTAGAATATCTCAGGAAACGTTGTCTGAAGCTCTGAGTTCATTTGTTCCTCTGTGGATCTGGATTGAGTGGAACTTCCAGTATGTCTCAGGTGGAATCCCGGGTCCACACAACAGCAGACATGGCAGAGGTCTGATCTAGGCCTCAGATCTGAGAACTGGTTTCTAAGACACTGTCCAAATTAGAGTGCCTGGGATCCCTGCTTCCTCTAGGTTCTTGGAGGTTGGGGACAGAGCTGCCACCCAAGATCTGCTCAGTGCTCTGTCCCAGACCGGAAGGAACCAGTGTTCCATGCTGGGAGTGACTTCCTGGGTCCTTTTGGTTCCCAGTTACTCCCTATTTAGGGCGGGCCCTGCTGTCTGCTTACCTAAGATACTGCCTGAGTTCGAGCACCTGGGATCCCTGCTTCCTCTGGGTTCTTAGATGTTGGAGGCAGAGCTGCCACCCAAGGTCTCGCAACCAGTGCTCTTAATAGATGGACATTTCATGTGCTAGAAGTCTCAGCTAGAGTCACTCCCAGAGAATCCCTTGGGCCTCCCCTCTTCCAGGTTTCTGGCACATACTAGTGATGGCCCCTACATTGACAACTGTTAATTTTCTTTCTGTCTTCCCTGATCTCCCTTTTCTTTATCTCTTCTCACCCTGCAGCTCCACTTCCTCTCTCCCATCTATTTTTCCTCTTTCCATTTACCTCTGATATCTATTTAATTTCCCATCTGTGAAAGATTAAAGCATCTTTCCTTGGGTCCACCTTGTTATTTGCTTCCTTGGTTCTGTGGATTGTAGTATAGGTAAACTGTACTTTATGGCTAATGTTCACTTATGAGTGAGCATATATCATACATGCGCTTTGGGGTTTAGATTACCTCACTTAGAATGATATTTTCTAGTTCCAACTATTTGCCTAAAATATTCCTGTTGTTCTTGTTTTGAATAGCTGAATAATATTCAATTGTCTAAATGAATCACATTTTCTTTATCTACTTTTTGATTGAGGGACATCTAGGTTTTTTTCAGTTTCTAGCTGTACAAATAAAGCTGCTATGAACATAGTTGAGCAAGTGTCCCTTTAAGCTGGTGGAACATCTTTTGAGTATATACTCAGGAGTTATATAGCTGGGCCTTGAGGTGGAACGATTCCCAATTTTCTGAGAAACTATGGACTTGATTTTCAGATTAACTCTAAAAGTTTGCCCTGCCAGCAGAAATGGGATGCTCCACATCCTTGACAGCATGTACTGTCCCTTGAAGTTTTGCTTTTAGCCATTGTGTTGGGTTTAAAGCACAATCTCAGAGTTGTTTTGCTTTGCATTTCCCTGCTGACTAAAGATGTTAAACATTTCAAGAGTTTCTTCACTATTATAGAGTACTCTTTTGAGAATTCTTTGTTTAGTTTTGTACCCCATGTTTTCATTGTTTATTTGGGTTGTTTGTGTCTAACTTCTTAAGTTCTTTATTTTTCTTATTGGATATTTTATTTACATTTCAGATGTAATCTCCTTTCCCCATTCCCCCCACACACCCAGGAACCCCCTATCCCACCTCCTTCTCCTGCTTCTATGAAGATATGCCCCACCCACCCTCATACTCCAACCTCCCCAACCAAGATTTCCCCCACACTGGGGCATCCATCCTTCACTGGACCAAGGACTTCCTCACCCACTTATACCTGACAATGTCATCCTTTTCTATATATACAGCTGGGACCATGGGACCCTTCCTATGTGGTCCCAAGCTGTTGGGTTAGACCCTGGGAGCTCAGGTTGGTTGGTATTGTTGCTCTCCCCATAGGGCCGCAAACCCTTTCAGCTCCTTTAATCTTCTCTCTCACTCCTCCATTGAAAACCAATGAACATCCATTGATCATTGAACATCAGGTCAATGATTAGCTGTGAGCATCTGCCTCTGTATATTTTAGCTCTGGCAGACCTCTAAGGAAACAGTTATATTAAGCTCCTGTCAGCATGCACTTGCTGGTATCCACATCAGCATCTACCTTTGGTGACTGCACAAAGAATGGATACCCAGGTGGAACAGTCTCTGGATGGCCCCTCCTTCAGTTTCTGTCCCACACTTTGTCCCCATACTTACTCCCATGAGTATTTTGTTACTTCTAAGAAGGGCCAAAGCACACACACTTTAGTCTTGTTCATGAGCTTCATGTGGTCTGTGAGTTGTATCTTGGATATTGTGAGCTTTTGGGCTAATATCCAATTATCAGTGAGTGAATACCATGTGTGTTCTTTTGTGATTGGGTTACCTCACTCAGGATGATATTTTCTAGTTCCATCCATTTATCTAAGAATTTCTTGAATTCATTGTTTTTAATAGTTGAGTAATGTTCCATTGTGTAAATGTATCATATTTTCTCTATCCATTTCTCTGTTGAAGGACATCTGGGTTCTTTCCAGTTTCTGCCTATTCTAAATAAGGCTAAATATAAACATAGTGGAGCATGTGTCCTTGTTATATGTTGAAGAATCTTCTGGGTATATGCCCAGGAATGGTATAGCTGGGTCCTCAGGTAATGTTATGTCGAATTTTCTGAGGAACCATCAGACTAATTTCCAGAGTGGTTGTACTAGCTTGCAATCCCACCAACAATACAGGAGTGTTCCTCTTTCTCCACATCTTCACCAGTGTCTGCTATCACCTGAGATTTTGATCTTTGCCAGTCTGACTGGCATGAGGTAGAATCTCAGGGTTGTTTTGATTTGCATTTCCCTGATGACTAAGGATATTGAACATTTCTTTAGGTGCTTCACAGCCATTTGAGTTTCCTCAGTTAAGAATTATTTGTTTAGCTCTGTGCCCCATTTTTAATAAGGTTATTTGGCTGTCTGGAGTCTAATTTCTTGAGCTCTTTGTATATATTGGATATTAGCTCTCTATTGGATGTAGGATTGATAAAGATCTTTTTCTAATTTGTTGGCTGACATTTTGTCCTATTGACAATATCCTTTGCTTTATAAAAGCTTTGCAATAGTTCCATAACTTCTAAAGAAATAACAGCAGTCATTAAAAGTCTCCCCACTAAAAAGAGCCCAGGACCAGATGGTTTTAGTGCAGAATTCTATCAGACCTTCAAAGAAGACCTAATACCAATTCTCTTCAAACTATTCTACAAAATAGAAACAGAAGGAACACTACCTAATTCATTCTATGAAGCCACACTCATGCTCATACGTAAACCTCACAAAGACCAAACAAAGAGAACTTCAGACCAATCTCCCTTATGAATATCAATGCAAAATTACTCAATGAAATTCTTGCAAACCAAATCCAAGAACACATCAGAACAATCATCCATCATGACCGAGTAAGCTTTATACCAGGAATGCAGGGATGGTTCAATATATGGAAATCCATCAACATAATCCACTATATATACAAACTCAAAGGAAACAAAATACATGATCATCTCACTAGATGTTGAGAAAGCATTTGACAAAATTCAACATCCCTTCATGGTAAAGTCTTGGAAAGATCAGGAATCCAAGGCCCATAACTAAACATAGTAAAAGCAATATACTGCAAGCCAGTAGCCAACATCAAACTAAATGGAGAGAAACTTGAAGCAATCCCACTAAAATCAGGCACTAGACAAGGCTGCCCACTCTCTCCCTACTCAATATAGTACTGCAAGTGCTACCCAGAGCAATTAGACAACAAAAAGAAGTCAAAGGGATACAAATAGGAATAGAAGTCAAAATTTTGCTATTTGCAGATGATATGATATTATACTTAAATGACCCTAAAACTTCCACCAGAGAACTCCTAAACCTGATAAACAACTTCAGCAAAGTGGCTGGATATAAAATCAACTCGAACAAATCAGTAGTCTTCCTCTACTCAAAGGATAAACAGGCTGAGAAAGAAAGTAGGGAAATGACACCCTTCACAATAGTCACAAATAATATAAAATATCTTGGAGTGAATCTAACCAAGCAAGTGAAAGATCTGTATGACAAGAACTTCAAGTCTCTGAAGAAAGAAATTGAAGGTCTCAGGTGGAAAGATCTCTTATGCTCATGGATTGGCAGGATTAATACAGTAAAAATGGCTATCTTGCCAGAAGCAATCTATAGATTCAATGCCCCATTAAAATTACAAATAAATTCTTCATAGAGATAGAAAGAGAAATTTTCCAAATTCATTCGGAATAACAAAAAACCCAGGATAATGAAAAGTATTCTCAGCAATAAACGAACTTCTGAGAGAATCACCTGACCTCAAGCTGTGCTACAAAGCAATAGTGATAAAAACGGAATGATATTGGAAGAGAGACAGGCAGGAAGATCAGTGCAACAGAACTGAAGATTCAGAAATGAACCCACACACCTATAGTCACTTTATCTCTGACAAACGATCTAAAACTGTCCAGTGGAAAAAGGATAGCATTTTCAACACATGGTGCTGGTTCAACTGGAGGTCAGCATGTAGAGGAATGCAAATTGATCCATACTCATCTTCTCGTACAAAGCTCAAGTCCAAGTGGATCAAGGACCTCCACAAAAAACAAACAAACAAACAAACAAACAAACAAAAAACAGATACACTGAAACTAATAGAAGATAAAATGAGGAAAAGCCTCTAACACGTGGGCACAGGGGAAAAGTTCCTGAACAGAACACCAGTGGCTTATGCTCTAAGATCATGAACTGACAAATGAGACCTCATAAAATTCCAAAACTTCTTGAGTTCTTAATATATTTTTTATATTAGTCCTCTGTCAGATTTAGGGTTGGTGAAGATCTTTTTCCAACCTATAGGTTGCAGTTTTGTCCTATTGACAGTGCCCTTTGCATTATAGAAACTCTTCGGTTTCATGAGGTCCCATTTTTTAATTGTTGATCTTAGCAACTGAGTTGTATGTGTTCTGTTCAGCAAATTGTCTCCTGTACCAATGAGTTCAAGGCTATTCCCTACTTTCTGTTCTATTAGTTTTAGTGTATCTGGTTTTATATTAATGTCTTTGATCTACTTAGACTTGAGTTTTGTGCAGGATGATTAATACAGACCTATGTATATTTTTCCACATGCAGCTATCCAGTTAACTCAGCACCATTTGTTAAAAAAAAATTCTCTCTGTTTTCCATTTTAAGATTGTGGGTTCTATGTCAAAAATCAATTATCCATACGTATGTATATTTATTTCTCCATCTTCAATTTGATTCCATTGATCAGTATGTCTGTTTCTACAACAATACCATGAAGTTTTTGTTATTATTGCTTTGTAGTAATCTTGAAGTCAGGGATGGTTATACCTCCAGAAGTTCTTTTATTATACTTGATTATTTAACTCTTCTGTGTTTCTTGTTTTTACATATGACATTGAGAGTTGTTCTTTCAAGGTCTTTAAAGAGTTGTTTTGGAATTTTCATGAAAATTGCACTGAGTATGTATATTGCTTTCCATATAATGATCATTTTCACTACATTAATCTACTGATTCATGTGCACAAAAGAAATTTTCATCTTCTAACATCTTTAATACCTTTCTTCAGAGACTTGAAGTTCTTGTCAAACAAGTCTTTTATTTGCTTGGTTAGATTTATACCAAGATATTTTATATTATTTGTGGGTATTATGAAGGGTGTTGTCTCTACAACTTCTTTCTTAGCCTGTGTATCATTTATGTAAACCACTGAACTTTTTTGAGTTTATTTGGTAACTAGCTACTTTTCTGAGTGTGTTTATCAGCTCTAAGAATTCTGTAGTAGAATATTTTGTGGGTCACGTCTGTGTATTTTCATATCATCTGCGAATAGCAATATTTTGAATTATTCTCTTTTAATTTTTCTCCCCTTAATCTCCTTTAGTTCTCTAATTGCTCTAGCTTGGACTTCAAGCACTACCTTGTAGAAAGAGGGAGAGAGGTGACAGCCTTCTCCTATTCCTGCTTTTATTGGAATGGCTTTACATTTCTCTCCATTTAACTTGATGTTGGCTATTTGCTTGCTGTGTATTGTCTTTATTGTTTTAGTCATATGCCTTGTATCCCTAATCTTTCCAAGACTTTTAATATGAAGGGGTGTTGGACTGTGTTAAAGGCCTTTGCAGTATCTAATGAAATGATCATGTCATGTTTTTCTTTTAATTTTTTATAGGGTAGATCGTATTGATGGCTTTTTGAATAGTGAACCAACCCTGCATCCCTGGGATGAAGCCTACTTGACCATGTTGGATTATGTTTTTAATATGTTCATGGTGTGGATACAGAACATTTTATTGAGTTGTTTTGCATCAGTGTTCATATGGAGATTGGCCTGAAAATTTCTTTTTTTGTTGAGTCTTTGGCTCATATAGGTGTCAGGTGATTGTGGCCTCATAGAATGAGTTTAACAATTTTTTTTTTTGGTTGTATTTTATGAAATAGTTTGATGAGTATTATCTCTCCTTTGAAAGTCTGGTAGGATTCTGCACAAAAACCATCTGGCCTTTGTTGTTGTTGTTGTAGTGGGGGGAAGAGGGATTTTATTGACTGCTTTTATTTTCTTAAGGGTTATAGAACTATTTAGATAATTTATCTGATCTTGGTTTAACTTTGGTAAGTGGTATCTATGTAAAAAGTCATCCATTTCATTTAGATTTTTCAGTTTTGTGGAGTATAGACTTTTGACATAACATGTAATGAGTCTTTGAATTTCTTCAATGTTCATTATTTTGCTTCCATTTTCATTCCTGATTTGTGAATTTTGGTACTATCTCTTGGCCTTTCATTTAACTTGGCTAAGGAATTGTCTACCTTCTTGATTATTTTCAAAGATCTCATTATTGGCTTTGTAGATTCTTTATATTGTTCTCTTTATTTTTAGTTGATTCATTTCAGCATTGAGATTGATTATTTCCTGCCTTGTACTACTATTGCATGTGTTTGTCTCTCTTTTTTTTTATTTTTACTTTTTTTTTTATTATTATTAATCATTCCATTCATTTACATCTCAAATGATACATCACTTCCTGGTTACTCCCTCCACTAACCACCATCCCATGTTATCCCACTTCCCAGTTACCCCTCTGGCACTCTTCCATCCTATATCTGCCCTCCATCCTCTTTTTTGTCTGTATACGTGTGCTCCCCCACCCACATACACTCTCCTGCCCCACAGCTCTGACATCTCCCTACTCTGTGCCACAAACCTCACTGGGACCAAGCACCTCCCTTCCCATTTCGGTCGGGCAAGGCCATTTTTTTGCTACATAAATATCTGGAGCCAAAGATCCATTGAGGTACACTCCTTGGTTGGTGGTCTAGTCTCTGGGAGAACTGGGTGGTCAGGCCAGCCTATGTTGTTTTTCCAATGAGGTTGCAATACCCCTCTTTTCCTCCAGCCCTTCTGCCAACATCTCACACTAGGTTCCCTGAAATCAGCCTGATACTTACCTCCAAGAATCGGCCTCTCCTTTGGTCAGTTGCTGTCTAGACTTCTACAGGAACTGCCACACTTGTTTTTTGTCCACAAGCGTTTCTTGACCACTGCAACAGTGTTGGGTTTGTTGACAGCAGACATGATATATCCCCAGGTGAGGCCATTTCCCAGTTGGTCCTTCCTTTAGTCTCTGTTCCTCTTTTTGTTCCTGCTCTTCCTTTGCACAGAAACACTTCTGAGTTAAAAATACTTTAAGATGAAATTAAAAGAGAAGAAAGGAACAATTGAGGATGTTTGAATTCCACTTAGAAGTGGGAACATAATAATCATGGAGGTAGAAGGAAGGAGTGGGAAAGGGAGGGCAGGATCAGGCATGGAGATAGACAGGAGAGTCCCAGAGGAGCAAGAGAATAAATGAAAATATGGAACTGCCATGGTTTGGGACTGGGGGTCTTAGATTCTCTAAAAGTCTCAGAGAATTGGGATGAGGGGAGGGTCCCAGGAGTTAATGCAGGTGACCTTAACAGAAATGCTCAACAGTTAGAATATGGAAGCTCAAGAAACCACCTCCAGTAGCCAGACAGGATCCTTAGTGGAGGGATGGGGACACCAACCCACCTATAAAACTTTTGACCCAAAATTTGTTCTATCATAAAGAAATGCAGGTACAAAGATAAAAAAGAGCCTGAAGGAATAGCCAACCAGTGACCAATTCATTTTGAGACCCATCCCATGAGCAGGCATCAATTCCTCACACTATTAATGATACTATGCTGTACTTGCTGATAGGAGCCTAGCATAGCAGCTCTCTAAGATGCTCTATACATCAGCTGACTGAGACAGATGCACAGACAAACATTGGATGAAAGTTGAGGATCCCTGTGGAAGAATTATAGGAAAGAGTAAAGGCCCTAAAGGAGAAAACAAATCCACAGGAAGACCAACAGTGTCAACTAACCTGGACACCTGGAGAGCTCCCAAAGACTAAGCCACCAACCAAACAGTATACATGTACTCGTCTGAGGTCCCAGACACATATTTAACAGAGGGCTGCAGTGTCTAGCCTTAGTAGGACAGGATGAGCCTAATCCAACAGAAACTTCATGTACCAGGGTGTGAGGGATATCTAGGGGAATATATCCTTTCAGAGGCAAAATGGAGAGGGCGAGAACTCTGAAAGGGGACCAGGAAAGGAACAACATTTGAAATGTGAATACATGCATGCATACATACATACATACATACATACATACATTCATACATACATATGAGAGTTTCTCATTTACCTTTAATTTTTAGAACCAGAAATGTGATGAAGGCTACAGTTACCCTAAGATTTTCTGTTTTTATGGTAGACACTTAATTCACTGCCACCTATTTCCTGAGCTCCATAATACCTCTTGGGATTTTTCATGCTTCATTCTCTGTTTTTGCCAAATAAAAGTATATCAGCTTTACAAATTAATGAGTTTTATAAGACATACCACCCTCACCTTTCTTCTCTATTTCTCTTGAACTAAGGCCTCAGTGTAATTTGTGTATTCTTGTCTGGCCTTGAATTTCCAGAAGTCTTCCTACCTCTACTCCCTGAGCTCTGGAATTATAGGTACTGACATCACACATCCTCTGATATTTCTATATATGTATCTATTGTGTTTTGATAATATTCACTAAATGATGAACTTTCAAAGTCACATATTCTAGTATGTCTTGGTCAAGACAAGCAAGAACTCATGCTTAAGAAACAGCATCATTTTGTGAACAAGTCATAGCTGGCTAGGGTAGCAACAAAGTGAAATATATCAGACCTTCAAAAATGGATTCCTTTTGGTACAAAGTAGTTAGTAGACAAGCATATTAACCAGCTCTAATACACTCCATTGAGAGATAGCATGACATGTTGTGGGGATTTGAGAGTTTGAAATTAGAGAGCAACTTTTGAATATAATATACCTTGTTAGGAAGTCCCCAGTCATCTTCCCTGGAGAGTTACCCCAGGAGCTAATTAAACTGTAGCACTTTGACACTTATTATAAGATGCATATCAAACATCATATATTCAGAATGGTTCAAATAAGAAGCTTAGGGACACATGCTGGTCTCCTAAGCTTGCTACTGAGTCAGGAGTCTGAGGCAATTGCAAGAAACTAGGGTCAGGGATATGATGTTAGATCATGCTGAGAGGAAAGAGAGGTGTTCCTTGCACTGAAATTAAAACATGATAGAACAGACTGTATCCCATCTCAACCATAATGCAATGACTATCAGAAAATGCTGCACCTTTATAAAAAAGAAAGAAAGGCATGGGAATTAAAAACAGAAAGGAAGCATGGCTTGCTCAAGGCCCTGCCTTCTGAACTGAATGCCAGAATTATCTGAAATGTTAGGCCACAGGTAAAAATGCCACACCAAGAAGAAAGGTATTAACAGAATCAGGTAAAAACAGTTCACAATTTGTACTTCTAATTTCTTTACTTTTAATTGTTGGGAGTCAGCTCAGCTCAACACTGGCCTGGCTTTAGTAGCATTTGTTGTTCTAATCACCAAAGACATTCTTTACAGCAGTACTGTAGAACTTTTTCAAGGACTCCCAAATCCATTCATTCAGACTTCTTCATTAATTTTCATCAGTACTAGAATGCAAATTTTTTTGTTTTATTTCTTTTTCAAATATGCATATTCATTATTAAACTACCTTTAGTAGGTAATCAATTACCTTTAGTAGGTAATCAATCAATCAATTAATCAATCAATTCTCAGGGTTTTGTTAGAAACCTGTAGAAGCTGATGTTTGCTATTATGGTTGCCAGGTTAATGCCAGTCTGTGTACACATGCATTTTTATATACAATCTTTTTTTTTTTTTTACAGCCAGCTTGAATTAATACAGCAGCTTTTGTTACAAATTCATACTAATAAACTGAAAACAGAAATATTTCTACAAGCACAAACCCTTGCTGATTAATAATAGATTTTTTCTTTAGATGATAGTTTTGTCTGTAGAATATAAAATTCTTATTTGGATAAGAATGGTGAAAGAAATTCTCTAGTCACTAAATGTAATTTTATTAAAGGTTATACCATAAGTAGAATACTTTCCAAGGAATTAAAAGATACCACATACCATTAAGAAGAAATAATGTTGTGTATATTCTTATACTTTTGGTGATCAAATAGAACATATAAAATTATCAGTGTGAAAAGCTTTTATTATGTTATTTATACAAAAATGTTGGGCACACAAAAGTTTTGGGGGCTTAGATACAAAGATATACATGAGTATATATTTGTGGGTATTTGGTAGATCGCTATTAAATTATGTCTTTTGTAATGTAACTATATGCAAATAAATGAATCTAGATATCTCAATATCCTGTTGAGAACAGAATATCTCTAGGGCTTTTTGGTGGTTTATGCTACAGAAATGTAGGTTTACAGACACTTAAAATTTTGGGGATGGTAGGGTCTAGGAACCCTAAAGCCTCTCATTTTCTTTGTGAGATAATATTTAGGGATCACATTACTGAGTATTTCATATTTTACTTTCACATGAAATATGAATTCAATTAGTAATGGCATATTATTATGAAAATATGTTGCATATAGTCACACCAGTTATTGAAGTTAAAATGAACTGAGAGGAATCTAAGAAGCTCACTTAAAATTTTAAACAAGGAACTTTTAAATCTATGTAGATATTTTAGCTTTCCAGTGTCCTACAAATGTTATTTATTTATTTATTTATTTATTTATTTATTATTTTTAAATAGTTTTTTATGGTCCCGTTTTTAATACCACTCCTGGACATCCTTTGACTCTTCCACATCCCATACCACCAGCCACCTCTCAGAGTCTCCAAGAGGATGTCCCCATCTCCTACCCCCAGTCCACCAGACCTCCCCACTCCCTGGGTCCTCAAGTTTTTTGAGGGTTAGTATCTCACTGAGTCAAGACCCAGCAGTCCTCTGCTGTATGTATTGGTGCCTCATAGCAGCTAGTGTACACTTTCTGGTTGGTGAATCAGTGTCTGAGCAATCTCATGGGTCCAGGTTAGGTGAGACTGCTGGTCTTCCTATAGGGTCACCCTTCTCCTCAGCTTCTTCCAGCTTTTCCCTAATTCAACCACAGGTGTCACCATCTACTGGTTGAGTGTAAATATCTTCATCTGACTTTTTCAGCTGACTGTTGGGCCTTTTGAAGGGCATCCATGCTAAGCTTCTGTTTGTAAGCACACCATAGAATCAGTAATAGTGTCAGGCCTTGGGGCTTTCTTTTGAACTAGATTCCAATTTGGGCCTGTCACTGGACCTCCTTTCCCTAAGGCTCTTCTTTATTTTTCACCCTGCAGTTCTTTCAGACAGGAATAATTAATTAGTATATCATTTTATAAGCACATGGATAGGTTAGCCTCTTCTGACAGGAGAAATTAAGGCTCAGACAGGTTAAGTGTTCCATATAACATCATGTAGCTAATTGGAAAGCAGTTGTACTAGATCTTGGTTGTCAGTCCAAGGGCCACTTACTCTCCATGCCTACTATAATACAAGTATTCAACACATTTTATCTTAGAATGAGATTTTTCTAATTTTTCTAATTTCTAATTTTCTCTAATTTTTCTTAGTCTGCAAACTTTGTTGTAGTAAAAGAGTACATATCAGTGACTTAATTTACACTCTATTACTCCAAATGGTTTATTCTTCTATTGTGAAGTTTTCTTCTTTTCATCTTGTCTTAGCCCTCACAGGCAAGCTCCTCGATGGATGGCTGGCAGGAATTATACCGTTGTGACTGAGTTCTTTCTGACTGCATTTACTGAATATCCTGAGTGGAGGCTCCCTCTCTTCCTTTTATTTTTGAGTTTCTACCTCTCCACTCTGCTGGGGAATACAGGAATGATCATTCTAATCCAGAACAACCGCCGACTTCAAACACCAATGTACTTCTTCCTCAGCCACCTTTCTTTTGTGGACATCTGCTACTCCTCTGTCATCATCCCTCAGATGCTGGCTGTGCTGTGGGAACATGGCTCAACCATTTCTCAAGTTCGCTGTGCAGTTCAGTTCTTCCTCTTTACCTTCTTTGCTTCCATTGACTGCTACCTCTTGGCAATCATGGCCTATGACCGCTATGTGGCTGTGTGCCGACCATTGCTTTATGTCACCATCATGACTGAGAAGGCCCGTGCAGGTTTGGTAGCTGGGGCATATGTGGCTGGTTTTTCCAGTGGTTTTATTCGGACCGTCACAGCCTTCACTCTCTCCTTCTGTGGAAACAATGAGATTAATTTCATATTCTGTGACCTCCCCCCACTCTTAAAACTCGTATGTGGGGACAGCTACATCCAGGAGGTGGTGATAATTGTCTTTGCCATTTTTGTCATGCCTGCTTGCATTGTGGTGATCTCTGTGTCCTATCTGTTTATCATTGTGGCCATCATGCAGATCCGCTCAGCTGGAGGCCGAGCCAAAACTTTCTCTACCTGCACCTCCCACCTTACTGCTGTAGCTCTCTTTTTTGGTACCCTTATATTTATGTACTTGAGAGATAATACAGACCAGTTCTCAGAGAGTGACAGAGTTGTGTCTGTGTTCTATACAGTAGTGACCCCATTACTAAATCCACTGATCTATAGCCTGAGGAATAAAGAGGTAAAAGAGGCCATTATGAAATCTCTGAGAAGATCAAAGATTTCCAGGGCATCCTAGTTACTCTTTTATCAAGCAACATCTTTCCTCTGTTTCTACTTTTGTTTTATTTTTTTCTTATATGTTTTTTGGAAGGCTTTATATATATTTTGGAAGGCTTTCCTGGACTCAAAGTTGGACTGAAACATCCCATCTTTACTTTCTGACCCATTATTTTATGTACTTCTTGTCATTATTTAAATTATAAGAATGTTTTATATATGTGATGTTGACCTATATTCATAATTGGACAATAGATGATGTGAGAACATAATATTTTATTATTTCATGTGCACAACACATAAATCATCAAGAATAAAAATTATTCAGTGCAAATTTATTATGTGAATGGATTATTCTCAGGTTTCAAAGTTGACCATTGTTTTCCAACTTCATCAGCACTTAAGTTTTCTAATAATTGAGTAGATTAATTCATTTGACAGAATTATAATTTTGAGGTTTCAATATATGAGTGGGCTCCAGCCCCATATGTAGCAGAGGATGGCCTTTATCAGGTATCAATAGGAAAAGAGGACTTTGGTCCTGTGAAGGCTCGATGCCCCATTGTAAGGGAATGCCAAGGTGAGGAGTCAGGAGTGGGTGGGAGGGTGGGGGAACATCCTCATGGAGGTATGGGGAGGAGGGACGAGTTAGTAGGTTTCTGTGGGGTTTGGAAACTGGGAAAGGAGATGACATTTGCAATGTAATAAAATGTACAATAAAATGTATTTTTGATACAAGGACAAATTTATAATGTGCCTATAGTAAGACCAAGATATGAAATTTTTAGAAACAGCTTCAGATGAAACAGTTTATGAATTTAATTAAATATTTATTGAATAAATGAACCAAGGCTGTTTTAACCTGAATATACAATAACCACTTCCGATCTTCAGAGGCTTCCAAAAAAAAAAAAAACAAACCAAAAACAGTTGCATTCTGCATTTGACATTTCTGCACAGGATTGGGATGCATAGTAAAGCACTGCATGGCCATCCCTCAGTTCATGAGCTTTCTTGGACTCACACTATACTCCATGCCCCTTCTTCTGAAAGGAGACATCAGAACTTAAAAGGGTTTCATAGAAACATGTAAGATGCTTTCTCACTGCATGGTGTCCTTTTTATACAGTGGATACTGTACATATGGAAAAATGTAGCATTGACAAGCTTTCCACCAGGAAATATTCTATCACCCCTCAGCATTTCCTGCTTTTACATCACTGATTACTTGTTTTGGGGTGGGAAGAAAGAGCAAATTCTATGGAGAGGAAGTGACATTGTGGAGTTGGCAGTTTTTCTTAAATCCCAAGCACATCACTTCAGCTATAGGCCAGTGGTGCACAGGAGTGTGGTGCTAGTCAGAGCACCCTCTTTGCTACTTGTGCTAGGAGTTCAGTCATTGATCAAAACTAGCTGATAATGCTAATGAATACACCCAAAGTGATCAGTACAAATGAAAACTGCTCCAAGGATACTCAATGCTGCCCTCACCACCACTGTCAGACCCAGTACTTATTTTTATAGCCCCTAAAGGTTCATATTTCAGTGTGTGTATTTGTGTATATAAAAAGTTAAGAAATTTATATGTGTGAAATAAAGAAACAGCAGCTTCTAATTGATATAGACTTATATAGTAAGGATATATATCAAGTAGATTAGGAGAGTGTTTGGTGGGTATGCATCTTCAGAAAGAATGAGGGGGAAATTGTACTGATGATAGATATCAGAGTACATGCATCTGCTTTTGCTCCTAACTTTGCACAGATGACACCATGGATAGGGGTACAGTGATCTTACATGGTGTATCCTATGCAAATATCTCCTATCTATATCATCTTCTTTTTTCCTTTCTTTTTCTTTTTGTATACAATATTTTATTAATTTACATTTCAGATGCCACCCCCATCCCCATTCCTTTATTAATCACCTATCCCATCCATCCTTCTCCTTTTTTGCTTTTATACTGTTTAAATTACATGCCAATATTAAGGTCAGTTCTAGGTTAAGGAACTAGCAATACAATAGATGCAAATAGTCAAGGAACAAGCAAGACAATAAACCCAGATAGTCAAAGAGCACATGACAATAAAGAGTCCTGTGATCACTCCTGTGATCACTATTTCTAAGGGCTTATCAGGATGACCAAAATATCTGAGCTTACTTCCCTGTCCTAGCCCAAGTCATTTTCATGCCTGAAGCCTACTTCTTTGTTCTAGCTTAAGATTTAGATTTCTGCCTGAACTTTTTTTCGTTGTTCTAGACTAAGATTTAGATTTCTGCTTAAAATTACTTTTTGGATCCAGCCTAATGTCAGATTTCTGCCTGCAGTCCATTTCCTTGTCCTTGGCCTATGTCAGATTTCTTCTAAGCAGCCCATTTCCTTGTCCTTTGCCAATGTCAGATTCCTGCCAGGCAGCCCCCAAAGTTCTCCATATCTCCCACTTTTTATTGCATAAACCAGATTGAGGCTGTCTTAGGTCGTTCTGACAAGAAAGCCTTCCTTACCCATCATAGAATATGTATTACTATAAGCAATGCATTTCTGTCTTAGGTTGGTAAGGCTCTGTGCAGAGCCTTACCCATCCTTGGCAGCCAGCCTGTTAAATTAATAACTCTATCTGGGAGACCATTTTCAGTTTCAAGTCATGTACTTTGGCTGCCAGCCTGTTGATGTAGTTAGAGACAAGCTTTAACATGATGGGCAGGAATAAAAGTATTCCCAGGACAAGAAGGGGAGCGTGATCAAGCTATATATGCTATTTCTGAGGTTTGACCCAAATGGAAATACTGACCTCAGGCCTTGGATAATTTTATCAGCATTATTTGCAGCATCAAGGCTGTACAGAGCAGCATTTTTTAATCTCACTATGCAAAGTTAAAATACCCAGAGAGATGTTAGGATTATGTCAAATACCCTACAGGTGTCTTTAAACTTTAAAAAAAATTATAATGACAATCATTGTAAATTTTAGAAGGAACACTAATCCAATGATATTTATCATGACACTTTAGATGGTTCTTAACTCTTGAATCCTGAACCTCCTTCCAGTAATTTGAATAGGTTATGGAGCATCAATCCGTTGTTGCAGACACCTATATAAATCCTTTTGTATACTCAATACTTTAGTAACATTTTTTCTAGTACGTTAACAAAAATAACTCCTTGTGTCATTGCTATTGCAGAAGCAATAGTGCTAGCAATTAATGAAATTAAAGCTGTTATACCAGCAATAATCAAGCTCACTACCCTCTTGCTTCTGCTCACAGCCTAACTCACTTTTTCCAGCACTTTCAAGCTTTTTTCAGAAAATCAAGGTTTTCTCATACTAAGGGCAGTAAGAAAGAGCTGGTTGATAGACCCCAGTAACAGAAATGCCAAGTTTCAACACACTAACACTATTAGAAATTATACAGTCAATGCTACTTACAATAAATACTGTAGAAGAGAAAAAAACAATTTTAGCTTGACAATTAAAAGAGCCTTAAAACATGCACTAACTCTTGTTTGAAATCCAGATCCAGTCCCAACTTTATCTTTTGCTATCATAACATCATAGAGAACTCCAGCTAACTTTCAAATATGTCTCTGAAAATTTCCAGATCCAGCCTTCCAAATGTAGACTGTTATTTCCAATATTGGACTGATTTCTAGACCAGTACATGATTGAGTCTTAATAGCTGGTCACCTTTAAGAAAAATACAGGAGACATTATAATTTCTCTGTTTGATTCTCTGTCCCACAAAGTCTAAAAACTTGAGGCAAGGAAGTTTGTCTCATCTGGGATATAGGCAAGTTAAGGGGGGTCAGGAACATATGTCCAATACAGCTTCCCACTCACCCTTGTCAGGGCACTCAGCAAGTTCACAGGTCAGCAATAGCATATGCTTTGTCTCAGCAATAGCATATCTCACCAATCATTCTGGCAGTCACCATGTTCCTATAGCATCCTGCAGAAAAAAACCCACAAAAATGTCCTCTTCCCCATCTTAGATACTTGGTTGGAATTGTGTCATATGCTTTGCTTCTAAGTAGATTCCTCCTTTTCATCTAGGCATAAGTATGCCTAGTTGAAGGGTGCCATAGACACTCAGCAGAAAGTTTCTTGGCATCCAAATATTTTAAATTTAAAATAAAAATGTATGATTTAAATAAATTTGTGGTGTTCAGGTATATACCTCCCCCTTTTTTATTTTATGAAGATATTGTTTTAAAGTTCCTTGGGCCCCTTACAAAATACCTAGTTTTTGAGAATTATAAGGAATCCCCATAATTAATTATTGACAGAAAGTCTCAACTGCTCCACTACAATTGCCAGATCCATTATCTGTTTTTTCATTGGATATTTTATTTATTTACCTTTCAAATATTATCACCTTTCCCATTACCTTCCAAAACTCATTATTCTATCCCCCTTCTCCTAATTCTATGAGGGTGTGCCCCCACCCATCCACCTATTCCTGCCTCCCTGCTCTCAAATTCCCCAATAATAGGGCATCCAAACTTTTAGGGACCAAGGCCCTCCTCTTCCACTGATGCCTGACAAGGCCATCCTCAACTACCTATACAGGGGGAGCCCTGAGTCCCTCCCTTTGTGTTCCCAGCTGGAGGTTTATACCTGGAAGTTCTGGCTGAGTATTTTGTTGCTTCTTATAAGAAGGACCAAAATGCCCACACTTTGGTCTTTCTTCTTCTTCTTAAGCTTCATATGGTCTATGCATTGTATCTTAGGTATTATGAACTTTTGGGCTAATATCCACTTATCAGTGAGTGTAAACCATGTGTGTTCTTTTGTGATTGGGTTACCTCACTCTGGATGATATTTTTCAGTTTCATCCATTTGCCTAAGAGTTTCATGAACTCATTGTTTTTAATAGCTGAGTAGTACTTCATTGTGTAAATGTACCACATTTTCTGTATTCAATTTTCTGTTGAAGGACATCTGGGTACTTTCCAGCTTCTGCCTACTATAAATAAGGCTGCTATGAAAATAGATGAGCATATCTCCATATTGTATGTTGGAGCATCTTTTGAGTATATGCCCAGGAGTGGTATAGATGGGTCCTCAGATTCAATTTTCTGAGAAACTGCCAGACTGATTTCTGTAGTGGTTGTGCCAGCTTACAATCCCACCAAGAATGGAGGAGTTATCCTCTTTCTCCACATCCTTGCCAGCATCTGCTATCACCTGAGGTTTTGTTCTTTGCCGTTCTGACTGGTGTGAGATGGAATCTCAGGGTTGTTTTGATTTGCATTTTTCTGATGACTAAGGATGTTGAACATTTCTTTAGGTGCTTCCTGACCATTTGAGTTTCCTCAGTTGAGAATTCTTTGTTTAGCTCTGTACCCCATTTTAATCAGGTTATTTGATTATCTAGAGTATAATTTCTTCAGTTCTTTGTATACCTTGTATATTAGCCCTCTATTTGATGTAGGATTGGTAAAGATCTTTTCCAAATCTATTGGTTGCCACTTTGTCCTATAGACAGTGCCCTTTGCTTTACAGAAGCTTTGCAGTTTTATGAAGAACCATTTGTCAATTCTTGATCTTAGAGCATAAGCCATTGGTGTTCTGTGCAGGAACTTTTCCCCTGTGCCCATGTGTTCTAGGCGTTTCCCTATTTTGTCTCCTATTAGTTTCAGTGTATATCTGGTTTTATGTGGAGGTCCTTGATCCAATTGGACTTGAGCTTTGTACAAGGAGATAAATATGGGTTAATTTGCATTCTTCTTCATGCTGACCTCCAGCTGAACTGGCACCATTTGTTGAAAATTGCGTCTTTTTTCCAATGAATGGTTTTAGTTCCTTTGTCAAAGATCAAGTGATGATAGGTATGGGGGTTCATTTCTGGGTCTTCTATTTTATTCCATTGATCTTCTTGCTAATTTCTGTACCAATACCATGAAGTTTTTATTAATACTGCTCTGTAGTACAGCTTGAGATCAGGGATGGTGACTCCCCCAGAAGTTCTTTTATTGTTGAGAATAGTTTTCACTACCCTGGGTTTTTGTTATTCCAAATGAATTTGAGAATTGTTCTTTCTATCTCTGTGAAGAATTGATTGGGAATTGTGAAGGAGATTGCATTAAATCTGTAGATTGCTCTTAGTAAGATAGCCATTTTTACTATATTAATTCTGCCAATCCATGAGCATGGAAGATCTTTCTATCTTCTGAGATCTGCTTCAGTTTCTTTCTTCAGAGACTTGAATTTCTTGTCATACAAATATTTTACTTGCTTGGTTAGATTCATATGAAGATTATTATAATACATGTAACTATTGTGAAGGGTGTCATTTTTCTATTTTTTTCTCAGCCTGTTTGTTTTTTGAGTTGAGGAAGGCTACTAATTTTTTTTTGAGTTAATTTTATATCCAGCTACTTTGCTAAAATTGTTTATCAGGTTAAGGGGATCTCTGCTGAAAGTTTTGGGGTCACTTAAGTATACTATCATATCATCTGTAAATAATAAAATTTGAATTCTTCCTTTCCAATTTGTATCCTTTTGACCTCCTTTTTTGCCTAATTGTTCTTGCTAGGACATCCAGTACTACATTGAAAAGGTAGAAAAAGAGTGGGCAGCCTTATCTAGTCCCTTATTTTAGTCAGATTGCTTCAAGTTTCTCTTTCTTTGGTTTGATGTTGGCTACTAGTTTGGAGTATATTGCTTTTACTATGTTTAGGTATGGGCCTTGGATTCCTGATCTTTCCAAGACTTTTACCGTGGAGTGTTGTATTTTGTCAAATACTTTCTTAGCATCTAGTGATATGATCATGTGTTTTTTCTTTGAGTTTGATTCTATAGTGGATTATGTTGATGAATTTCCATATATTGAACCATCCCTGCATTCCTGGGATAAAGCTTACTTGATCATGATGGATGATTGTTTTGATGTATTCTTGGATTCAGTTTGTGAAATTTTTATTGAGTATTTTTGCATCAATATTCAAAAGGGAGATTGGTCTGAAGTTCTCTTTCTTTCTTGGGTCTTTGTGTTGTATAGGTAAGAGTGTGATTGTGGCTTCATAGAATGAATTGGGTAGTGTTCCTTCTGTTTCTTTTTTGTGTAATAGTTTGAAAAGAATTGGTATTAGGTCTTTCCTGAGGGTCTGATAGAATTCTGCACTAAAACCATCTGGTCTTGGGTTTTTTTTTTTTTTTTTTTTTGATTGAAAGACTTTTAATGACTGCTGCTATTTCTTTCAGAGTTATGGGAATGTTTAGATAGTTTATCTGGGCCTGATTTAACTTTGGTAACTAGGCCTTGAAAATTGTCCATTTCATCTAGATTTTCCAATTTTGTTGAGTATAGTCTTTTATAGTAGGATCTGATGATTTTTTAAAATTTTCTCAGTCTCTGTTGTTATGTCTTCCTTTTCATTTCTTATTTTATTAATTTGGATACTGTCTCTCTGTCCTCTGATTAGTCTGGCTAAGGGTTTATCCATTTTGTTGATTTTCTCAAAGAACCAGCTCCTGGTTTTGTTGATTCTTTGTATAGTTCTTTCTGTTTCTACTTGGTTGAATTCAGCCCTGAGTTTGATTATTTCCTGTTGTCTACTCCTCTTTGGTGTGTTTGCTTCTTTTTTTTCTAGAGTTTTCAGGTGTGTTGTCAAGCGTCTAGTGTATGCTGTCTCCAGTTTCTTTTTGTAGGACTTAGAGCTATTAGTTTTCCACTTAGTACTGCTTTCATTTTGTCCCATCAGTTTTCATATGATGTATCTTTAATTTCATTACATTCTAAAAAGTCTTGAATTTATTTATTTTATCCCTGGCCATGTTATCATTGAATAGAATATTGTTCAGTTTCCATGTGAATGTGGCGGCATTTGTTATTAGTGTTGGCATTACATTGTTTTTGTCGTTATTGAAGACCAGCCTTAGTCCATGGTGATATGATAGGATTCATGGTATTATTTTCATTTTCTTATATCTGTTGAGGCCTATTATGTGACCAATTATATGGACTATTTTGGAGAAGGTACCATGAGGTGCTGAGAAAAAGAGGTGCTGAGAAAAAGTTATATTCCTTTGTTTTAGGATGAAATGTTCTATAGATACCTTTTAAATTCATTTGGTTCATAACTTCTGTTAGTTTAACTGTGTTTTTGTTTAGTTTCTGTTTTCATGATCTGTTTATTGCTGAGAGTGAGGTGTTGAAGTCTCCCACTATTAATGTGTGAAATGTAATGTGTGTTTTGAGCTTTAGTAAGGTTTCTTTTATGAAAGTGGGTGTTCTTGCATTTGGTGCATAGATGTTCAGAATTGAGAGTGTATCTTGGTTGAATTTTCCTTTGATAAGTATGAAATGTCATTCCTTATCCTTTTTGATAGCTTTACATTGAAAGTTGATTTTATTTGATATTAAAATGGCTACTCCAGCTTGTTTGTTAGTACCATTTTCTTCAAAAATTGTTTTCCAGCCTTTTACTCTAAGGTAGTGTCTGTCTTTGTCACTGAGGTGTGCTTCCTGTATGCAGCAAAATGCTGGGTCCTGTTTATGTATCCAGTCTGTTAGTCTATTTCTTTTTATTGGGGAATTGAGTCCATTGATGTTAAGAGATATTAAGTAAAGTAGATTATTACTTCCTGTTATTTTTGTTATTAGTGGTTGCATTACGTTTGTGTGTCTATCTTCTTTTAGATTTGTTGGAAGAAGATGACTTTCTTGCTCTTTCTAGGATATAATTTCCTTCTTTGTATTTGAGTTTTCCCTCTATTATCCTTTGTAGTGCTGGGTTTGTGGACAGATATTTTGTATATTTGGTTTTGTCATGGGATATCTTGGTTTCTCCATTTATGGTAATTGAGAATTTTGCTGGGAATAGTAGTCTGGGATGACATTTGTGTTCTCTTTGGATCTGTATGCCATCTGTCCAGGATCTTCTGGCTTTTATATATCTGGTGAGAAGTCTGGTGTAATTTTGATAGGTCTGCCTTTATATGTTACTTGGCTGTTTTTCCTTACTGCTTTTAATATTCTTTCTTTGTTTTGTGCATTTGGTGTTTTGATAATTATGTGATGGGAAGTATTTCTTTTCTGGTCTAGTCTATTTGGAGTTTTGTAGGCTTCTATAATTTTGTTGAAGGTATTTATTGGCCCTTTAAGTTGGCAATCTTCAGTCTCTTCTGTACAGATTTTCCTTAGGTTTGGTCTTCTCGGTGTGTCCTGGATTTCCTGGATGTTTTGGGTTAGGAACTTTTTGCATTTTGTATTTTCTTTGACAGTTGTGTCAATATTTTCTATGGTATCTTCTACACCTGAGATTCTCTCTTCTATCTCTTGTATTCTGTTGATGATGCTTGCATCTATGACTCCTTATTTCTTCCCTAGGTTTTTTATTTCCAGGGTAGTTTTCCTTTGTGATTTCATTATTGTTTCTACTTACATTTTTATGTCCTGGATGGTTTGGTCCAATTCCTTCACCTCTTTGGTTGTGGCTTTTTTTTTAATTCTTTAAGGGATTTTTGTGTTTCCTCTTTAAAGGTAGGGCTTCTACCTGTTTGCCTGTGTTCTCCTCAATTTCTTTGAGAGTATTATTTATGTCCTTCTTAAAGTCCTCTACCATCATCATTAGAAGTGGCTTTAAATATGAATCTTGCTTTCTTGGTGTGATAGAATATTCAGGACTTTCTATTGTGGGAGAACTAGGTTCTGATGATGTAAAGTACCCTGGGTTGCTGATGCTTATGTTATTGTGCTTGCCTTTCGCCATCTGGTTATCTTTAGTGCTATCTGTGCTGTCTCTGACAAGAGTCTGTCTTTCCTATTATCTTGGTCATATCAGAACTGTTTGAGGTGGGTTTTGCTGCTGGGGCTAGAATTGAAGCCCAAGATCTGCTCAGTGCTTGGGCACAGACTGGAAGGAACCAGTGCTCCTGGACCAGAGTGAATTTCTGGGACCCAGTGGGTCCTAGTTACTCCCTGTTTGTGTCGGGTGTTGCTGTCTTTTTACCTAAGATACTGCTGGGTTTAGAGCTACTGGGAGCCCTAGTTCTTCTGGGTTTTGTATGACTGGGTGCAGAGCTGTAGCCCAAGATCTTCTCAGAGCTTGAGCACAGACCGGAAGGCCTACATCATCTTCTTAGTAGGTGTTTTGAGTACTTACCTGTGTCAGGTATGATTGTATGTATATATGTAAGGAGAAATAAATGTAATTGTGTGTCTCATTTACCAAGAAATAATTTGAAATCCATAAACAGTGGGAAAGTTCTTCGTAAATTTAGCCTCTATTAGTAGGTTATTATAATGAATATCCATGTTCTTAATCATAATCAAGAGTCATGGGTAGAGAGATCCATGTGTCTCTTCATTTTGGAACTATTTAGGACAGATTCTCCCTGGCTCAGAGTCAATTTGGATTAAGACACTTCCAACAGAAGTGGGAAGCTCACCAATAATTACTTAACAACTCTTGAGATGATGTGTCTTTACCATTTATAGTGTATTATTTCAAAAAGTTTACATGAGTCATTCATTTTCAACCCCTGAAAAATCATAATTAAAATCAATTTTATTTGTCCTTAAAGCAAAGAAAAAACTAAGGCACAGATAGTTGGTGTGACAATTTTGTAGTTTTCTTTAGTGGCATCTGGATTTTAATTGTACTCTTGATTTCTTTTCTTGATAGAAGTGTCTATTTCAGTACAAAAAGAGAAAAACCCATCATGTCACTCCCCATGTACACCATTACATTGAGTATGATAACACTTAATCTGGATGGCCACTTAATCTTTGAAATGACCCAGGGAACACATATGCTCCTACTGTGGATCTTGTTATATATTCCATACATCTGTCCCAATTTTAAAGTCCAAGATGTATAATCTTGTTTTAACTCTAATTGTTTTCTTTTTTGCTAATACTTTAAATAACCACTTAAAGCATTCAGAATTTTTCCAGAAATACTAATAATTGTTATGTCTCAGTAGTTAACAAAATTTTAAAGTATTGAGTTATGTATATTTCAGGAATTATTTTTGTACTATCATAATAGTATTCTTATTTTATAATTGCTTTACTGAAGTTTATTTTATTTGCCAAAATATCCATGAATTTAAACCATATAATTCATAAAATTGGCACATAAATATACTCAGGAAACTAGTATGATACTTCAGATGAATATATATATATATATATATATGTAATTTATCTCCTTAAATTGTCTTTATATTCTTTTTACTTTCTCTCATAGGCCCTTTCTTACCACTTCCTCACCAGATTCAAAAGAACCACTGTTAAGCTTTTTGTCATGTTTTATTAGTGCACTTGTTGGAATTTCATATAAATTTGCAAAATAAATCATGAAATGATGCATGACATTTTTAACATTTAATATTTTAAGAATAATTACCTTTGGCATATATTACTAGGTCACTTTTTATGATTGAACATTGCTATATGCCATGGATACAACGTATTGTGTTTGCTCATGCATCTGTTTGTGGATATTGGCATAGTTTCTACTTTTATAAATAAAGCTGTAACAGACATCTGTGGGGAGATATATATTTTAAGTTCTGTTAGATCAATACCTAAAGTGAAATGGCTGGCTTATAAGGTAGATATACATTTTATATTTTAGGAAATTACTATATTACTTTCCAAATTAGTTGTATCATTTAAAAATCTACCCAAAAATGGTAGCAGTTCATGAATATTCTGTTTGATCCCATATTTCATCAACACACGGCATAGCTAGATTTTGCTTTTTAAATAATTATGAGAACACAATGATATATTATTTCTTTTTATTAATATTTAAAATTATGTTGCACTATTGTTAACAATTAGCAGGATGTTGTCCAATGGGTAAGTAGAATTTGCTGAACTTGTGTATTTAAACAATGTACACACTAATTCTTCTTTTTTCTTATGTCTTATCACCTAGCAACTAACATTCTATTTTGTACTTCTATGGGTTTATTTTAGATATTTATATAAGCACATTTGTCCTTCTGTAACTTCCTTATTTCACTTTATATAATACTATCATTTTATTAATATTGTATATGAAATAGCTTCTTTTTTAAATTTAAGGCTGACTAGCATATCAGAAATCAAATTGTCTTTATCTCTTTATCTGCCCATGTGTATTTAGGTAGTTTTATACTCTTAATATCAGCTCCTTCTCCAAGGTTCATGGACTATCATTGGAGAAGATTTAGAAAGAATTTAACAGTTAGAGAATGAGTAGTAATGCTATGAAATGCTGTCTTCTAGATATGATATGGTTGTCACATAAACAAACTCACAGCAAATGTGGATACCTATACAAGATTTGCACAAGGTCAAATTGGTTAAGATTTTCTTCATAGAACAATGAAGGACGATGGAGGTCTCATTCCCAAATAAGAATATATTTGCAATTAAAGGCTGCTAAGGGATAAAGAGTTCCTTTTCTTTGAACAGTGCCCACTGGTATCCTACTCATGCTCCATTAAGTCACCCAACATTCATGTGCATATAAGCATCACTAGTAGTATTCAAAGACTATTAAAAAGTACATATAATTTGGATGAAGATGTGTTAGAGCATGGGAGAATTGGCATGAGATAATTGTGGGTAGTGAATATGATACATTATGTGTGTGTATGCATTAAAATACAGAGACATAAACAACTGAAAGGAAGTTAGAAGAAAAAATGTGAGAGGTTGGTTTACATCTTCTACAAAACTTATTCTGGAGTAGTTTTTACTTGATTTCAATATGGAAATAGAGAACTCCTTGGCAGAGAACTGAAAAACTAGCAGATCAAATGTTTTACTTCATTTTAAAAATATTTTTTATCATTTGAAAGTTGTGTACATTTATATAATGTATTTTGATTATACCCATCTACCATTACCCCTTACCAACTTCGATCTCTCTTCTAGCTTCATGTTTTCTTTTTTATTTACTTGAGATTAATAACCCACTGAATCAAATTAATGCTCTCCATATGCCCATAGGTGTGCTGTCATGCACTAGACAATGAGAAAACAACTGATGGTCACATGACCAAAAGAGAGAGGCTCACTTTCCTTCCATGGCTAAAAAGTGTCAATAACTTCATTTTCAAGAATAGTTCCTTGAAAGCTACTCATTAATCCATGCTAGAATTTTGACTGTCCTGATTTTGTGAAGGATTTGTGTAGAAAATCATAGGTGCAGTCAGTTTATGTGTGTAATAGTCATGCCATGTGTAGAAGTTAGAATTTCACAGGCCTTTTCCTGCTCTTCACACTTTCTCTAAGCCTTGGGTGGTACACAGTTAGATAGATGGACTCAAGGTTAGCTGAGCATGAGTTATTTATTCTAAGCACTTTGATAAATAGTGATGCTCTGTGTTACCACTAACAACTGCCAAAAGAAGCTTCTCTTACCAAGGCTCAGAGCACAGCATAATATATATAATATAAATATTGTAAAGGTAGTTTGACAGCATGACAATTTAACAAGAAAATAACAGTTTATTCCATTCTCTTCAGTGCCTATGATCTTTCCCATAATGGGAATTTTTTCCAGGCTTACTGTGTTAAGTATGAAATTTCTACTGTGGATCAAGCTTCATATTTCAGCAGAAAGCAACTGGTTACTGACATAACATTTATGTCACTATTGCCTCAGTAGGCAGGTCTTGCTTGTGTTTTAGTATGATAGCATGCAGGATACAGTACTGGAAAATTGCATCAGTTTATTTTCTCCTCTAGCAGCCTGTATAGTATTTTCTGTCTCCATGTAAGCTAACAGGTAAGAAATTTTCCTGGTCAGCTAAAGGTTGACTTTAGAAGTTTTTCTTTGGCTTTGAAGCTGTTGTTCCAATTTTTATCTAAGAAAAATAATACATTTACCTTAATCTTTCTGTGTGCAACACTATTTTTCTTAATTTTTTGAGACTATCTCACTGAAAAGCCCAAAGAGGTCTTAAACTAACAGCCTGCTTCGCTCAGCTTCTCAAGACTCTTTTTTTCTGTCTATAAATGTTAGAATCTTTTGACCTTTGTCATGTTCTTTCTCTATAGTCAGCCTTTGGGTAATTTCACTTACTCCCATGACCTGAATAATTAAGATGTTTGAATATAACAAAATCTTGGCTATAGCCAAAGTAAGAGTGAACATGGATCATTTTTCCCCTATCTTTTTTGCTATATCTACTTTCCCCTGTCCTCATCCATTCTGTTCTCTTCCATCTGCATTCTGATTTTTGGGCAACACAAACATATTCTCATGTAACTACCTTCAAATCACTCTTTCCTTGTTTGAATTTTTTTCCCATATTTTCTCCTCATTCACTTCCTTGTTTGATTCATTTTGCTGCTCCAAAAACTCAGATAGGCAAGTTTTTCTCTCTTGAAGCACCTTACCTAAAATGTCACCATATCTATTATATAGTCCCTCTACCTACATTTCTTTTGACTGCAGACTGAACTACCTTATTTTATACTTACAATTTTATTTATTTACATGTTTATGATTTGCTTCATGCATTGTGACATAACAGCCAAGAACAAACATTTTCTTACTTTGTGTTGATTCTCATTAAGGTACTGAATATTTTTTTTAGTGAAAATAAGTATTGCTGGCATTTCACACATTCAGTTTTGGTGATTATTCCTCTCCACAGTGAAATTTTTTCTGTAATATTTTGGCTGGTAAATTATTTTACATTTGTATTAATTATAGTTAGATAACAAAGACTATTAGTGATGGGTTTACAAAATATATATAGTTTTTTCTCATCATGACTAGCACAATAGTCTAGAAGTAGGATCAAGTGTAAGCTCCACAGACTATTTATACTTCTTCATTAATTTCTTTAGTAATCGACCAAATATCGTCTTTACTAACTTAAAAAACATGGAAAATTATATGAACTATTTTAGTTTGGTTTGGAAACACAATTAGACTGTACATTTTTCATTTCTTTAGTCTTTTGGAAGGCATCTAAAAACTAGTAAATAGAAAGCTGTTCATGGATGTTTATTGAAAATGGCAAGTTAAAAAATAATCCAGGAAAACATAAACAATTAGACACAAATTCAGTCCTGTTGACCATGGGAATTTATGAAGGTGATTATGGGAATTTGTACCACTATTTCTTTCCATTGAACGCTTTTAGGGAAACTTGAAACTCACATACAACTATTACTAGTTTTCTTTGAACTCACTGCAAATGATGTATAGTTTTTGATATTGTACAGAATCTACAAGCCTGAATATATAGAATAGTAGGTAATGCCCACATAGATATAAACCAATTTAAGCTATATTTCCTAGACAATCAAGAATATTTTCAAATACACGTACCTCAAGTTTAGAGAGGTTAAATTGTTGAACCAGGTGAGGTTTGGAAGATAACAATAAAATCTTGTTTGAAATTTTTTCTAGCTTAATAAATGTTTAACAGTTTGAATTCTGATCAAAGTCCTACTCCCTACTCTGATTAATTTCAGTTGATGAGAAACCTAGTTGATGAGAAACCTATTTTTTTCTGAGAGTATCTTTACTAAAAAGTAGAGTCTAAAATATGTGACTAGCAAGGACCAAGAAATACTGAAAAATCTTAACCCATAATATCTTTGATTTGATTTGATTAACAACACACACTTTCTCTTTCTTTTAATTTTTTATTTATTTTTAATTTTAATTTTTCATTCAATATAATTTAATCATATTTTTTCTTTTTCCCAACTCTTCCCAGATATTTTACCCTCTCTGTTCAACCATCTTTATTCAATATCTTCTCTTAACCATGGATAAATCAGGTCTGGAACTAGTAAGCTATTAAAAAACATGTAGGTATGAAACTTGCAATGTAATTAACATATGAAAATCACAAACAACTTGAACCAAGGCTTACAGTAGTATAGAGTGTAATCAACTTTATGTTTTTTATTACTTACCATGGAGATAATGCATCTTATTTTGAATATCAGAACAATGTGTAAAGGCACTAATCACTCAGAGGTGGAAGTAGGAGGCAATTGGACATATACAAACTAGTTCACTAAAAGTTAGATCATCAAAACTATTCTACAAATGCTGGACTGAATCATCTAGTTATTCAGATTAAACTCAGACAATCATGACATCAAAGGGAAAAATGACTTTTATTGATGAGCTTCCTAAAGGCACCCTTCATGTCCTTATTTCTCAGGCTATAAATGAAAGGGTTCAACATAGGTGTCACCACTGTGAAGATTACTGCACCAATCTTGTCTGTGTCCTCAGGGTGAGTAGATGAAGGGAAAAAGTAAACCCCTACAATGGTACCATAGAAGAGAAATACAATTGTCAGGTGAGAGCCACAGGTAGAGAAGGCTTTCCACTTTCCTTCTGTGGATGAAATTCTCAGTACATCCCTGATGATGCAGACATAGGAGAACAGAATGAGAGCAAAGGGAAAAGTGATAACTGATAACCCCACAATAAATTTTACAAGTTCATTGATCATTGCATCTGAGCAGGAAAGTTTGAGAAGAGGTGCCAAGTCACAGAAGAAATGTTGGATAGTGTTGTGGTTGCAAAAAATCAATTGATTGGCCAGAAGAGTGTGTGTTAGAGCAACAATATTGCTTAGAGCCCATGGACAGACAGAGAGCAAAAGACAAAACCTGGGGTGCATAATGTTTGTATAATTCAGAGGGTGGCAGATAGCCACATATCGATCATAAGCCATGACCCCCAAAAGAAAATTGTCAATGACAACAAACACAATAGAAAAGTACATCTGTGTAATGCAGCCCTCATAAGAGATGGATTGACTCTTGGTATGAATATTCATCAGCATTTTGGGCACTGAGGTAGAAGAGGAGGAAATATCAGCCAAAGATAGGTTGGCAAGGAAAAGATACATGGGAGTATGAAGATGTATATCCAAGCCAATGGCCAGAATAATGAGGCTGTTTCCAACCACAGTGACCAGGTACATACTCAAGAAAATCACAAAGATGAGATTCTGCTTCTCAACCTGGTTGGAGAGACCCAGGAGAATGAATTCAGAGAGGGTGGTTTGGTTTTCTTGATTCATATTTCTTCTAATCTGAAGGAAAAAAAAACACAAGCTCTTCATACCCTTTTAAACAACAAACACAGACACAGACACAGACACACACACACACACACACACACACACACACACACACACACACAAAACCAACAACCCTGAATCATATTATTTTTCTGAAGCAAGTTTGTAGGTGGCACTTCTTTGATGCTGAAGAGAAATCCCTTCTATGTTTATGGTAGAAGGGCTACTTACTAAAGAATTATCTTAGCAGTGCAGTGGCTAAGAAAACTCCTTTATAATACAGAGATAATAATTTCTTCTCAGTGACCATCTTATTTCCATAATTTTTATTGATGGCTCTAAAATTTGTTTATATCTCTAAACTAAGAACACAGGTATGTGACCCATAGTGTAAAGATACAATACACCATAAAATTATTTACTTAAAGTATACAAGGAAAAGCTAGAGAGGTAGACTAGTTAGTTGTTAAACTGTTTTCTGCGAAAAACTTGCAGATGTGAGTTTTATTTCTAGCACCCATAGAAAAAACAGTCATGGTGGTAGTGTATATTTTCATTTCTTCCTCTTTCTTTCTTATCTCCTTTTTATCTGTCTCTCACTTTCCCTTTTCCTCACTTAACCTCTCTCCACTTTCTCCTCTCTCTCTCTTTCTCTCTCTCTCTCTCTCTCTCTCTCTCTCATGTGTTTCTGTGTGTGTGTGTGAATATGGGAGGATCCTTGTGCCTTACTGATTAAACATGCTTGCAGAATCAGTAAACTCCACATCACAGTACAAAACTCTGGGTAGCTATTGAAGAATGATGCCCAAAGTTGACACTAGGTTTTTACACTCACAGATTCAATACACATGCATCTACACAGAGATGTGTACCCTTTCCATATTCACACAAATACAAAAGGTAGAAAATGGTCCCAGGATTTATTCACTTTCCTTCTTTAAACCTGAGAAGATAAAGATTTGGGGAGTCTTTGCAGTGAAGTGTCTGCAGAGGCATAACTAATTGAAATTTGGGGATCCTTATTAGAGAGTCCTGTTGTATGGGTGCTCCATTCTACAAAAGTTAGAGGAAGAAGAGTTTAAAAAAATGTAACTGAAGATTGACTGAAAAAAGAAGAAATATAGCACTCTTAGGAGATCCAAGAAATTTAAGTACACATATGAACCTGAATGTATGAATTTGCCTCTTACTTCTGAAGGTTGGAAGATAATTAGCCCACTACTGAAGGGTTGGGGAAGGGTGAATAGTAGAAAAAAAAAGCTTGTATTTCCACTCTTTTTGGGACAGACATGATATGAAGTTTGTGTAGGTTAAGGAGAACTTCATGATGTGGCTGTACTCAGGCCACCTCCTTAGGTCTCCAATCAAGAGGCATACTAATGGGATGAAGGATACTAAGGCTATAATATAATGGGTTAGTTGTCTGAAGAAAAGATATTACCCTTGTTAAACATTTTATTTGGCCAGTCTCCGAAGTGGGGTTTTGAAAGAAGCCCTGGAGTCTCAGGACTGTTCAACAAAAAACCCACTGCTAGTGCCTTCTGGCAACTGTGTTCAGTATTTTTTCCTCTTCTATTTTATTACAACTCTTTTAAATTTTTTTTATTGAATATTTTATTTATTTACATTCAGATGTTAATCCCCTTTCCTATCCTCTCCCCCATAAACCCCTATCTTATCCTCCTCCTCCTTTTTGCTTTTATACTATTTTAATTACATGCAAATATTAAGGTCGGTTCTATGTTAAGGAACTAGCAGTACAATAGATGTGAGTAGTCAAGGAATAAGCAACACAAATAGTCAAAAAACAAGCAAGTCAATAAACAAAGTCCGGTGATCACTATTTCTAAGGGCTTATCAGGTTGACCAAAATATCTGAGCCTACTTCCCTTTTCTAGTCCAAAGTCATTTTCATGCCTGAAGCCTACGTTTTTGTTCTAGCCTAAGATTTATATTTCTGCTTGAAACTACTTTTTTGTTCTAACTCTTTAATTCTATAAAACAGTAATGAAGACTGAGTAATAAACAACAATTAAAATAACACTAATACATGTGTTTTCAGGGAGATGAAGTTAAAGAATGAGAGCAAAGTCCCACTGTCCACTGCTCAGCCCCTGATACCTACTGCAGAGTCTCAACTGACTACACAAGATAATGGCTCTGTCTACTCATTTCCTAGGACCTAAACACTCACTGCACACTCTATGACTTCATAGTACATAGCTTCTGACTACTTGTAGCAAAGCCATTAATTACCCATCATACTTACTCTAACCATACCCTGGCACAAACCCTGACTACTCACTGCGTGATCACTGACCATTTTCCCTTAGTACATGTAGGATTTGAATCAAGAAAGAAGACACATATTTTGAATAAAAGTGAAAGTGAAACCTTAAGATGGGACTTTAAAAATCTGAAAATAGGTCTTTAGTACTAAACATTTTTGGACTACAAATGGTCATAAATCTATTTTCAGTTTACAGGTTGTCACCTAGAAACAGGACAAATTAGACTAAGTGATTTTTCTTGAGATGTTTGTCTCTGTTTTTCTTCTCTCCTACTAGAACTTGAGTACTACCCCTGCCCTTTCTCCTTTTGTCTCTTCCCCTCCTTCCCCCCCCTCTTCCTTGTTTTTTTTTTTTTTTTTTTTTTTTCAAATCACTGTCTCTCATACGGTTCTGTCAATGGGGAGGGGACAGTCAGTCATCATCACTGAGATTGATAGGGAAAAAAGAGAATGTGTGAGGATTCCTTAATTTGGAGCTCAGCTTGTAAATCAGAGAGACGAACATGTAAAATGAAGACTCAATGAGAAAACTCAAATGGGTTAAAAGGCTGGCAGGGATCTGAACCTAAAATACAGACAATGTTGAAGGTACTGTCTTTGATCTAGGTATGGCTTTGGTTTGCCAGGAAAGGGAAATTATATGATTTTGAATGTGTCACTTCAATCTCAGATTTCCAACCTACCTCCCTCAACTGTCAGCGATCTTCCTAAGCTGTTCTGAATCCATGAGGTAGCTGACAAGATGATTAAGACACAAGTAAATTCTAAAATTCTCACCTCTCAATGGTAGTTAAAAATCCAAACTCAAAGGTTTGGTGTTGTTGCTGTATCTTTGACTGTAGAGGTGGAGACTGAAAACAGTCCTAGTGGGCTTCTCTGATAATGCTTTCATGAGGCTGAACTCACAAGGGATATTTAGCTCCTCCAAAGTCCCCAGGGAAAACATCTCTTGAAATGTTTTCCTCAAGGTAAACAGTAATTTTGACACAATAGTTTGCATAGGTGGTTGGAGTAATAGACATGCAACTGCTCTTTGCTTTGTTTGTCTTCAAGTCTTTTTTCTATGCAGAGAAGTCCTTCTTGTCACAGTTATTACTATTTAGGGTAAATGAATTGTTGGTGATGGTTTGGATTTGTTTCCATTAATATAGGACTATTTGGAGATTCTCTTATTAATTACCTCATGCTCCCTGCTAAATAAGAACACTTAGTCAATGTCCTGAAAATTGACTTACATTTTTTTGCCAGTGGTTATGATTTTAATGTGATGACATCTTTAGTTAAGGTAATGATCCCTGTATTACTGAAATGTGTCACTTTAATCTCAGATTTCCAACTTACATCTATTCTATTAGAATACAGTTTGAAGAAAAAGTGATTCAGACACCTAAACTCTTGATTATAAAGAAAAGAAATAATGCCTATTGTTATATATTTTTTATTTTTGTTACTTATTTTTGAGATAATATAATTATATCATTTTTCTGTTTCTTTCCCTCCCCCACCCCCCATATTTTTGTCTTTGCTTTCTTTAAAATTCATGACCTCCTCTCATTAATTTGTTTTTGTATGCAAATGTATATTTTCTATATCAGTGTTCTATGTTGATGTGAGGCTTCACTGAGAGCAAATAAGCTTTAATTTTAATTAACCAAGAAAGAAAAGTGAAGCCTCTTCTTATAATACAATGTATAATCATGTGCCATGGTACTGAGTCATGAAGGATAATTTGAGTCAACATGAATTCTTATTTATTTATAAATAATTTATTTTTATTGGTTATTTTATTTATTTACATTTCAAATGTTGTACCACTTCCTGGTTTCTCCTCTGCAAACTCTCATCCCAGTCCCCTTTCCCCTTTGCCTCTATGAGGTACACCACCCACCCAATTCCCTCCTCACCACACTAGCATGTCTTACACTGTGGTATCAAGCTTCCACATGACCAAGGGCCTCTCCTCTGACTGATACCAGATAAGGCCATCCTCTGCTACATATGTAGCTGGAACCATGGCTTCTTCCATCTGTACTCTTTGGTTGGTGGTTTAGTTCCTGGGAGCTCTGGGTGGTAGGTTAATATCTTTGTTCTTTCTATAGGGTTGCAATCCTCTTCAGCACCTTTAGTCTTTCTCCCGACTCTTCCATTGGGGTCCACAGGCTCTGTCCGATGATTGTCTGTGAGTATCTGCATCTGTATTGGTCAGGTGGTGGCAGTCAGGGGACAGCTATACCAGGATTCTCTCAGCAATCACTTTTTGGAATCAGCAATAGTGTTGGGGTTTGGTGTCTGCAGGTGGGATGGATTCCTAGGAAGGACGGTCTATGTATGGTCTTTCCTTCTGTATCTGCTTTATTTTTTTGTCTCTGCATTTCCTTTAGATAGGAACAATTCTGGCTTAAAATTTTTAAGATGGGTTGGCGGCCCCATTCCTCATCTAGGGGCCTTGCCTATCTACAGGGGATGGATTCTACAAATTCTGTCTCCCCTTTGTTGGGTATTTAGACTAATATCATCTTCATTAGGTCCTGGAATCCACTTGCTTCCCTGGCATCTGGGACTTTCTAGTGGCTAAGCCCAGTTTTTCATTCCCCACAACTACATATTTCTGTTCAATATTCTAACACTCTGTACTTCTCTCCTGTCTCTTTCTATCCCTGTTCCTGCCCCCTTTACCCTCCCCCTCCTTTTTCCATCCCAGGTTCCCCCCTCCCCTTATCACCTGTGATTATTTTGTTCCTCTTTCTAAGAACTGAAGCATCCATACTTTGGTCTCTTTTATTCTTAAGCTTCACATGGTCTGTGAATTGTATCACTGGTATTCTGAGCTTTTAGGCTAATAGCCACTTATCAGTAAGTGCATACCATGTGTATTCTTTTGTATCTGGGTTACCTCACTCAGGATGATATTATTTAGTTCCATCCATTTACTTGAAAACTTCATGAAGACATTATTTAATAGCTGAGTAATACTCCATTGTGTAAATGTACCATATTTTCTATATCCATTCTTTCATTGAGGGACATCTGAAAATTGGAAATATAACTTAAAATGAATATTGAAATGATATTGCATATCCCCCAATATATTGAGAAGCCTGTAATAGGAGACTAATGCAAAGTAAACTATGAAGGGGTATTAGGGAGAGACACAGGCAGAAAGAGTAGAAATAGTTGAGAGGAGCTAACAGACAACAGTCCAGCTTACCTTACATGGATAGTTGGTTTTCAAAACGTCAGAAGTGCATAGAATTGATGTTAAAAATATTTCTATATTAATGTTCATTTTGGTTAGAGACCTGTCTGCTCCTGACAGCTTCCTGTCATGGATTCTAAGAAGAAATTCAGCATCCTTGGAGTTACTCCAGTTGTGCAGTGACAGCCACTAGGCAAGAATTGCCTCTTTCCATCTACAGACAAATTACTGTCCAGAAAAAGACACACTTGCAGAATAGTCGACTGATTATATCTGCCTAGACAGAATCATCCCTTAATAATTCTGCATCACTAAGGTCTGTCAGATGATTCTGGGCCAGAAGGCTGAAGATTTGATGCTTCAACGTTCAGTAGTATAGGGGCTTTCCAGGTGTTCAGCGGTCTCTATAAATTGGCTAAGTTTTAGAAGCTATGCATAGTGCTTCCCATAATTTCAGTTAACTCACTCATTCTGGATTTCTGACAGGGTTGAAGACCTATAGTCTCATAGCCAATCCTGGCTATTTACTTTGAGAGAAAAGATCTTAGTGGATGGTTTCCAGCTGACATTCATTCTAAAGCCAAGGAAAAAGCCAGTTTCAAAACTAAATGTTTTAGTTAGGAGAGATGACAGAGGTTCTGGTTAGTCAACAAAATGATGGACTGGGTATTAGGACTATCTTGTACCTCACTGGTACAATTAGGAATAATTATGCTCTAATTACATTTGAGAGAAAGGTTTTATTTTAACAGGAAGGGTGAAGCTAGGTGATGAGACAGAGAAAGAGAGAGAAAGAGAGGAGGGGGCATGGAGGCAGATGTTCACGTGACTCTACCAGTCATAGTTTATATATCTATGCTGGGTGTTGTGTTACACTTCTGATTGAGCATTACCAAACTTATAAAGCCTTTGATTAACATTTAAAAAACATAAAAGCAAAAAGGAAAAGGGGGCATGGGATAGGGGTTTTCTAGGGAGGGGAAATGGGGAAAGGGGATGGCATCTGAAATGTAAATAAAATAAAAAAATAGATCCTTTTTTCTTAATGCTTAAATATTCTTTATAACACATTGAAGGCTTTTATTATTCTATAAAACAATGGACATTTCTCTATCTTTGATGTGAAAATAATGTAGTCTGTGGGATAACTGTAGATATAACATGTACTCAGACACATGAATTTATGACTAAGATTTAAAAAATGAAATGATAGACAATAAAAGTTATCAATAAATCTGTCACCAATCTTTCTGTTTCGGCCACAGAAAAGGGAAAAGTGAGTAGATCCAAATACTCCTTTTGAAAATTTGTTCACTTACCTCTTCTAATTTTATTAAGATGGTCTTTTTGAAAATAGACTTTATCAGAATTGAATTCCTGATATTTTATATGGAATGACAAATGTCAGATAAGTAAGGAGAAAGTAGTTACCTATATACACAATTAACACAAACAAGAAAAAGCCAGTATACTATCTTGTATCACCTCAAGTTACATATCCTCCAGAGGTCACTCATTTATCTGTTTACTTTTCATGCAATTATTGTGGAAAGAGAAATTGTGCCTGTATCAGTCCATCAAGGGCAATAATTAATCTGAGCCATTATAGGGATAATAGATTTTGTGCATGGCCTGGCCTGCAGATGGGAATCAGAAATGGGGGGAGAGAATATGGGAAGAAATACCTGGAATTGTAGGGCATTTTAGTGGCAATGTAGAAATCTAGTGCAGTAGAAACTCTCAGGATGCCAGAAGAGTGACCCTAAGGAGTCCTCATTTTAATGGAACATATGTAATTGGTACTGGCCGTCTTCTGTAACTAGGCAACTACCAATGGTGGAAGTAGAACACCAACCTAGTCATAAAACTGACTTACAATCTCTTCTGTCTGCAATATGTGCTAGGGCAATGTTGGCAAAGAACTGATGGAAGTGGTAAACAAATGACTAGTCTAAATTTAAAGCCCAGTCATGAAATAGAGCCCATGCTCAACATTGGATGACCAGAATACATATCCAACATTTTCTGGATAGCCCTGAGACCTATAATAAAAAGATTCTGTAATATGGTTTCTAATGATATTTTGCTACACTCATTGATATGTGCTTATACAGTCAACATCAGAGAGTTTTCCTCTGGTAGTTGATTTGAAGGGATGCAGAGACCTGCTGTTAAATATTAGGAAGAGAAGGCACTCAATTGGAGATTTTCATTGGGTACCTCCCTTGGAGGTTGGGATTCCATTCAAAAGGAGGAGGAAGAATTGTAATATTCAGAGGGATTAAGGACATGAGGAGAGCACAGCCCCTATAAGCACAAGGCTTATAGGGGCTCATAGAGACTGAAGTAGCATCCACAGATTTACATGTATAGCTTAGTGTTTTTGTGGGACCCCTAACAATAAGAGTGAGAGTACCTCTGATTTTTTTTCCTGTTTCTGAGAACCTTTCCCTCCAATTGGGTTGTGTCACTCAGCTTTGAAATGAAGGTTTGTGCCTAGTCTTATTTTTTCTTGTTACACTGCATTTGGTTGATATCCCTGTGAGGCCCATTCTTTTCTGAAGGGAAACAGGAGGAAGAGTAAATCTGAGGAAGAAGAAAGGTGAAAGTGGTATCAGGACGGAGTGGAAGGAAGAAAAACTGAGGTTGGGTTGTATTGTATTAGAGATAAATAAGTAAATAAAACCATTACCAGGAAAAATAAACAAAATGTAGGAAACAAACAACAAAAATAAATTTTTTAAATGATACTATTTATGTTTATATAATTATTTAGCATGTACATTTAAAACTAATTTCTTCTGATTATTGGAGAGATGGTTTTGTGGTTAATAGCACTTGCTACTCTTGTAGAGAAGACTTTTTCAATTTCCTGAATTCATATGGCTGCTCACAACAATCCATAACTCCACTTCAGGGTGGTATGCCCTATTTGGCTTCTTTGGTCAACAAAACACACATATTCTTCAAAGAAAAACACTCATACCCATAACTTACTTAAAAAGAAATCATTTATTTCTTCTTTACTGAAGAAAAAAACTATTTTGAGAAAGAGAACACAGAAACATCAATTACTATAATTAGTTTTTGCTACCCTACCACAGTTGTGATATGGTAGACACTATGTCAATAGAAAGAAATTCATGTGTTATTCCTAGATGATAGAAAGAACAAAAATGAAAAATGATAGATAGAAAAACTGCATTCATTGAAATGCAAAATAAAAACAATTGATGAATTATCTAAATTATGCTTCTGTGTGCATAATGTCTAAGATGTCTAAAATGATGTATTTCTTTGAGAATAATACATGTTTATGAATTTTCCTTAATAAAGACACCCCCTCAGCAGGCAATATTTACAAGGACATCAATCTATCATCAAGAAAGTATTACTTGTGTTTGATGCAGCAATTGCTATAGGAAAACATAAAAAATTAAATTTAAGTTATATTCACAGTACTTTGGGAAATTAGTGCAGATGAACATGGTGAACATAGAGAAAAAGAATCAAGAGCCAAATGTAAAAGGAAAATAAGTATTTAAATTGTCATTTAGAGTTGGTTGGCTTAACTGTTGGATACTCCACTCCACACTCAAGGTATCAACTAGTGTCTGAAGCTGGTACATGGAAGAAAGAGTTCCTCAGAGCATCTTTGATATCTTTATTCCTAAGGGTGTAAATCAGAGGGTTGAGTAACGGAGTACCAAAGATATAAACCAGGGCAATTTGGCGGTCCTCATCCTCTGAGGTGCTGGAGCGGGGCCTCAGGTACACTAGGCTACAGCAGCCATATTGTAGCAAAACCACAGTGAGGTAGGAGGAACAGGTGGAGAATGCCCTCTGGCGACCCTCTGCAGAATGCATGTGCAGAATGGTAGAAGCAATGAACACATAGGAGATGAAAATTAGCAGGAACGGGACTGTCAAAACTAGGATACTAACTACATAGAGGACTGCTTGATTCACATGGATGTCAGCACAGGCCAGGCGCATGATAGGAGCCACATCACAGAGGAAGTGGTTGATTTCCAGGCGGTGTCTACAGAATGGCAATGTGAAGGTAAAGGCAGTAAGCTCCAAAGAGAGAAGAAGTGCCAAGCTCAAAGATCCCATTACCATCTGGACACATAGTTTCTGGGTCATGATGAGGTTGTAGTGTAGTGGATGGCAGATGGCCACATATCTGTCATAAGCCATGACCGTCAAGAGAAAACAATCAGTGCAGCCAAAGACAGAGAAAAAGAACATTTGTGTGCCACAACTAGCCAGCGATATGGGCTTCTGGGATCCAAAGATGTTGGAAAGCATCAAAGGCACCACATCTGTGATGTAGCAGATTTCCACAAATGACAGACTGCCCAGGAAAAAATACATGGGAGTTTGCAGGGAGCTGTGCTTGCACACCACCCAGATAATGGTGGTGTTGCCACAGAGGATCATCAAATAGAGGAGGAAGAAGATGGTGAAGAGGATTCCCTGAAATTCAGGAACATTGGTTAAAACACGGAACACAAAATCTGGTGGGCAGGATTTGTTGAAGAAAGGTTTTCCATCCACCATGTCTTCTGAAAAAAAAAAAAAGCCTATGATTGATGGCTTATAATAAGGGTAGGGAGGCTGATTCTGAGTTGTGACTAGGGATTGCCTATTTAGTATTCTGTTTTCAAGTACAATGGAGAAAATATTTTCCTAATAGACGGCCTCACATGGTTTCTCTGAATGCCTCCATTAATTGGGCAGTAGCCTATAAATTCTCATTTCAATCTATACCAATCAATTTTTCTTTTGGTGCATCCTATCACTTGGCCTTTTAAATTCCACTGACATGAGCTAATACTTTGCTTGCATTTTATTCTAGTTAATTAAATAGGTATAGTTGTAGATATTTTAAAATGAGATCAATGGAAATTCTGGCCATCTTTTTGGATAA